>NC_045449.1:69571363-69605846 GCF_002776525.5 Piliocolobus tephrosceles | reverse complement strand
AGTCCCAGCTACTCAGGAGGCTGAGGCAGGAGAATGGCGTGAACCCAGGAGGCGGAGCTTGCAGTGAGCCAAGATCGCACCACTGCACTCCAGCCTGGGAGACAGAGTGAGACTCCATCTCAAAATAAATAAATAAATAAATAAACTAAGACATCAGATAATTTTATCCATAAATAATTCAATGCATATCTCTGAAAGATAAGGACTCTATAGTAATAACCACAGGCTGGGCACAGTGGTTCACGCCTGTAATCTTAGCACTTTAGGAGGCTGAGGTGGGTGGATGACTTGGGTTGAGGAATTCTAGACCAACCTGGCCAACATGGTAAACCCCCATCTCTACAAAAATTGCAAATAGCAGCCAGGTGTCATGGCACACACCTGTAGTTCTAGCAACTCGGGAGGCTGAGGTGGGAAGATCACTGGAGTCTGGGAGGCAGAGGCTGTAGTGAGCCAGGATTGTGACACTGCACTCCAGCCTGGGCAACAGAGCAGGAATCAGTCTTGAAAAAAAAAAAAAAAAAGTATACTATTTAACATTACAAACTCTTTATTAGTAGTTCTTCTCTCTCCCTTCCCCACAGGTCCACGAATCTTACAAGCACCTGAAATCACTGCAGTCTAAGCTCTGAAGTGTCACAAGGACAAGTTTAATCTGCTCCAGAAAGCACCTGTGTGCAACTCGAATCTGTGTGGAATCTTTTTCGAATTCAAATAGCTATAGAGCAAATGATAAATTGACCCCTTTTTATAAATGGAGGAAAAAAAATGAACAGATTTCAGAGATTAAATGAAAAAAAAAAAGCAGATGTTTTAAGTGCAATTAACACTGAAAGAGACCTGTTAAACCATTCAGAAAAAGCTTAAGAAATGCAATATGACTTCCTTTTGTAATGCTGCTGATCCCAGTAGACTATGACTTTTGATAATTAGCAGAATTTAACTACTAAGTAGTTGATTATTTTCACATTTTAATTGCTAATCACTGGCTATATAAGTGTTTTTAAGCAAAGGTATTTTTGAAGTGGTGTAGAACCCTTCCAAGCTTTCCTGCTCGGTGTTCTACCAGACTTACCCTGGGACCTGGCTTAAAAGCAGGATTGAAGAAAAGGGACTAGGGGAAGGAAACTTACTGGAAAACTTGATGCAAATGAGTTTCTGCTTGGCACAGTCTCTGCTTGCTCTCCTTTGCTGATGGATTGTGTTTATCAAACTATTCATGCTGGCATTTTTCCAACAAGAGAACTTATTTCGCACAGGCCTACTGTAGGACCATTGTCTTGTGTAATTAGGAATTTTCCATTTGAAGGATCACTAAATTGTCACAGTAGTAGGAACTGTAGGGAAACTCTCTACAGTTTCTACTACTGTGGTGACTATATTAACTGGATTTGGTGACTATATTAACTGGATTTTCTGGGACAATCAGATTTCAAAGATTCTGTCATCTTGGCATAAGCCATTAAAAGCTTGGAGGTTACCATATTTGGCATTTAAAAAATGTCACTTAGGTCATCTCACTCCCAGACGTAGCACAGAAAAACCCTTTGACACAAACCATGTGTTCTGATTTTTGGTTCAGAAAATATAATCATTGAAACTGTGAGGTGTTTGTTTTTTTTTTTTAACAACTGGGAAAAAACAAAAACAAAACTATGGTTAGAAAAACGGAAGTTCTGTAGGTTCTATTTCTTACTATATGTATGGCTTTGTTTTCAGTATATTTCTAGGAGCTTTATCTGAATCGCTAATTGTCCTTTCAGCTGAAATCTAATTTACACAATTATTCTATATTTAAAGATTAAATACATCTTAATTTTTTCTTAAAGTCAATGTAAGTCACTTTGTTGTTGTTTTTTTTCCTTTTTAAAATCTGCGCCGTATGCCTCATGAAACCGGCTGTTCTAGAACCAGTCCTGAGAATATGGTTTAATTCCATGGAAACATAATCCCTCTCTTGGGACCTGACATCATATCTATCTATCCTGGGGAACTGGTAATATGAGACTTTTAGGTTACAGCAGAAATGCTACATATTGACAAAAGCCTTAATCTTTCCACTGGGAGAACTAATTGTTAATTGTGTTAAGATTGAAGATTAACCCTGAGTTAATCTCACTTGAGTCTATCTTGACAGTAGTTCAGATTCTGGAAAATGATAAACTGACCTGCTAGATGTAGAATTGTTTCAAAATTAGTGTTGAAATACCTTGTTCACAGATGAATATCTGGGCAGGATCTGAGGGTGTTTGGAATGACACCCCCTAATCCATTTGCTTAGATGGGATGTCTTTGCAGGTTTGAGGAGATCATCGACCTGCAGAGCCCCCTTTGACCCAGTACCTCAAGTTTTATTTAAAATCTAAATCTGGGGCCGGGTGCGGTGGCACACACGTGTAATCCAAGCACTTTGGGAGGCCGAGACTGGTGGATCACCTGAAGTCAGGAGTTTGAGATCATCCTGGCCAACATGGTGAAATCCCATCTCTACTAAAAAAAAAAAATACAAAAATTAGCTGGGCATGGTGGTGGCGCGTGCCTGTAGTCCCAGCTACTCAGGAGGCTGAAGCAGGAGGATCGCTTGAACTAGGGGCAGGGTGGTGGAGGTTGCAGTAAGCCAAGATGGCGCCACTGGCTGAGCGAGACTCCATCTCAGAAAATAATAAAATAAAATAAAATCTAAATCTGATGTTTGATGCTATTTTTATTAATATTGAAATTTTCTGTCTTGAACTTTATTCAGTATAATCAAGAGTAAAGATACAGTAAACCTCACTGATTTGTACTATTAAGAGAGAAAAAATATGCCACACAATTAAACTTAGGTTTAAATTATGAAGAATTTAGAATATAGGTTTATTAGATTTAGGGAACACTAAGAATAAAAAAGGAAGGAGTGATACCTGCCTGAGTGGATAACTGTAAATCAGCTGTAATTACTGCAGTTGTAGCAATAGTTGTGAGTGGCTCCAGTCACTTTAGGAGTCCTTGGAAGTACTTGGTACACATTTGTTGGCTATACCTTAAAGGAAGTGGCAAGTCCAGTTTGTTCTCTCTACCACACTAGACTGCCACTGACAAGTTTGGGTCTGTTGGATTCAAAATTTTGTGATCCATTTTCACAAGTACAAAGATACATTTTAACCTTGTCTTCTCCAAAATTACTGAGTAGGAATTTTATTTTTTTATTTTTATCTTTTTGAGACAGGGTATCACTCTGTCACCCAGACTGGAGTGCAATGGTGGGATCTTGGCTCACTGTGACCTCTGCCTCCCGGGTTCAAATGGTCCTCCCTCCTCAGTCCCCTGAGTAGCTGGGACCACAGGCACGTGCCCCCATGCCCGGCTAATTCTACTTTTTTTGTAGAGACAGGGTTTTGTCATGTTGCCCAGGCTGGTCTCAGACTCCTGGGCTCAAGTGATCATCTTGCCTCAGCCTCCCAAAGTGCTGAGATTCCCACGGTGTGAGCCACAGCACCTGGCCCAGAGTGAGCAGAATTAATGAGTTTTTTGTGTGTTAGATAATACTAATTTAAGCCTTTTTAAAAAAAGTACTCTCAACCGAATGCAAAATTGAAAATGTGAGGTTTAATAGAAATGTGTTGGATATTTGTAATGGATTATTCTTGCCCAAGTGTTTGGAGTTCTACTTTATGCTCTGTATTTAAAAATTAGTGACCTCAAAGCAGAGTTGGTGACACAGCCTTTGGGGCCCTCAATGTTCTTGTCTTTAGAACATACCACTACTAAGTATCAGCTTATCTTCAGAACATTACAACATTCACTATGTTCATATGCTTTCTGAGAAGTCACCACTTGTAATTTCAGATCATATTATATACCTCTGCAATGGCGACTTCATTTTATAGTTCCTAAAGTTAACATGCTGGATCTTTTTTTTCCATCCCACGAGTGTCTGACTCTCACCCAGGCTGGAATGCAGTGGTGTGATTGTAGTATACTTTGGCCACCAACTCTTGGACTCAAGTGATCCTCCTGCCTTGGCCTCTTCTGAGAAGCTGGAATTACTGGTGCACATCACCACACCTGGCTAATTTTTTTTTGTTTGTTTTTTCTTTTTGGAGATAGGGTATGGCTATGTTGCCTTGGGCCGGTCGTGAACTCATAGCCTCAGGTGATCCTCCCACCTCAGGCCTCCCAAAGGGTTGGGATTACAGAAGTGAGCTACGGCGCTGGGCCAACATGTTACTTTTTTTTTTTTTTTTTTTTTGAGACGGAGTCTCGCTCTGTTGCCCAGGCAGGAATGCAATGGTGCGATCTCGGTTTAGCAATCTTCACCTCCTGGGTTCAAGCGATTCTCCCACCTCAGCCTCCTGAGTAGCTGGGATTACAGGCACCCACCATCATGCTTGGCTAATTTTTATATTTTGAGCAGAGATGGGGTTTCGCTATGTTGGCCAGGTGATCTGCACACACCCCACGCCACCTCCCAAAGTGCTGAGATTACAGGCATAAGCCACCGCACCACTTCGCCCAGCCAACATGTTACATCTTAATTCTTGGATTTTCTTCACTGCAGGGCTTTGGGTGGAGAAATAAAACTTTTCAAATGCATAATCTTGGAGATCCTGTGAATCAATAATTCTTTAGACAACTGCGGCTCAGAATCCCTCCTCTCCATTTTCCGAGTTATTCCATCCATCTTATTAGGAAGTGAATTAGGTGTAGGTGGTCTGTAACACCTGCACATCTTTTTATACATGTAGAGGGTATGCCTGGGATATACAGGTTGTCTTCAAGCAGTAGCTGCTACTACAGCTAGAGAGAGGAGGAGTGCCACAAAATTGATGACCTGAGACCAAGAGTCTTGTTGATGTTCTGACTTAGATAAAGGTTTTGATCATTTTCAGGAAACAATGCAGGAAAGTCATTTCTGCTGTTTATTTACTATGTTATTGGAGGATTAGAACAAGTCATACTGTAATGGACTAAAATGACTTTTTATTGTAAAATACTGATGGAGGCCGGGCGCGGTGGCTCAAGCCTTTAATCCCAGCACTTTGGGAGGCCGAGACGGGCGGATCACGAGGTCAGGAGATAGAGACCATCCTGGCTAACACGGTGAAACCCCGTCTCTACTAAAAACACAAAAAATTAGCCGGGCGAGGTGGCGGGCGCCTGTAGTCCCAGCTACTCGGGAGGCTGAGGCAGGAGAATGGCGTAAACCTGGGAGGTGGAGCTTGCAGTGAGCTGAGATCAGGCCACTGCACTCCAGCCTGGGTGACAGAGCGAGACTCCGTCTCAAAAAAAAAAAAAATACTGATGATATTTTTTGGGGGGTTTTTCTTGTTTTGTTTTTGGTTTTTGAGACACTGAGTTGCTCTTTCACCCAGGCCATAGTGCAGTGGCGCAATCTTGGCTCACTGCAACCTCCGCCTCCTGGGTTCAAGCAATTCTCCGCCTCAGCCTCCTGAGTAGCTGTGATTACAGGCGCCTGCTGCCATGCCCGTCTAATTTTTTTTGTATTTTTAGCAGAGACGGGGTTTCACCAAGTTGGCCAGGCTGGTCTTGAACTCCTGACCTCGTGATCCACCCACCTCAACCTCCCAAAGTGCTGGAATTACAGGCGTGAGCCACCGCACCCAGCCAGTGTTTTGCTTTTAACTGTGCACACTTACTAAATTTTCCAGTACTTGATTCCTATGGTCCATGATAGTAAACACAGAAACATATAAGGAACATTGTTAGAGTTACCACATGTTAGCTGTTGCATATGTGCACGTTCCTAGATTCAAGGGTGTTTCTGTCTTAAGTTTAAGTGGGTCATTGGTTGTTTTGGGAAGATCATGGAAAATTGGGGCTTTTTTAGACCAAAATATATTTTGAGTATTTCTTAGATTAGTAAATGTGTGTGATCTTCCACCTTCCACATTCAGACTGCAGACTAGACTTCATAAATGCCTTTTTATTTCCAATTGTTATAGATTCAACTAAATGACTGTATGCCTTGGGAGCACATAATTACTTTGCTACCTTTTTCCGCCTTTGCTATTGTGGCTTGAGTTTGGTTCATACCTGAGAAGATGGATTTAGCGTATGTTGTTACCCAGCCCTGGCTTGATGGTGTCCTGTGGGGGCAGGGGTGGGAGGGCGAGGGGCACGGGGCCAGAGCATGTGAATGAATCATGGTTGGCCAGCTGTGACCTGCCAGCACTGCGGGTAAGCCAAACTACAAACCGTTCTTTCCTCTGTGAAATTGAATAAACCTTAATAAAATTCATAATTAGCACATACTAGAAAAAATGTGACGTATCTTTTTGTGGGGTGACAGTATTGGGTTTCATTCTGGCTATACAGCTTTGATTGGATCATTAAACGGGAAGGTCAGTCACTTCCCTCAAGCTTTAGGGTGTGGAATAAACACGGGTGAATTTGTGGAATAAACACGGGTGAATTTGTGGATTCACCCGTCAACCTCCCAATGTCAACACATTTCTCACGCCTCCCCGCCGGCCACGTGTCAGCCCTCAGAAGTGGGCAGGAGGAACTTTTAAGCGTCTCTGCAGTTCCCAAGAGGGCCTTTGAGCCTGGCGCCCTCTTCCTGGAGAGGCGTTGGGGCAGCTCCTAGCAACGTGCCCATCGCCGGCAGAGGCCCGGCCCCGCCAACGGCCGCGCGCGACTCCCTGGGAGCTGTAGTTGCTCACGTCGTCCCCGTCTCCTCTGTGCGGGCGGGTGAGCAGACCGCCGACTACGACTCCCAGGATGCCTCGCGCCCGCCTTTCCGCGGGAGGCCGGAAGGCTGAGGGTGGCAGCAGCGGCTGGAAGCGGGAGGCCTGGCCGGGCTGGGCGACCTGAATGGAGCCGGGGCCGGTGCTGGTCCCAGCGGCCGCACCTCCGGGGACACGGCGCGTAACGGGAGGCTTCAGGGGCTGGGAGCATTACAGGCTGCTCTCGGGGGCCATATAGGCCGGGCGCTCAGAAGGGTGACGCATTGAGGGGCGCGGAGTCTCGGGACGGAGGGGCTATTCCGGTTAGGGGTCTTGTTTAGGCGTAGTCTCGGGATCTGTAAAACGCCTGGCATGGAGTCGGCTGAATAGATGTGGGGACGGGGTTACACTGTAGCCCTTTGGCCTTGGCAAACCACGCCTAGAAAATCCCCATGGTTTGAAGCCGGTACAGGATCGATAGGAGATGCCAGAAGTTCCATGATGTGTTATGGGACACATTTGGACTTGTAGGTCGTGATGTCGCCATTGCAGAGAAAAACACAAAGCCGGCCACGGTGGCTCATGCCTGTAATCCCAACACTTCGGGAGGCCAAGGCGGGAGGATCACTCGAGGCCAGGCGTTTGGGACGACCCTGGGCAACGTAGGGAGACCCGTCCCTATAAAAAAGTTTTAAAATTTGCCGGACATGGTGGCCTGTGCCTGTGGTCCCAGCTGCTAGGGAGGCTGAGATTGGAGGATCGCCTGAGACCAAGGAAGTCGAGGCTGCAGTGAGCTGTGAGAGCTGTGATCGCGCCACTGCACTCCAACCTGGGCAACAGAGCAAGACCCTGTCTGGAAAAAAGAAAGAAAGATAGAAAGAAGGCCAGGCGCGGTGGCTCACACCTGTAATCCCAGCACTTTGGGAGGCCGAGGTGGGCAGATCACGAGGTCAGGAGTTCAAGACCACCTGGCCAACAGTGAAACCCCGTCTCTACTAAAAATACAAAAATTAACTGGGCATGGTGGCGCATGCCTATATTCCCAGCTACTTGGGAGGCTGAGGCAGGAGATTTGCTTGAACCTGGGAGGCTGAAGTTGCGGTGAGCCAAGATTGCACCACTGCGCTCCAGCCTAGGCAACAGAGCGAGACTCCATCTAAAAAAAAAAAAGAAAACACATGTATTCAAGTATTCAAGGTGGACTCTGTAGGTAAGCCCGGATAACCCTTGCATTCCAATAACAGGACAGGCCAACACCTGGGACAGAGAGAGGACCCCTCTGACTCCTTCCAGGACATCCTGTAGGTGGGTTTTGGTAAAGTGGAGGAGGGGGAGGGAGAAAGCTAATTCCGAAGAAAACTGTTCTCAATGGGTCAGATTTACTGCCTATGTAAAGGGAAATATTTCCACCGTCAGTGAAAATCGTGTTGCTGGATGTGGTGGCTCATACCTGTAATCCCAGCACTTTGGGAGACCAACGCAGGAGGATTGCTTGAGCCCCAGAGTTCAATACCAACCTGGGTAACACAGTGAGACCCCGTCTCTAAAAAAAGATTTTACAAAGAAAAAGAATATCAAAGAGTAACCAGAGCTCACACTTGCTTTTGTGCTCAATGCTGCCTAGAAAGTAGTCATGGGTGCTGCCTGGGAAAGGATTTCAGCCTTGGTGCCAGGTACCCACCTCATTTCTGAATGAGTACTTGCCACTTGCTGCATCAGCTTTCAGGGTAAGGGATCATGGCCACTGCCCTTTTTTCAAGTAATCATGGCCACTGCCCTTTTTTCAAGTAATTCTGAAGCCAAAGCTTCAGAAAGCCCGTTAAGTTATCCAGAGCACTTTTTTTTTTTTTTTTTTTTTTTTTTGAGACAAGAGTCTCACATGTTGCCCAGGCTGGAGTGCAGTGGGGCGATCTCAGCTCACTACAACCTTCTCCTCCTGGGTTCAAGCGAGTCTCCTGCCTCAACCTCCTGAGTAGCTGAGATTACAGGCATGTGCCACCACGCCCAGCTAATTTTTGTATTTTTAGTAGAGACAGCATTTCACCATGTTGGTCAGGCTGGTCTTGAACTCCTGACCTCAAGTGATCTGCCCACCTCAGCTTCCCAAAGTGCTGGGATAACAGGTGTGAGCCACCGCGCCCAGACTGAGAGTACTTTGCTCCTCTTCTGAAGTGCATCCCCTATAAGGAATTTTTAATTTATGGAAATGGGTTTTACCTCTTGAATGGGCAAAGTGAGAGAAGCTTTGATAAACCTTGGATTCATGCTCTGTTAAACCATCTTTTTTATTTTTTTGAGATGGAGTCTTGCTCTGTTGCCTAGGCTAGAATGCATAGCATGATCTCAGCTCACTGCAACTTCCGTCTAGTAGGTTCAAGTGATTCTCCTGCCTCAGCCTGCCAAGTAGCTGGGTGCCCGCCACCACACCCAGCTAATTTTTTGTATTTTTTGGTAGAGATGGGGTTTTACCATGTTGGCCAAGCTGGTCACAAACTCCTGACCTCAGGTGATCCACCTGCCTCAGCCTCCCAAAGAGTTCTGGGATTACAGGTGTGAGCCACTGCACCTTGTCTCTCTCTCTCTGGTTTTTTTTTTTTTTTTGAGACGGAGTCTCACTCTGTCTCCTAGGTTGGCACAGTCTCAGCTCACTGCAGCCTCCACATCCCAAGTTCAAACGAGTCTCGTGCCTCAGCCTCCTGAGTAGCTGGGATTACAGATGTGCACTACCGTGCCCAGCTAATTTTTGTGTTTTTAGTAGAGACAGAGTTTCACCATGTTGGCCAGGCTGGTCTTGAACTCCTGACCTCAGGTGATCCACCCGCCTCGGCCTCTGAAAGTGTTGGGATTACAGGCGTGAGCCACGGCGCCCAGCCAAAGCTACATCATTTTTAAGCAACCACTTTAATTTTCTTCATTAGGGAGTATGAGCCTAATGTGGGCAGAATCCAGATGAGCTGGCCAGTGCTGTGAAGGAGCTGCGAGCAGCCCCAAGAGCCGTGAGATGGTAGGCAGAGTTCAGAGTAAGATGCATGGAAAGCAAACATGCCTCCCATCCTGCACCCCCAAAGATCTTGACTGCATGCAACACTCTGGGGACTGGGCAGCAAGGACCAGGATGGAAACCCTGGAGAAGAGTGACAGGAGGTGGCATTGATACCAAACTTTCGACAACCAATTTTCTTCTGAGCCTCTGAGTGTCCGGCTGGAAGCGTTTTTAAGTGTCTGTCACTGGTATTGAATTAGGGGCACGGAATAGAAGACATTTCCGGTCACAGACATCTCGACTGGGAGGGTTTGCATGTCGTGTCTGGGATAGGAATGACTTCTGCCCACCCATTGGTACCCATCACTGGTTAGTGGGGCTGTGTCCACACTCTGATGAGTCGGTTCTCAGAAAATACAGGAACGCATAAAGGACTTAACATCTCTAAATGCCATTGGTGCTCCTGCCTCTGGTGACTTGGCAAAAGGCAATGCAATTCATTCTGCATTGCCAGTTTCCACCTGTGTTCACTGTGTGGTATTCTTGATGTGATTTGTTTTTCCCGTTTTAGGCGCCAAAAACCAAGAAGGGATGGAAAGGTGAGTGGAGAGATGGAACATTACCCTTAAGCCAAATATATATCTTTTTCCCCTTTGGTCCTGGAACAATGTGTGTTTATTTAAATGTTTTTGGGTCAGGCATGGTGGCTCATGCCTGTAATCCCAGCACTTTGGGAGGCTGAGGCAGATGGATCATAAAGTCAGTAGATCGAGACCATCCTGGCTAACATGGTGAAACCCTGTCTCTACTAAAAATACAAAAATATAGCTGGGCATGGTGGCAGGTACCTGTAGTCCCAACTGCTTGGGAGGCTGAGGCAGGAGAATGGTGTGAACCCGGGAGGCGGAGCTTTCAGTGAGCCAAGATTGCACCACTGCACTCCAGCCTGGGCGACACAGCGAGACTCCATCTCAGAAAAAAAAAATATGTTTTTGATGAGAGTCTTACTATTCTTCCCATTTTTCCGTAGGCAGCCTTGGTCTTCCTTATGCTGCCTCACTGGTCCTCAGAGAAGTTCAGACATAAATAAGATACAGGGTTGTGGAAAAAATCCTTCTCCTTGGGCTCTGTATCCAGAAATATGTGGTTGGGATTCAGAGTGGGAAAGCTGGGGGAGGGAAATGAATTTGGTATTCATACTTAGGTTCCCCCACATGCCTCCATCAGAAAGTGGCCATTGATGAGGACGTCCAGACCACTTCTGGGGGATCTCAGATGGAAGGGTACAAGGAGCCTACTTGTCTGAAAGTAGCTTCCATGTGCCTAGAAATCTTGGGCACTCTTCCCAAAGAGCCGCACTGGGCTGTGTTCAAGATCTGGAAGACTGATCTTTGGCCAGTGTGTCATGGTAGACAGGTAGAATATAGGTTCTCCTGAAAATCTGCACCATCATTCTTTGAGATAGTTTTTTTTTTTTTTTTAAATTAGACGGAGTCTCGTTCTGTTGCCCGGGCTAGAATGCAATGGCACGATCTCAGATCACTGCAACCTCTGCCTCCCAGGTTCAAGCGATTCTCCTGCCTCAGCCTCCCCAGTAACTGGGATTACAGGCATGCGCCACCATGCCTGGCTAATTTTGTTTGTTTTTTTGTTTGTTTTTGAGATGGCATCTTGCTCTGTCACCCAGGCTGGAATGCAGTGATGCGATCTCGGTTCACTGCAACCTCTGCCTCCCAGGTTCAAGCAATTCTCTTGCCTTAGCCTCCCTAGTAGCTGGGATTACAGACATGTGCCACCATGCCCAGCTAATTTTTTGGAGTTTTTTTTTTTTTTTTTCTGAGATGGCTTCTTGCTCTGTTGCCCAGGCTGGAGTGCAGTGGTGCGATCTCAGCTTACTACAACCTCGGCAACCCGGGTTCAAGTGATTTTCCTGCCTCAGCCTCCCAAGTACCTGGGACTACAGGCGCCCACCACCACGCCTGGCTAATTTTTTGAATTTTTAGGAGAGACAGGGTTTCACCGTGTTAGCCAGGATGGTCTTGATCTCCTGACCTTATGATCCACCTGCCTCAGCCTCCCAAAGTGCTGGGATTACAGGCGTGTGCCACTGCGCCCAGCCATTTTTTTGTATTTTTAGTAGAGACAGAGTTTCGCCATGTTGGTCAGTCTGGTCTCAAACTCCTGACTTCAGGAGATCCGCCCGCGTCAGCCTCCCAAAGTGCTGGCATAGCAGGTGTGAGCCACTGCGACTGGCCTGAGATAGTTATTTTAAATTTCTGCCTCGGGTATTTCAGCAAGGCTTTGTGACTTGTTGCCAGAGACACAAAACATCTCGTGGCCAATGAAAGGAGAGCTAAGCCTGAGTTCCAACATCTGAAAGCTCTGACGCCTTCTGGCGAGTCTCAAGCCTTGAGGTTTATTAAGGGCCACTCTTTTTTCCTCCTGAAGTCATGACAGTCCCTTTTCTGTTCCAGGCTCCATTGATGATTTACTTGGTGACCTTCTAGGGGATGAGAGTAAGTGCGCCTTGCCCAGAATCCCCTAATCTGAGCTGCTGCTGTTGCTTTTTTTTCCTTACTATGTTGCCCAGGCTGGTCCCACACTTCTGGACTCAAATGAATCCTCCCACCTCCTGAACCAAAGTGCTAGGATTACAGGCATGAGCCACTACACCCGCCCTTTTTAAAAAATTGAGATATACACATCTGTAATCCCAGCACTCTGGGAGGCTGAGGAGGGCCAATCACGAGGTCAGGAGTTCAAGACCAGCCCGAACAACATGGTGAAACCCTGTCTCTACTAAAAATACAAAAAAATTAGTTGGGCATAGTGGCGGGCACCTGTAATCCCAGCTACTCAGGAGGCTGAGGCAGGAGAATCACTTGAACCCAGGAGGCAAAGGTTGCAGTGAGCCAAGATTGCGCCACTGCGCTCCAGCCCGTGCGACAGAGCGAGACTCTGTCTCCAAAAAAAAAAAAAAAAATTGAGATGTAATTTATATAGCATAAAGTCCATGCCTGTAAAGTATACAACTCAGTGGTTTTAGAATATTCACAAAGTTGTACAACCATCACCACTACCTAATTCCAGAACATTCTCCATCACCCTGTAAAGAAGCCCTATGCCCATTAGTAGTCAATTTCATTCTCTCCTCCCTCCAACCTTAGGCAACCACTTATTATTTACTCTCTGTCTCTATGGATTTGCCTATTGTGGACACTTGACATAAAATGGAATCACACAGCATCTTACTTTTTTTTTTTTTTTTTTTTTTTTTTTTTTGAGACGAAGTCTCGCTCTGTCGCCCGGGCTGGAGTGCAGTGGCCGGATCTCAGCTCACTGCAAGCTCCGCCTCCCAGGTTCACGCCATTCCCCCGCCTCAGCCTCCCAAGTAGCTGGGACTACAGGCGCCTGTCACGTCGCCTGGCTAGTTTTTTGTATTTTTTAGTAGAGACGGGGTTTCACAGTGTTAGCCAGGATGGTCTCGATCTCCTGACCTCGTGATCCGCCCGTCTCGGCCTCCCAAAGTGCTGGGATTACAGGCTTGAGCCACCGCGCCCGGCCTTTTTTTTTTTTGAGACAGAGTTTCGCTCTTGTTGCCCAGGCTGGAGTGCAATGGCACGATCTCGACTCCCCGCAGCCTCCACCTCCCAGGTTCAAGCAATTCTGCCTCAGCCTCCTGAGTAGCTGGGATTACAGGCGCTCACCATCACGCCTGGCTAATTTTGTATTTTTAGTAGAAACGGGAGTTTCTCTATGTTGGTCAGGCTGGTCTCGAACTCCCAACCTCAGGTGATCTGCCAGTCTCGACCTCCCAAAGTGCTGGGATTACAGGTGTTGAGCCACCATGCCCAGCCAGCATCTTACCTTTACATCTAGCTTTTTTTTTTTTTTTTTGTAACAGAGTCTCACTGTGTCACCCTGGCTGGAGTGCAGTGGTGTGATCTCGGCTCTACCTCTGCCTCCTGAGTTCAAGTGATTCTCGTGCCACAGCTTCCCGAGTAGCTGGGACCACAGGCACACACAACCACAACCAACTAATTTTTGTATTTTTAGTAGAGATGGGTTTTCACCATGTTGGCCAGGCTGATCTTGAACTCCTGGCCTCAATCACCTGCCTCAGCCTCCCAAAGTGTTGGGATTACAAGTGTGAGCCACTGTGCACAGCACACATAGCTTCTCTGATATAGCATGATATTTTCCAAGTTTTATCCAAATTTTATCCACACTGTAGCATGAATCAGTACTTTATAACTTTTTTATGGCTAGATAATACTCCATTGTGTGGATAAATCACATTTTGTTTATCCCTTCATCAGCTGACGGATATCTGAGATATTTCCGCATTTTGGCTGTTATGAATAATGCAGTTATGAATGTTTGTGTACTAGTTTTTGGGCGGACATGTGTCTTCAGTTCATTTGGAATTCCTGGACCATATGGCAACTGTATGTTTAACTTTTTGAGGAGACTGCTTTTCCACAGCAGCTGTGCCGTTTTACATCCCACCAGCAATGTAAGAGGGGTCTAGTTCCTCTACATCCTTGCTAATACTTATTTTTCTTCTTTTTGATTATTGCCATCCTAGAGGGTGTAAAGTGGGTATCTCATGGTAGTTTGTTTTTTTTTTGAATCATTTTTTTTTTTGAGACGGAGTCTTGCTCTGTCGCCCGGGCTGGAGTGCAGTGGCCGGATCTCAGCTCACTGCAAGCTCCGCCTCCCAGGTTTACGCCATTCTCCTGCCTCAGCCTTCCGTGTAGCTGGGACTACAGGTGCCCACCACCTCGCCCAGCTAGTTTTTTGTATTTTTTAGTAGAGATGTGGTTTCACCGTGTTAGCCAGGCTGGTCTCGATCTCCTGACCTCGTGATCCGCCCATCTCGGCCTCCCAAAGTGCTGGGATTACAGGCTTAAGCCACCGCGCCCGGCCTATCATGGTAGTTTTGATGTGCATTTCCCTAATGACTAATGAGGTTCAGCATCTTTTCATGTGTTTATTGGCCATGTGTATATCTTTGGAGAAATGTCTGTTCAGATTCTTTGCCCCTTTTTAATTGGGTAACTTGTCTTTTTATCGTTGAGTTATAAGAGTTCCTGGTAGATTCTGGATGCTAATCCATATTATTTGTGTTCGTGTTGGTCTGTTAAGGAACATGGTTTCATGGTCATGTAAAGCTCACCAGGGACAGAGAGACAGGTTTCCCCCACATGGTCCCAGAGAACCCGCAAAGCTCCTGTCACCCAGGCTGGAGTGCAGTGGCGCAATCTCTGCTCACTGCAATCTCCGCCTCCCGGTTCAAGCGATTCTCCTGCCTCAGCCTCCTGAGTAGCTGGGATTACAGACACCCACCACTACACCTGGCTAATGTATTCCAGCCTACAGTTTTGGGCTGTGGAAAAGCAATTTTCCTCATGCATTTCCTTGGGGTTCAGTTGGGTTGGGTTAGGTTGGGTTGGGCTCTTCATTTAGTATTTGGCACTTAGGGTTGACTTCCTCCTTGGAAATGTACTACCCTCTCTCCCATTCAGGTGTTCCAAGGGGTGACATTGGGACCTGCCTATGGGGCCAGATTTCTTCCTCCTAATACAGAGACAGCTTGGGAAGGGAGCTTGCCAGCCTTTGCATCTTGACTCCAGGTCCCTTTAGCTGAATGACATGTTTTCTCTTTTCTTTTTTTCCAGTGACACTACCTGTGAAGCCTGTTAAACTAGCTTCACATACCAGAGACACTACAGGTGTATCTCAGATGTTCCCTTCTTCAAAGGCTAGAACAAAGTAAGGGCAGGGTCGGCCTGGGTATCCATGACCTACTTCAGTTTAAATGCTCTTTGCCCCTCCACCCCCACTTTCTACTTCACACTTGCTCACCATTTTTTTTTTTTTTTTTAAGAGAGTCTCTGTCGCCCAGGCTGGAGTGCAGTGGCACAATCTCAGCTCACTGCAACCTCCGCCACCCCAGTTCAAACAATTCTCCTGTCTCAGCCTCCCGAGTAGCTGGGAGTACAGGTGCCCGCCACCACACCCAGCTAATTTTTATATTTTTCATAGAGATGAGGTTTCACCATATTGGTCAAGCTGGTCTCAAACTGACCTCAGGTGATCCGCCCACCTCGGCCTCCCAAGGTGCTGGGATTACAGGCGTCAGCCCCTGCGCCCAACCTATTGTTTTTAACAATTTGTTTTTAAAGCAGTTCTACTGCTAACAAAGTTGAAAATCACTGCATCAGAAGGCTTGTGACATTCCTTTAGCACCTCTGTTCTCCAGAGAAATCTATCCGAGATTCCTTGGGCTTTCTAAGCCACTCTTCCCCTTTTTAGTCATCCAGTGCCCTTGGATGCACGTAGGGGCTGACGCCTCCCCTTTGCAGGTCCCTCCTGGGTGATGATGTCTTCAGCACCATCGCAGGCCTGGAAGAAGCTGATGCTGAGGTAAGCCTGGCCATTTCCTACTCCTCCACCTCTCTGCCTATCCCAGAAACAATGAGATGGGTGTTGTTGCCAAGGGGCTGCCCGCAGAAGGGGTTAGAAGTCCCTGCAAAGTCACTTTGTTCTTTCTTTTTTTTTTTTTTTTTTTTTTTTTTGAGATGGAGTCTCACTCTGTTGCTCAGGCTAGAGTGCAGTGGCGCGATCTTGGCTCACTGCAACCTCCACCTCCCGGGGTCAAGCAATTCTCTTGCCTCAACCTCCCAAGTAGCTGGGATTTTAGGCGCCTGCCACCATGACTGGCTAATTTTTTTTTGTCGTTTGTTTTTTTTTTATTTTGAGACGGAGTCTCCCTCTGTTGCCCAGGCTGGAGTACAGTGGTGCAATCTTGGCTCACTGCAGTCTCCACCTCCTGGTTCAAGCAATTCTCATGCTTCAGCCTCCTGAGTAGCTGGGATTACAGGTACCCACCACCACGCCTGGCTAATTTTTGTATTTTTAGTAGAGGTGGGGTTTCACTGTGTTGGTCAAGCTGGTCTCAAACTCCTGACCTCTTGATCCGCCCGTATCGGCCTCTCAGAGTACTATGATTACAGTCTGAGCCACTGTGCCCAGCCAAAGAAAATAATTTTTTTATTTTTAGTAGAGATGGGGTTTCACCATGTTGACCAGGCTGGTCTCAAACTCCTGACCTCAAGTGATCTAACCACCTCAGCCTCCCAAAGTGCTGGGATTACAGGCGTGAGCCACTGCGCCCGGCCATCACTTTGTTTTTAAAGCAAAATAATGCCCAAGGGCCGCCGAGTGACTCAAAGCAGAATCCTCTTTCCTGTAGTAAGATGAGTGGAAGGGAGAGCTCCCTGAAATGGCTAGAGTCTTAGATGTTGCTCCTTTCCCCTAGTAAGCTCCACAGCTGTCCATTGGCATGGGTGGGAAGTAGCAGAATTCCGGTGCTGGATGGAAGGGTTCTCTGCGGTTGGAAGGGGCAGGAATGGCAGTGCTTTCTGAGTCTCTACAACCAGGCAGGTTTGGCTTCAAACAACTGCCAAGCCCAAGCAAGAGGAACAAAGCCACCCTTCTGTGTAAACTCCGTTGGCTGTGTAAGCTCCTGACGCGCCATCTGCCCTAATAGAAGCAAGGGGCCAGGACCCTGAATTTTATGGGGCCTTGACTAATGTGTCTCCTAGTCTGTGTCCTCACCCTCCTTGTGGACTTAGGTTTCAGGTATCTCAGAGGCAGACCCACAGGCTCTGCTCCAGGGCATGAAGGTAAGGAAATAGCTTGCATGATTCTTAGAACTGGGGGTGGGTGGGGTGGGGTCATGATATTTTGTACCAAGGCTTCATTCTCCCTCTAATTTCTCCCTTTACAACCTGTGTTTCTGAGCCCTTCCTCGTGCAAGCATGGAACTCGTCTGTGAGCCGTTGGCCTTCTCGCCTTTCTGGGTATCAACCAGTGTTGCTGGTATATAGAGAGTGGAGGGTGCCACAGGCCTCTGGGGAAATGGGGCCAGCCCTACACGGAGTCCCACCTAGCTGGGTCCCCTCACTTCCACCTAGAGGACAGAGCGGGAAACTGTCTCCTCTAATGCTTGTTCTTAATTTTTCTCCATATTTCTCTCCACATTCCCTGCCAAGCCCCCTTCAATACTGCTGTCTCCTCATCAGATCAAGCCCAGCGCCAATCTTTGCAATGGATTTTTAAGGCACAGATTCTGAAGAATTTGTAAGGACGTAATCTCTAGGTTGGCCTAGGACACCTTGTTCTCCCTCTCCTTCCAGCCAGCAGCACCCTGCTGTCTGACCCTTGGGGTTTTGTGTCCCTTTTAGTTAACCCATTTTACCAGAGTCCCTAGGACAAGGTCACGCTTTTGGTTACAGCCCTGTGGGGCTCTTGTTTTTGTTGTGTTTTTTTGTTTTTTTGGTATTTTTTTTTTTAGAGACACTGTCTCATTCTATCACCCAGACTGGAGTGCAGTGGTGTGATCTCATTGCAACCTTACACTCCTGGCCTTAAGCGATTCTCTTACCTGGGCCTCCCAAAATAATGTAATTACAGGCATGAGGCACCACACCCGGCCCAGATTCAGCTTCTTTAACCTCATCTTGAAATCTTTCTCCTCAAAGGCCAGGCACAGTCAGTCACACCTGTAATCCCAGAACTTTGGGAGGTCGAAGCAGTAGGCTCGCTTGAGCCTAGGAGTTGGAGACTGCAATGAGCTATGATCACACCACTGTGCTTCAGCCTGGGTGACAAAGTGAGACTCTGTCTTCAAAAAAAAAAAAAAGCCTGGCATGGTGGCTTACTCCTGTAATGCCAGCACTTTGGGAGACCGATGCAGGTGGATCACTTGAGCTCAGGAGTTAGAGGCTGCAATGAGCTATGATCGCACCACTTCACTCCAGCCTGGGTGACAGAGTGAGACTCTGTCTTTATTTTATTTTATTTTTAATTTATTTTTATTTTTTTGAGACGGAGTTTTGCTCTCTTGCCTAGGCAGGAGTGCGTTCGTGCGATCTCGGCTCACTGCAACCTCCAGCTCCCAGGGTCAAGCGATTCTCCTACCTCAGCGTCCCAAGTAGCTGGGACTACAGGCGTGCACCACCACGCCCAACTAAATTTTGTATTTTTAGTAGAGACAGGGTTTCACCATGTTGGTCAGGATGGTCTCGATTTCTTGACCTGGTGATCCACCTGCCTCAGCCCAAAGTGCTGGGATTACAGGCATGAGCCACTGTGCCCGGCCAATATTCTGTCTAAAAAAAGAAAAAGAAGGAAAGCTTTTTTCCCCAGACCAGCCACCTAGGATCCCTGGGCATAACCCACAAGTCCTCTGACTCAATTTTTGATGCTAACTTTGAGTCTCATCCCAGAACCATGAGCTGGACTCCACTCCACCCCACCCTGCTTACCTTTAGTTCCATTTTCTTTCTTCACTCACTGTTTTTCTCAATAGTTTTTGCATTTTCCTTTGTTTTCTCACAATTCTGCCCCTGGGGTGCCAACAGCCCATCTCTCTTGGGTAGAAGTCCTCACCCCCTTATCAGACATCATCCTCTGCCTTCCCTCCCTGGTTTTCTAGGACCTGGACGGCATGGATGCTGACATCTTAGGTCTGAAGAAGTCTAATCCAGCCCCTAGCAAAAAAGCTGCAAAGGACCCTGGGAAAGGAGAGCTGCCCGGCCACCCCAAGCCTGCAGGTGGGTCAGTAGCCAGTGAGAAAGGTACATGAGAGACGGCTCCTCGAATCTGTTAGGGAGACTTTGAGGATGTGGAAGATGCTAGTAGGAAGCGTTTGTGTCCTTGGGTTTTCTCTGCGCAAGCTGGAGAGGTCAAGAAGCAGTTGTGCGTGTGTGTGAGTGTGTGTGGTGGGGTAAGGGGACAGCTTGAGTTTCCTCCCTTCCTCGAGCTGTTCCAGGCCCTCTGGGTCCAACATGGCAGCTCCTGGAGAAGCTGTGTGAGTTAAAATGGAGAACTCTATGGTAGCCTGTGCCTCTCCTGAACCCATGTCTCTGGAGTGACTCATGATGAGGGAGCGGAGGTAGCTCCTACCACATTTCCCTACCAGAAGCCCATGGGAGAACTGGAGACTCCTCCCTTGGCTGTGCCCATGGCCATGAGCCCCCAGCTTCCCAGGAAGAAGTGTACCCCATCCCAGAGGTCCCAGTCCATAGTATGGGAGGAAGACTTTGGCCAGGAGAGACTCAGGCCTACAACCTTGCCTTCTGCTTCCTGCAGGGGGCGCCATATCCACCAAGAAGTCACCTCCGTCTCCCAGCAGCTCTGGGCATCAGAATGGGAGGTTTTCCTCTGAAGGTATCATAGGCTCCTGTCATGCCTCTGGGACACTCTGGTTTGGGAGTAGAGCAGCCTGGGTACACTTTCTGGCCCGAGGCCCCGCTGCTGCCTATGTCACATGGGGAGCAGAGAGCTGGTGCCACTGGTTTAGTTCCTCATGAATTCATGTCGGGACCAGTTATATTGTATCGGCTGAGATATTGGGGAACTTACTTGCAAAGACCTTAAAGCCAGGCATCAAACTGAAGATTTTCCCCAATATAGGAAGAAGCCCCTTTCCCGTCATGAATGTGTGGACATTTTATATCTCTTTTGATGCTTGAGGGACATTTCCAGAAGGCCATGCAGCCTGCAGAGTCAGAGGCCCCATGGGCAAGCCTGAGGCAGGCCCTGTAGGCCCAGGGCCGCCCTCCGACTCCCTCTCCCCTTGCCCGGCCTCTGGAGTCCCTGTTGCCCCAGGCCCCACCCTCCGGATGCCAGGGGGCTTGTTTATGTACTGGAGCAGCCACAAGTCTTGACTTGAGCGCTGCTCCCCAGTTCAGGCTTGCTTTTCCTCAACTAAGTGCTGCGGGCTGACCTGTGCTTTCCCTTCTGCTGTGAGACGTGGAAGACCCGTTGGCAGGACTTCTCTCCTATGATGAAGAAGGAATCACCAAGAAGCCGCCTGTGACAGAGAGTAAAACAGCTTCTGACAAGAGCCCCAGCACAGTCAGAGATCAAGGTAGGGTGGAGTGGGCTCATTTCCCATCCTGGAGGAAGGCTTTATTGGCAACAGGCTAACCAACCTTTCTGGAGCAGAACCAGAGGCCTCTCCCGGGTGGGGACCAGAGGTGTAAGGTCCAGTACAAAGAGATCATCAGCCTTTAGGAATAGGGAGGTAGGATGTGTGAATCTGAGAGTAGGCTGGAGGAATTGGGTCCCGTGACAGACCGGGCAGGTCTAAAGCCTGTCGTCCTACCCAAAGGTGCAGAGAAACCACCCCCCAACCCATTCAGATATCACAGCTGAGAGCAAGAAGGCTGTGGACATTGGGCCTTGTGTTCTGTCTTTCAGGTCCCTCTATTCCGCTAACTCCTGGAGACACCCCCATCCGAAAAAGAGAAGAATTGTTTGACGATGGGGATGACATCATGGCCACCTTGGGGTTTGGAGACAGCCCCAAAGCAGAGAAGAGGCAGATGGGAGACCAGTAAGGATCCCTATGAGTAGGCCGGGCTGCTGCCTGAGGCTGTTGCTTCAGATTCAGTGAAAAGCTGGTGGACGGGTACTGCGGGGGTCCCAAGAGCCCCTCACACCCAAACGTTCCTGCCATGTGTCCCGTCCTGCAGGGAAGGGCCTCGCCCTGCTCGCTCCACGCTGGATGAGCTGCTGGGTCGAGGCACGGCCACCAAACTCCTAGCCCGCCCAGGCACAGGGGAGCACAGGGAGTTCAAGCTAGACAAGAAGTACCAGAGGCCACAGGGTAAGGAAGCTTGCGGGGGCCGCGACAGGACAGGAGGGAGGCCTCTAGATCAGGCTTTCGTTACAACCTGTAATAAGAAATCAGCCTCACATCCTGATACACACATGTAATTATACACGTCTGTAGCTGAGACAAAAGCGTCATGTAATAATACTTACCAAGACCACTGTTCGTGCTCGGTCGTCTATGATTGAGATGCTGTTTGATTTGGAAACACACTGACTGTGACACATTAAGCTGGTTTCTCGGCCCCCTCATGGGTAGCAGCTCACATCTGAAAAGCACTGCTCTGGCCAGTGTTTCTCGAAGCATCGGCCCACAAGCTGTCTGCTGAGAATCGTTCTTGTGACACACGCAGCTCGCTGGACCTGACCTCAAGGGATCCTGGGGCAGGGCCCGCCTACTGCAAGGCCACTGCATCTTTCTGGCCAGTGCCTGAGGTGCTCCCTTCCCAGCAGCTTCCCTCTGCTTGTCTTACACAACAAGCTACCAAATTCAGCTTTTGTTAGAATTTTGCAGCCGCAAATGAGCTCAGTTTCCCCTACTCCAGATCATGGTCACAGACTCCTTAATTCACAGAGAGTGAAGATGCATGGGGGGACGAGGACTTCACCTTTGGAGCCTATCAGCCCACCGTGGGCTCCTCTGAGGGCCGGCAGTCCCACAGGCAGTCTGTCAGGTAAGTGGGGCCTGCAGGAGGCCTGGCCTCTGAGACAGATCGTCCACTGGGAAGATAGGCCCCTGCAGCTGGCCCCTGTCCCACCCAAGAGTCTCGTGTGGGAGGCCACAGGGTACAAGGCCCTCAGCTCTGTGGGTGCTGGAGGAAGCAGGAGATGGCCTGGTCTCGCCAGCCCAGACAGAGTGGTGGAGACGGCCCCAGTGGGAGCCCCCATCCCAGACACTGCTCAGGTTCGCCAGTGCCCCACCCAGCCTCAGAAGGAAAGGAGCAGGTAGGCCTGCCTCCACCCAAAGTCCCTGAAATCATAAAAGGCTGTAATGTCACTCAGTCTCCCCAAGGAACATACATCCCGATGGGTAGCAAGACCTCTACAGTGGCCTCTGCAGTGGCATCTCAGACCCTGCTTCCCAGGAACTCTGCTGTTGAACCTGCCGTGACAATTTGGACAGCGTGATCCTCGCAGTTTACAAAAAAAAAATTAAAGCAGTGATAGGATTTTCTGAGTCTGGAGTTTTTTTCCCAATATATATTTTAAACTTTATATTTGAAGGAATTTCAAACTTCAAAAGTTGGCTGGGTGCGGTGGCTCACACCTGTAATCTCAGCAGTTTGGGAGACCAAGGCAGGTGGATCACCTGAGGTCAGGAGTTCGAGAACAGCATGGCCAACATGGTGAAACCCCGTCTCTGCTAATAATACAAAAAGTAGCTGGGTGTGGTGGTGGGCACCTGTAATTCCAGCTACTCGGGAGGCTGAGGCAGGAGAATAGCTTGAACTCCAGAGGCGGAGGTTGTGGTGAGCTGAGATTGCACCGCTGCACTCCAGCCTAGGCAATAGAGTGAGACTCCATCTCAAAAAAAACACTTCAGAAGTTGTAAGAACAGCGCCGGGAACCCCTCTCATCCTTTCCCAGGTTCAGCAGTTGTTCCCATTATGCGAGGTTGGCTTCTTCAGCCTCTTTCTATCTGAATGGCTCTGTGCATATTGGCATTTCTTCCCACACCCAGTATATTCTTAACCCTGGGTACCTGCTGCCACTGGTCAGTGACAGATGAAGGCCACAGCCAAACAAAATGAAGTAACTGTTGCTGGAAAACCTGGAAACCACTTAATCCAATTTATTATTTTTTTTAGACAGAGTCTCACTCTGTCACCCAGGCTGGAGCACAGTGGCATGATCTCTGCTTACCGCAACCTCCACCTCCCAGGTTCAAGCAGTTCTTGTGCCTCAGCCTCCCAAGTAGCTGGGATTACAGGCGCTCGCCACCACACCTGGCTTTTTTGTGTGTGTTTTTAGTAGAGATGGGGTTTCACTGTGTTGGCCAGGCTGTCTCGAACTCCTGGCCTTAAGCGATCTGCCCACCTTGGTCTCCCAAAACTCTGGGATTACAGGCGTGAGCCACCATGCTCGGCCTAATTTTTCTTTAGACCTGTGTGCCCATGGCTCTCATTTCATTCTGTTCCTGTTCTCTGCGGGGAGAACTGTCCCTGGTTCATGTGATGGAAGTCAAGATCTCTGTACTTCGTTGTTCTACAGACAGCACGTGGCCTGCCACATGAGCCGCTCCAGGAGTCACTGCTTACTGGGCCTCAGCTGACCATGCAGGGTCCCTGGGCATCGTGCCGCCCAGCCGTAGGTTGCTAGGGGGCCACTGGGACTGGCTGCTTCCCCTGCCTGACACCCTCCTTTCTGTCTTGAAGTAGGTTCTTAGCAGACAGTGGCCCAGACCCCAAGGGAGAACCAGGCTCCAAACAGAGCCCTCCAGCTGCTTCCAGTCCCATCCAGCCCAGGAAGGGAGGAGCTGACTGGCTGGGCCTCAAGGACGAGGACTTGGACCTGCTCCCTGCCTCACCCACCAGAGAGGCCCGTCGGGAAAGCTCAGTGCCTGCCACGCCCTCAGTGCCTGCTCCTGCGAGCCAGCACTCCACACCAGCTGGGCTGCCCCCCTCCAGGGCACAGCCACCAACCGAAGGGGCAGGGTCCCCTGCCAAAGCCAGCCAGGCTTCCAAGCTGCGAGCCTCCAAGGAGGAGGAAGAGGAGGACTGGCTGAGACATACCCTGTCTCGGAAGAAGTCCCAAGGCCTGGCCAGAGAGCAGCGTGCTGGGGCCTCTGAGGGCCTGAGTTTGGCGGGGGCAGCGGGCCATCCCCCTTCTGGCAGGTATGGGCTTGGGCTGCTGTGGCTAGTAGTGGGAGAACTGGCTGCAGACTTGAGGAGCCCCTTTGCCCCTTCACCTATTGCAGCCTCAGTAGGGAGTTGGGGAACAAGGCAGGGCACCGTGGGCACAGAGGCTGTTTCTTGGCTTTGCTACTCTGCCTTTTGGGCACTGCAGAGAGAGCCTCTGGCTCCCGGGCTTGCCCCAGGGACACACCCAAGAAGGAGGGCTGTTGACATTCATGCCCTGACCGCCATGGGGACAGGTGCTAACTTGATCGGGCAGAAGACAGAGGGTACCTGAGGTGGCAGACACACCGCTGCCCTGTCAGCGCCCTCAGGCTGGAAGCCCCAGCGTCCAAACAACTAGTGCTTCTGCTGACTCCACTGAAGTGAATATTACGTGTGTGAGACGAAATGTCCCCGTGCTCTTTGAGAGTGTTAGAAAAGACACAGCGGCCAAGAGGCACCTCCTGGAGAAGCCCCTCTCCGTGGGGCAGGATAGCGAGTGACCTCTGAGGGCAGGAAGGCACAAGGGCCGGCAGGCTGGGGGAGTCCAGAGGAAGTGGTGAGATGTGCTGTGGCCAGAGCCCAGGGTAGTGAACTGGGGAATTTATGGCAGTCCAGGGACATCACCCAGTCCTGGGGTTGATGTCAGGAGGGCAGTTTTGACTTTGACCTGAGGCCAAGGGGAAAGCTCAGGCCAAAACAGAAGAGAGCCTGTCTCTTCACTGACCTGTGAGCCGAGAAAGAGGTGGAAATAATGGGAAAGGGAGCCAGCCAGATTTGGAAGACTGAGCAGAACCTTAATCTGGAGCTGAGCCGAGTTAAGTGGGCTGGAACAGGGCTCTGAAGTTGAACTTGACTCCAGTGTCTATAACATTTCCATTGTCACTGCTTGGACCATGTCCATTCACTGCGCCACTGTGGACACTGAGGCAGGAAGGGGGTACTTGAAGGGAAGAGACACCCTGAAATCCCAGGAGCTCAGATGTGGGAGGAGAACGCCCCAAGATGGGATGATGGGAGCAGGAGGAAGGGCGTCCACGAGCTTCACATGTGAAGCCCGTCCTGGGACCCATCTTCATCCAGCCTGACCTGGGCCTTCTGTCACCTTCACCTTGAATGCTGCCTTTCCTCAGCCAACCTGTCACCAGCACACAAGGACTTGAGCAAGCAGCTGCTGGAGGGAGCTCCGGAACAACTGCACAAGAAAGACCGTGTGTCAGGCCTGGTGACTCGGGGTAGGCCTGGGCTGTGGGCTGAGTGGGAGTGAGATCGTGGTGGGCAGCACAGGCCTCTGTCCTTAGAGAGGGACACAGAGGCTACTCACCCTGCCCCATCTCCATGCCTCAAACAGAGGCTGCCCACTCTGCCCCATCGCCGTGTCTCACACAGAGGCTGCCCACTCTGCCCCATCCCCGTGTCCCATGCAGAGGCTGCCCACCCTGCCCCGTTCCCGTGTCCCACACAGAGGCTGCTCACCCTGCCCCGTCCCTGTGTCCTCAGGTCCCCTGTGACTCGGAACCATGCTGCCTCAGCACTCCCTACAGGTTCCCCAAAGAGGGGACCAGCCCCTGGAGACCTCTCGGCCACTGGTTTGTTTTTTGTTTTCTGCTTCGTTTGTCAGTTTAACCCTGGGTGAGGAAGAGGTGCTTTGAGCTTCCTTTGGGGTCCCTGGGACATGAGTGACACCAGCCCCTCCTGGACACTCGCAGGCCCAGAGCCCTGGACCTCCTGCTCATTTCTCTGCTGTTGATGTTTCAGAGCCTGCCACCTGTTCCCCAAGCACCCAGGAACCCACAGAGCCTTCCGTGCCCATCCAGGTAGGGGTGTGGGCAGACAGGTCTAGCTCAGGACCTAGGGAGCAATTCTCCATGCCCAGAGGCAACACCAACAGTTTGACCTGATGACCTGCCAGGAAAAATATGTCAAACATACCAAATGTGATGTCAGCCAGCTCCCCCGGCACCCCCCACCAGAACTGCCTGAATCTTTAGCCTCGCTGTTCCCAGGCAGAGCTGGGTGTTAATTTGCCTACATCAGGGAGGAGTTTGAGGAGGTAGCCGGGCCGGGGAGCTGGGATGCTGCAGTCAGAAAGCAGGGCCCAGGGTCCTGTTCTGTCAAGAAAGCCTCCTCCACCCCTGCCATCCTCACACCACACCTCTGCCTCTGTTTCCCATGTGTGGCAGTCACCTGTGACATGTAGGCCTGGGAGGTGTGGCCCCCAGGAGTGTGTCCCTGGGAGATGGTGGGTAGGGGACAGCTTGTGGGAACCAGATTAGTGTCAACATGTGGGCTTCAGGCCTGACAGGAAAAGCCAGCGTCAGCTTTTGTCATAGCAGAGACTCTGCTGGGGCTCAGCCGTTTGTCTGGGAAGCCGGAGACTATGCAGGGGAGGAAGCTGTTCCGGGGCGGTGGAGGGAGACGTGCTCCTGACCAGACCTGCAAGGGGAGGTACACTGGGGACTGCTCAGCCACAGTGACTTTGACTCTCCAAGGCCTTGGACCCATCTGCAGCCACAGATCAGAAGCAGGGAGGTCCAGTGAGCAGCAGGCCAGGAGGTAGCTGATCTCAGCGGGGCCCCTGTCCCCTCCCTAACCAGGAACACCTCTCTTCCTCTCCGCCAGCCCCTGCTCCCAGAATCCCTGGCCCGGAGCCTGCTGCCAGGCACAGAATACCAGAAGCAGCTCCTGGCAGCACAGGCACAGCTTCAGAGCGGCACCACTGAGCTCCAGGCCAAACTGCTACAGAGCCAGGCCCAACTGCTACAGAGCCAGGCCCGGCTGGCAGAGCTGGAGACCCAGGTGAGGGCAGCGGGGCCACTGGTGCTGGGGGCAGGGTTGCGATGGGAGGGGACACTGAGAGTGGCTGAAAGCTTCCCCAGGAGGGAGGAGG
The DNA here is from genome assembly GCF_002776525.5 of Piliocolobus tephrosceles. Lineage (NCBI taxonomy): Eukaryota > Metazoa > Chordata > Mammalia > Primates > Cercopithecidae > Piliocolobus > Piliocolobus tephrosceles. The sequence continues at coordinate 69,578,780 of NC_045449.1, read as the reverse complement.
GGCTGTTGGCACAGGGCAGCGTGGAGTACAGCTGCCTCCCCTCCCTGGTCGCTGGCCCTCCTGCTGTCTTCTAGGTGCGAAAGCTGGAGCTGGAACGGGCCCAGCATGAGCTGCTGCTGGGGAGTCTGCAGCAGCAGCACCAGGCAGACCTGGAGCTCATCGAGAGTGCACACAGGTAACCTGGTGCTGGCCCCAGCTCTGCCTTGGATCTCACGCTGACCCCAAAGGCCATCCCAGTGTGTCCGGAGAGGCTTTTAGGTGGCAGCCCTCTGCCTTCCTCTCACCATGGCTGGGTGTTCTGTTGGCAGAAGCCGCATCAAGATGCTAGAAACATCGTACCAGCAACGGGAGGAGCGGCTCCGGAGAGAGAATGAGGAGCTGTCAGCTCGGTATCTGTCGCACTGCCAGGAGGCTGAACAGGCCCGTGCTGAGCTCACAGCCCAGCACCAGCGGCGCTTGGCGGCCACAGCACAGGAGAAGGACCAGGAAATGCAGCGGCTCCAGGAGCTGCAGCGGTGAGGCCCAGGGACAGCAGCTGGGGAGCGGGCTTGCAAGGAGTAGCCGGAAGAGAGCCATCCCCATGAGACCCTTCGCTGTGACTCAGCAGCCTTTGGACAGGGGTTTGGATCCTTCCCTCCCGGTCCAGTGAGTGAGGACTGAGGGCTGGGCACACTGACTCATCACACCCATGGGTAGGGGTGCCACCTGCTCTTACAGAGGCAGGAGGGGGGTACCCACAGGCTGTTTAGGCAAGGCATGGCAGCAGCAAGGCACCCAGGGTCTAAGCACAGGGTCATCCACTCACCTACTCACGCAGTAGAGGCTAGAAACAAGATCCACCTGGGAAAGGCTTGCGCTGTTGTGCCTGCCGTGTTGATAGGGTTGCCTTTCTAGAAGAGAAGGAAACTAAGAAAAGTTACCTAAGGGAGTCAGGTTGATGAAGGCAGAGGCAGCCTTTTAAAACTGCTCAGGGCCGGGCACAGTGGCTTACACCTGTAATCCCAGCACTTTGGGAGGCCAAGGTGGGAGGATGACTTGAGGCCAGGTGTTTGAGACCAGCCTGGGCAACACAGTGAGACCTTGTCTCTAAAAACAATTTTTAAATTAGCTGGCATGATAGTGTACTCCTGTAGTTCCAGCTACTTGGGAAGCTGAGGCAGGAGGATACCTTGAGCCCAAGAGATCAGGGCTGCAATGAGCTATGATCATGCCACTGCACTCCAGCCTGGACCACAGAACAAAACGCTGTCTCTAAAAACATTTAAAAAATAAACACTTGGGAGGCCAAGGTAGGAGAACTGCTTGAGGCTAGCAGTTCAAGACCAGCCTGGGCAACATAGTGAGACCTCATCTCTACAAAAAAAGAAAAAAGAAAAGAAAAGAAAGACTGCTTGGGGCCGGGCGCGGTGGCTCACATCTGTAATCCTAGCGCTTTGGGTGGCCAAGGCAGGCAGATTGCCTGAGCTCAGGAGTTCGAGACCAGCCTGGGCAACACGGTGAAACCCCATCTCTACTAAAATACAAAAAATTAGCCAGGCGTGGTAGTGGGCGACTGTAGTCCCAACTACTTGGGAGGCTGAGGCAGGAGAATTGCTTGAACCCAGGAGGCGGAGCTTGCAGTGAGCCAAGATCATGCCAGTGCACTCCAGCCTGGGTGACAGAGCGAGACTCCACCTCCAAAAAAAAAAAAAAAGCTGAATAATGGGAGGATTGCCCATCTTAGTGTGTGTAGCATTGAGGCACCATGACAGATAAGACAGAGGAGCTGGGGAAACTGAGGCAGTGCCCGGCGGAGGAGAGGCCTGGGAGCAAGGGCTGCTCAGAAGCACGCCTTTCCACAAGGAATTACCGCATCCGGGTGGTCCAGCTCAGAGTGACCACCTTCCCCTCCCGCCTCCCCTCAGGGCGTCCATCCTAGAGATGCGCAGAGACCACGAGGAGCAGCTGCAGCGGCTAAAGCTGCTGAAGGACCGAGAGGTCGATGCGGCCACCAGCGCCACCTCTCACACGCGGTACGTGCGCCGCCCCAACCATGCCCGCCTGAGGGGGAGGTCTGGGGGGTCCCCGAGACCTTCAGGAGGGGCTGACCCAGTCTTCTTCCAGGTCCCTGAATAGCATCATCCACCAGATGGAGAAGTTCTCCAGCAGCCTGCACGAGCTGTCCTCCCGCGTGGAGGCCTCGCACCTCACCACCTCCCAGGAGCGGGAGCTGGGGATCCGGCAGCGTGACGAGCAGCTGCGGGGTACGCCCTCCCCTCTCAGCCACCCAGGCTCCTGGTGGGAAGGGGAGCTGCTGCTGAGCACCCTGTGGGTTGCCCCCAGCACTGCAGGAGCGGCTGGGCCAGCAGCAGCGGGACATGGAGGAGGAGCGGAGCCGGCAACAGGAAATCATCGGGAAGATGGAGGCGCGGCTGAATGAGCAGAGCCGGCTGTTGGAGCAGGTGAGGCCCATCCTCCTGGCCCTCCTGCCATGGGGCCTCTTCTCCAGGGCACCTGCAGGCATGACGGCACTGCTGACCTCACCTCCTCAGGTCAGCGCCCCATGTGCGGCTTCCTGCCTCTACATCCCCCTGCCCCGGCCAGGCCCTCAGCACTGCCCACCTGAGCCAGGCCCCCACCACACCCTGCCTGCTCCTCAGCACCACAAGCCCCTCGGCCACCTTGGCTGCCCTCCACAGTCTAGTCCCCGCAACCATCAGCTGCACTTCCCACTTCCTGACACTCCAATCTGTCACATCAGCTGAGGCCTGACATTGGGACAGATGCTCTTGCCTATTAAATGTCATCCTAGCTTCTTCAGCTCTCACAGAGACATTTGAATTCCCTAGATACCTTTCATATATAAGCACATGCTTTATTTAAATAATAATGACCTGGCCGGGCTCAGGGAGTCACGCCTGTAATCCCAGCACTTTGGGAGGCCAAGGCGGGTGGATCACGAGGTCAGGAGATCGAGACCATCCTGGCTAACACGGTGAAACCCCGTCTCTACTAAAAATACAAAAAATTAGCTGGGCGTGGTGGCGGGCGCCTGTAGTCCCAGCTACTCGGGAGGCTGAGGCAGGAGAATGGAGTGAACCTGGGAGGTGGAGCTTGCAGTGAGCCGAGATCGCGCCACTGCACTCCAGCCTGGGAGACAGCGAGACTCCGTCTCAATAAATAAATAAATAAATAAATAAATAAATAAATAAATAACAATGACCTTAGCCAGGCACAGTGGCCAGTGCCTGTAATCCCAGCTACTTGGGGGGCTGAGGCAGGAGGATCACTTAAGCCCAAGAATTTGCAACCAGCCTAGCGAGACCATAGCAAGACCCCGCCTCTAAAAAAAGTTTTTATGCCAGGCTAGTTGACTCAGGCCTGTAATTCCAGCACTTCGGGAGGCCAAGGCTGGTGGATCACTTGAGATCAGGAGTTCAAGACCAGCCTGGCCAACATGGTGAAACCCCATCTCTACTAAAAATAAAAAAACTAGCCGGGCATGGTGGTGCATGCCTGTAATCCCAGCTATTAGGGAGGCTGAGGCAGGAGAATCACTTGAACCCAGGACGCGGAGGTTGCAATGAGTGGAGATCGCACCACTGCACACCAGTCTGGTTAACAGCAAGACTCTGTCTCAAAAAAATAAATAAATAATAAAAACATTAAAATTTTGTTTTAATGAACTGGGTGTGGTGGTGCACACCTGCAATCCCTGCGTTTGCTCACATCCTTTTCCTTACCTGTGGAAATCTTTCTAGGCTGAATTCAATGGTAATGAATCTTTTGATGCTACCACCTCCATGAAGCCTTCCTTGTCCTCCACCTGTCTTTTTGTCCCCAGCTGTCATAAAGCGCTTTTTTTTTTTTTTTTAGAGACAGGGTCTTGCTCTGTCGCCCAGGCTGGAGTGCAGTGGTGTGATCATAGCTGACTGCAGCCTGACCTCCTTGGCTCAAGCCATCCTCCTGCCTCAGCTTCCTGAGTAGCTGGGACTACAGGCACACACCACCACACCCAGCTAATAGTGTATTTTTTGTTGAGATATGGGTCTCGCCATGTTGCCCAGGCTGGCCTTGAACTCCTGGGCTCAAGCAATCCACCCACTTAGGCCTTCCAATATTTTGAGAGTATAGGTGGGAGCCACCACGCCTGACCAAAAAAAAAATTTTTTTTAGAGATGGGGTCTCACTGTCACTCAGGCTGGAGTGCAGTGGCAAGATCTCGGCTCACAGCAGCTTGAACCTCCTGGGCTCAAGCAGTCTTCCCATCTCAGCCCCCAAGTAGCTGGGACCACAGGTGCATGCCACTATACCCAGCTAAGTTTTTGTATTTTTTGTAGAAACAGGGGTTTGCCATGTTGCCCAGGCTGATCTCAAACTCCTGAACTCAGACAGTCCGACCACTTTGGCCTCCCAAAGTGCAGGGATTACAGGCGTGAACCACCTTGCCCAGTCAAAAACTTTTTTTTTTTTTTTTTTTTTAGGTAGGGGTTTTGCTCTTTGCCCAGGCTGGAGTGCAGGGGTGCAATCTCAGCTCACTGCAACCTTTGCCTCCTGGGTTCAAGGATTCTCCTGCCTCAGCCTCCTGAGCTGCTGGGATTACAGGCAACTGCCACCTCACCCAGCTAATTTTTGTATTTTTAGTAGAGATGGGTTTCACCATGTTGGCCAGGGTGGTCTTGAACTCCTGACCTCAGGTGATCCACCTGTCTTGGCCTCCCAAAGTGCAGGGATTATAGGCCCTAGCCACTGTGCCTGGCCAAAAAAAATGTTTTTAAAGAAGAAAATAAAAATATCTCACTAGTCAGAGATGTCCACTGCTGACCTGATATCTATCCTGTAGCCCTATCAACATAGATAGAGATGCTTTTATGTTGTGAACCATTTTGATTCGCCTCTTCATTTGGTAACTGTGTTAAGCACCTGCCTGGGGTCAGGCACAGTGAAACTCTTGCCTCGTGCTGTGTGTGGCTGGGCCCACAGCACAGCATTAGGCCACCCTGTGCTTAGCCTGCTTGGCTGATGGGTGAGGACAGGCAGAGTGTGTAGCTGGCCATTCAGCGGCAGGGATGTTGCTGCTCCTTGGCCCTCCCAAGCTGCTAGCCTTGGTGCTGTTGGAGACCTGAGGGTTGGGAGGGCACCTGCTGGGTCCTCCTCTTGGGCAGAATCATGCAGGCTGGGCCCTGGCAGTGCCTCTCAGGCACCCCATTTTGTGCCTCTTTGGGAAGGACAGGTCAGTGGCATAGCGTGGGAGACACTGGTGGGTTCGTGCAGCTCCTCAGGGAGTGGCCAGGCATGATCCTCAGGGTGGGAACCACGCTCTCAATCCTGCCCTGGGCCCTACAGGAACGCTGGCGGGTGACTGCCGAGCAGTCCAAGGCGGAGTCCATGCAGCGCTCCCTAGAGGAGCAAAGGAAGGTCACGGCCCAGCAGATGGCCATGGAAAGGGCGGAGCTGGAGCGGGCCAAGGTGAGTCAAGCCACTGCACTCAGCCCCTGCCCCTGCCATTATGCCCAGGGACACTCACCCTGTGCCCTCACCCCCACATCCCAGAGCACCTTGCTGGAGGAGCAGAAGTCTGTCATGCTCAAGTGCGGGGAGGAGCGGCGGCGCCTGGCGGCCGAGTGGGCGGAGTTCTCTGCGCAGCAAAAGCTGAGTAAGGAGCGGGCCGAGCGCGAGGCCGAGCGGGCGCTGCAGGTGGACACCCAGCGGGAGGGCACCCTCATCAGCCTGGCCAAGGTAGGGCCCAGAGCCTCCGGACAGTGGAGGGCCCGGGGTAGCCTGCGCCTCTCCATCTGGACACATCCGCTTCTAGTTTTGGGAAAGGAGAGCGTAGCACTAATGTCACAGGAGCATAGGGATTAAAACAGTAACCACATCATCATGCTAACGGCTTCCTCCTATTGTCCTAGGTGCATTATACATATTTTGTCATTGGATCCTCATATTCCCATGACTTTGATCATTTAGAAATGAGGAAACTGAACTTCAGAGTTGAGCCTGCCACAGTCACGTGGCTTGTGAGGGCAGCACCCCGGCTTGGCCCCAGGCTTCTCTGGTCCTCCCTGGAAGCCCTTGGCTCCACCACCCCCTCCCAGGGGCAGGGTGGGCAGAGGGGACCCTCGAGTCCTGCACAGAGCGCAGCGCAACTCCTGGGAGGAGAATGCAGCAGGGCCTCTGCCATTTCCAGGAGCAGGCTGAGCTGAAGATCAGGGCCAGCGAGCTCCGGGCCGAGGAGAAGCAGCTGGCAGCGGAGAGAGCAGCCCTGGAGCAGGAGCGGCAGGAGCTGCGGCTGGAGAAGGAGAGGACCAACGCCACCGCCCTACGTGTCAAGCTCCGCGCCCAGGAGGTGGAGAGCATGAGCAAGGTGCTGCTGGGGCACATGGGTGTGGGCGCAGCTGAGCTCAGGCAGCCCTGACCCAGGCGGCCTCCCTGCAGGTGGCCTCCGAGAAGTACGAGGAGGGGGAGCGAGCATTGCGCGAGGCCCGGCAGGTGCAGGCAGAGCAGCAGGCCCGGTTGCAGGCGGTGCAGCAACAGCAGGAGAGGCTGCGGAAGCAGGAGCAGCACATGCACCAGGCAAGCCTCCCTGAGTGTATGACACCCCTGCCCCCGACACCCCCAGCCTCCCACCTGACAGCTGAGTCCTTCTTTCCGGGGGAATGGGGACAGGAGCATCTGAGTCTGGCCCAGCAGAGGCTGCAACTGGACCGCGCACGACAGGACCTGCCCTCCAGCCTCATGGGTCTGTTCCCCAGGGCCCAGGGCCCTGCAGCCTCCAGCCAGAGAGGTGAGTGGCTCCAGAAGGAAGGGTCGGCGGCTCAGGAGTGGGCAGGGGCAGTGCTAGGAGTGGGTAGGCCCTCCTCCAGCTGCTCCAGTTAAGGCAGCCAGCTGGGTTTTACAGTCACCTTATTTCTTTTTTACACAAATAATGTGTGTTAATTTTAGATAAATCAGAAACAGAGAGGAACGCTATTAGGAAAATGTCACCTTTTTCTGGACTAAGGGGAAAAAAAGGAAATTTAAAAAGTCATCATCAGGCTGGGCGCGGTGGCTCACGCCTATAATCCCAGCACTTTCAGTGGCTGAGGCAGGCAGATCACATGAGGTCAGGAGTTCGAGACCAGCCTGGCCAACATAGTGAAACCCTGTCTCTACTAAAAATGCAAAATTAGCCAGGTGTGGTGGCAGGTGCCTGTAATCCCAGCTACTCGGGAGGCTGAGGCAGGAGAATCACTTGAACCCGACAAGTGGAGGTTGCAGTAAGCTGAGATTGTGCCACTGCACTCCAGCCTGGACAACAGAGGGAGAGTACGTTTAAAAAAAAAAAAAAAAAAAGTCACCCTCAACACCACTCCCAAGTCTAGAGAGAAGCACTTTTCACTTTTAACATTTTAGTGCATGATGTTCCACTCAGGTACATTTTTTTTTTTTTTTTTTT
>NC_045449.1:69541842-69566363 GCF_002776525.5 Piliocolobus tephrosceles | reverse complement strand
CCATGCCTGGCTAATTTTGTATTTTTAGTAGAGATAGGGTTCTGCCATGTTGGCCAGGCTAGTCTCAAACTCCTGACCTCAGGTGATCCACCCACCTTGGCCTCCCAAAGTGCTGGGATTACAGGCATGAGTCAGTGCGCCCAGCCTGGTACATATGTTTTTAAAAACAAAATTAGGATTGTATGTGTTGTTCGACAACTTTACTTTTTTCACTCATTTTCACTCAGTAATGTACACGTGGAACAGGTTTTCAGATCAGTCATTAAACATTTATCAATTCCCAACCAGCACAGTCTTCCCATGAGGCTGCTCTGTGCTGAATGATTTGTTGTCTTTTTTTTTTTTTTTGGAGACAGAGTTTTGCTCTGTTGCCCAGGCTGGAGTGCAATGGCACGATCTCGGCTCACCGCAACCTCCACCTCCCAGGTTCGAGCGATTCTCCTGCTTCGCCCTGCCTAGTAGCTGGGATTACAGGCATGTGCCACCATGCCTGGCTAATTTTGTATTTTCAGTAGAGACAGGGTTTCTCCATGTTGGTCAGGCTGGTCTCGAACTCCCGAACTCAGGTGATCTGCCTGCCTCGGCCTCCCAAAGTGCTAGGATTACAGGCATGAGCCACCATGCCCGGCCGCATGAGCCATCGTGCCTGGCCTGTTGTCTTAAAGAGAAAGAGTACCCAGTGGACATCTTCCCACATACGTCTTTGCACCTTTGCCTGCTTATTTCACCTGAATAAATTCCTATAAATGATCTCGCCAGGTAGGAGCAGGTATGCATTTGTCAGAGGCTTCTGAGAGTTAGTGCCATTGCACCCGGAGTGTATGGCCAGGGTCCACCCGCTGGCCGTGGGGAGCAGCTCTGCAGGAACAAGCTGTGACCGCCCGGTATTTCCACCAACATTTTGGTCCCTGACTTCCTCCTTGGCCTTTTCAGCCCACTTGCCTACTGCTCCCAGCACCCGCTGGTGCAGCCAGCCACCAACTGGCCTGGACCCCAGCCCCTTACACCTTCATGCCAGGCTGGTGCTGCTGAGGCACACGGCAGAGCAGGTGAGTCTCTCCTGGCCTTGGGGATCCTTGTGTTCATAAGTCCTTCCTACTCAGGGCAGAGGCAGGGAGGGGCACACGGTAGCCCGGGGGAGGGGTGACCCCAGCTCCTAGGGAGTAAAACTGCAGTTTGCTTAGTGAGCCAATGCTCAGACCTCCTCACTAGGCCAGGTTCTGTGCAAAGCAATTTGCATATGTTATCTCCTGATAACCTATAGTAATAATAATAACAGGCTGGGCCCGGTGGCTCACACCTGTAATCCCAACACTTTGGGAGGTTGAAGCAGGAGGATCACTTGAGCCTAGGAGTTTGAGACCAGTCTGGGCAACATGTTGAGACCCCATCTCTACAAAATGAAAAACTAAAAAATGAAAAGCTAAAAAAATAGAACTGGGTGTGTGGCTCACACCTGTAATCCCAGCACTTTGGGAGGCTATGGTGGGAGGAGCACTGGAGCCCAGGAGTTCGTGGCCAGCCTGGGCAATATAGTAAGACCTCGTCTCTACAAAAAAATAGCTGAGCATGGTGGCATGCACGTGTAGTCCCAGCTACTCCAGAGGCTGAGGCGGGAGGATCACTTAAGCCCGGGAGGTAAAGGCTGCAGTGAGCCACAATGGTGCCACTGCACTCCAGGCAACAGAGTGAGACTCTGTCTCAAAAAAATAAATATTAAAAATTTAAAAATTAGCTGGGCATGGTGGGGCACATCTGTAGTCCCAGCTATTTGGGAGGCTGAGGTGGGAGGATTGCCTGAGCCCAGCTGGTCGAGGCTACAGGTGTGTTCACACCACTGCACTTCAGCTTGAATGACAGAGCAAGACACTTGTCTCAAACTAAACAAAACAATAATGATAATAGTTGTCATGGATCATTTCCTGTGTGCCAACCTCAGTGCTGAAGGCTTTGTTTATATTTTCTTTCTTATTTATTTATATTTAGAAATAGGGTCTCATGATGTTGCCTAGGCTGGTCTCAAAGTCCTGAGCTCAAGTGATCCTACCCCCTTGGCCTGCGGATTAGCTAGGATTACCGGCATGAGCCATTGTGCCTGGCCTGCTTTGTGTATATTTTAAGCCTTTACCCTCACACAGCCCTACAAGGAAGGGCTACAAGGAATGTTTACAGACAAGGAAACTGAGGCTTAGAGACATGAAGTCATGTGCTCGTGAGTTCCACAGCAAACAAGTAGCCTTGCCAGGATTGAGACTGTGGTCTGTCTCACTCCGTACCTGGGCTCTTTCACGGCCCCTGCTGACTCCCAGAGCCAGGCAGAGTGAGGGACGATGTGGGGAGGGGCCTTAATGAGGGCTGGCTCAGCTAGTGTCCAGGGCTCCACCTCTCTCTCAGCTCAGGGAAGGTGACCGCCCATCCAAATCTGCCTTGCAGGACCGTGACTTCTTGGAGAATGAACAGTTCTTTCTGGAGACCCTGAAGAAAGGGTCCTACAATTTGACATCTCATTCAGCCTGAGTGGGATCCCAGCCGATTCTCCAACAGAGGTTCAGACCCCAGAACTCTCCTGTTCCTCCTGCTGCCTCCACGGAGGCAGTGCCTGGGGAGGATTCTGAGATGCTTGAGGCCTGATGGCAGCTTTCCGTGGACAGGGTGCAAGTGCATCCTTTCCAAGTGTGCCAGCCCGGGGCAGCCCCTGCCTCTGGGGCTCTGTGGTGTAGGCTGTCTTACCACGGCTTTGGCTGCCCTGCCCCAAAGCCATCTGGCTTGGATCTGAAGGTCTGAGCTGGCAGCGAGGACCCCCAGCTCTCACTGGGCTCTGTGGGCTCCCCCTTTCCACAGGTAGACTGTTGTGGGCTCTTTTTGCCTGGGCCTCTTCTGAGGCAGGAGCTTTCTTGAGGGATGCCACAAACAGCCTTCCCTACTCCCTGCCAGAGCAGTTCCCTCCCTGATGAGCTGGAGAAGGGCCCTCTGGCCTCCTGACGGTACAGGGAAGGCACCAGCTAGATCCTCCCCTGTGGTGTGAGATGTTCCTGGAACTCAGCCGGGCCCTCCTCCTCCTGGGCTTGCCCAGAGCCCCCACCCTATTCCTAGCATTGCCCGAAGGACCAACCAGTTTGGGTGGACAGTGGCCTCCTCAGCTTCCTCCCCATCTGGGTGCCACACTGGCGGCAGAGGGAGCTGTGGCGATGGTGGGCCGTGGGGAGGGACGAGGAGGGAAGGTGCCTCTGTGCTGCTCATCTGCCCAAAGCCACAGCTCAGTGGGCGTGCAGTGGAGGTGACAAGGAATCCATCACAACTAGCAGAGATTTCTTTGATCCTCCTCCACTCCCACTGCTTCACTTGACTAAGCTTAAAACAACTGCTTTTGCCATGGCTCATCAGAGTTTATACTTATTTCTTAGAAAATGTCTCCTGTTACTTGCTGGACAAGTCCCAAAGAACAGGCAGATGTTCCTATTAAGAAAGTCAGCCTATAAGATTGGTCAGGACCAGGCACCTCTGGCCACGTGCCTCTCCCCTCCAGCACCTGCAGTCTCCAGTGGCACCTGGCAGCTGGACCACAGCCAGAAGAAGGGTACTATTAGCCCTGCTTCAAACATGCAGAAACTGAGGCCCGGGTAGATTTAAATAACCTGTCTGAGGTGACAGTGAGTGGCGCCTGGATTTGAGTTCTGCTCTATCTGATCCCCAAGCCCCAGGCTGTCAGCCACCCCAGTCTCCTACCTCCCAGAGGAGCAGGCTACACTCCTGGTAGGTGCTGGTGTGGGAGGAAGATCTCTTCAGGCGCTTCTGGGGCTGAGGAGGGAAGCATCACACGCCCCGTTGGAAGCCTTGGTTACGTCTCAAATTTGATTCTCCGCAAAAGAGACTCAACCAGTCCTGAGGCAGACCTGTGCAAAGAGCTGGGGGGGGGTCTAAGGATGGGCACATCGGCTCAGGGGCAGCTGGCATCTAGGCAGCCACCTGCAGGATCTGCAGGTGATCAAGCACACACGTCTGGGAGGGGAGTGCTGGGAGGCCCCCAGGGGAGAGCATGGCCTTCAAGACAGTAGGGGGAAGAGGTCAGAATGAGAGGGCTTTGCATATCTTGTTAAAGATGTGCAACTTTTCAGGGCAAATTTGTCTGAGGGCAAATTTTTAGGTCTTCACTAGAAGATTTTAAACAGTTGAACCATATTTGTATGTTAGAAAACCCATTGGCCAGGCACGGTGGCTCACGCCTGTAATCCTAACACTTTGGGAGGCCAACGTGGGTGGATCACTTGAAATCAGGAGTTTGAAACCAACCTGGCCAACATTGTGAAACTCTGTCTCTACTAAAAATACAAAAATATTAGCTGGGCATGGTGGTGTGTGCCTGTAATCCCAGCTACTTGGGAGGCTGAGGCAGGAGGATTGCTTGAATCCAGGAGGCACAGGTTGCAGAGTGCCGAGATTGCACCACTGCACTGCAGCCTGGCGACACAGCAAGACTCCATCTCAAAAAAAAAAAAAAAAAAAAAAAAGACAGAAGAAAACCCATTGTGTCTGCAGAGTGGGGACAGACGATGTGTGAGAAGGCAGCTGGCAATGGTGCAGGGGACAGACTGGGCAGGACTGTGCCAGGTACGGCAGGGAGGGCCCACAGAAAAGTGCCCCTCAGACCTGGTGCCAGTCATGGAGGGTCAGAAAGGAAGACGTGTCGAGGAGGACAGCCAGGTTCCTGGCATGGGTGACTGGGTGGTGTCACAGATGAGTATTCCACAGGCGCTCAGTGATAATGGCACTTTACTCAGTGTAAGTGCTCAGCATTGCTGTCAGCACCATGAGGGTGTGGCAGGCATCCCAATGACCCCATTCAGCCTTCTCCCAGGCCATAGACACTGGAGAGGGCTGAGTGCAGAAATGAGTGTTGTATAGCTGCTGCTCTTTCTTTTGCCTTCAAAATTGTAAACAAGATCATAACCCAAGTGCTTCATTCAGTTCCTTTTAGAGAAATATTGCAGCTGGGCGCGGTGGGTCACGTCTGTAATCCCAGCATTTTGGGAGGCCAAGGTGGGTGGATTACCTGAGGTCAGGAGTTCGAGACCAGCCTGGCCAATGTGGTGAAACCCTGTCTCTACTGAAAATACAAAAATTATCCGGGCATGGTGGCGTGTGGCCTGTAGTCCCAGCTACTTGGGAGGCTGAGGCAGAAGAATTGCTTGAACCCAGGAGGCAGAGGTTGCAGTGAGCCAAGATTATGTCACTGCCCTCCAGCCTGGGTGACAGAGTGAGACTTTGTATCAAAAAAACAAAAAGAGGCCGGGCGCGGTGCCTCAAGCCTGTAATCCCAGCACTTTGGGAGGCCGAGACGGGCGGATCACGAGGTCCGGAGATCAAGACCATCCTGGCTAACTCGGTGAAACCCCGTCTCTACTAAAAAAAAAAATACAAAAATCTAGTCGGGCGTGGTGGCGGGCGCCTGTAGTCCGAGCTACTCGGGAGGCTGAGGCAGGAAAATGGCATAAACCCAGGAGGCGGAGCTTGCAGTGAGCTGAGATCCGGCCACTGCACTCCAGCCTGGGCGACAGAGCGAGACCCCGTCTCAAAAAAAAAAAAAGAAAAGAAAAAGAAATATTGGTGGAATGTAATTAATAAAAAATACTGGTGCAGGGGCTGGGCGTGGTGGCTCACGCCTGTAATCCCAGCACTTTGGGAGGCAGAGGCGGGCGGGTCACAAGGTCAGGAGATCGAGACCATCCTGGCTAACACGGTGAAACCCCGTCTCTACTAAATATACAAAAAATTAGCCGGGCGTGGTGGAGGGCACCTGCAGTTCCAGCTACTCGGGAGGCTGAGGCAGGAGAATGGCGTGAACCTGGGAAGCAGAGCTTGCAGTGAGCCGAGATCGGGCCACTGCACTCCAGCCTGTGCAACACAGCAATAGTGTCTCAAAAAAGTACTGGTACGTGGTACACACCTATAGCTGCTATTGGGAGGCTGAGGTGGGAGGCTGGCTTGAGCCCAGTATGGGCAACACATTGACCCCATGTATTTTTTTAAAATGGTAGAGCCACTGTTTCTAGTTTCAAGATATTCATCGTTATTTGCTTCAAGTTGGTACATGTGGGAATCCACATGAAGCCTCTCTCAAACCGTTAATATCCAAGCAAGCATGACTAAGGGTTCTGGGACAGCAAGAGGACAAGAATGGAGGAATGCATCGCCACCTGGGTGGCCAGCAGCTTTCACGCCAACTGCCGAGGCCCCATACGTCTTCATCTGGAGAGGGTTGGGAGGGTCGTGGGGTAGGGCAGGTGGGTTTAGAGGCTGAAGAAAAGGATTCAGAAACAAAAGGACAAGGTGGCTGGGCGCAATGGCTCATACCTGTAATCCCAGCACTTTGGGAGGCCAAGGCAGGCGGGTCACCTGAGGTCAGTAGTTCGAGACCAGCCTGGCCAATACGGTGAAACCCTGTCTCTACTAAAAATACAAAAAATTAGCCAGGCGTGGTGGTGTATGCCTGTAATCCCAGCTACTTGGGAGGCTGAGGCAGGAGAATCACTTGAACCTGGGAGGCAGAGGATGCAGTGAGCAAAGGTCATGCCAATACACTCCAGCCTGGGCAACAGAAACCCCATCTCAAAAAAAAAAAAAAAAAAAAAAAGGACAAGGTTAAACAGCCACGATGTAAACACACACAATCCAGTTACGCTCCTGTACTGCATAACTGCAGTATGGAATTTCACAATAAGCAACTTCTTTTTTTTTTTTTTTTTTTTTTTTTTTTTTTTTTTTTTTTTTGGTTTGGAGTCTTGCTGTGTCTCCTGGGCTGGAGTGCAGTGGCCGGATCTCAGCTCACTGCAAGCTCCGCCTCCCGGGTTCACGCCATTCTCCTGCCTCAGCCTCCGGAGTAGCTGGGACTACAGGCGCCCACCACCTCGCCCGGCTAGTTTTTTGTATTTTTTATAGTAGAGACGGGGTTTCACCGTGTTAGCCAGGATGGTCTCGATCTCCTGACCTCATGATCCGCCCGTCTCGGCCTCCCAAAGTGCTGGGATTACAGGCTTGAGCCACCGCGCCCGGCCACACAATAAGCAACTTCTTACAAGCAGGACTGGGTGTGACTGCCCCCATGCATTCCCCTCCACACTTAGCATGTAGCAGGTGCATACTGCAGGGTGAATTAGAAATGATGGTGAAAGGTTTAGCTGTTTGGCTGCTGTTTATGAAAACCAGTGGAAGGCATGGCCACTTCCTGCTGGATGGAGAGACCCTCATTCCATTCTCATTCCATCTCAAAGTGATTGTGAGGGCGAAGCTTCTGCTGGTGCCAGAGCCACTGGCCTGGTCACCGCCAGCCCTGGCCTGGGATGTCAGAGCAGGTTTCCTGGAGAGACCCCTCTCCTGGGGCTGGGTGGTGGCCAGGCCAAGGTGGGGAAGTGAGGAGGTGAGAGGCAGAAGAGACAGCCTGTACAAAGGCCCCGTGGCCTCGGGGGGCAAAGTGCACTGGAAGGTTGCCTTTTAGGGCAGGAGGGCCAGGGCTGCGGCAGAGAAGGGTCCCAGATTCCCCAGGCTACCAAGTTTTGCCTTTGTAGAACTGGATCACAAGAGCAAGCCTGAGTCCTGCCAGAAACATTCACATCTGCATCTTAACCAGGTCACTTCCGCCTTTGTGTGGATAATGGGGAGTTGGAGATAGTTGAGCTGATTAATACACACCGCTGCAAGTGCTTTCCAGAGGGTAATCTTTTCATCCTGACAACTGTCAGGTAAGCACTAGTATTACCTGCTTTTTCCCAAATGAGGAAACCACAAGGGAGACAGTAAGGTCACGATCTGTTTTTTTTTTTAGGGGGGGATTTTTTTTTTTTTGAGATGGTGTCTCTGTCACCAAGGTGGTGGCGCAATCTCGTCTCACTGCAGCTTCTGCCTCCCGGGTTCAAGCAATTCTTGTGCCTTAGCCTCCTGAGTAGCTGGGATTACAGGCGTCTGCCACCACGCCCGGCTAATTTGTGTATCATTAGTAGACACAAAAATTTTTGTATCTTTAGGGTTTCGCCACGTTGGTAGGGCTTGTCTCAAACTTCTGACCTCAGGTGATCCACACACCTCGGCCTCCCAAAGTGCTGGGATTACAGGTATGAACCACTGCGCCCGGCCACAATCTGGGTTTTTATTTATTTTTTTTTTTTTGAGACGGAGTCTTGCTCTGTCGCCCACGCTGGAGTGCTGTGGCCGGATCTCAGCTCACTGCAACCTCCGCCTCCCGGGTTCACGTCATTCTCCTGCCTCAGCCTCCCGAGTAGCTGGGACCACAGGCGCCCGCCACCTCGCCCGGCTAATTTTTTGTATTTTTAGTAGAGACGGGGTTTCACCATGTTAGCCAGGATGGTCTTGAGCTCCTGACCTCGTGATCCGCCTGTCTCGGCCTCCCAAAGTGCTGGGATTACAGGCTTGAGCCACCGCGCCCGGCCCTGGGTTGTTGTTGTTGTTATTATTATTATTATTATTATTATTATTATTATTATTATTATTTGAGATGGAGTTTCACTTTTGTCGCCCATGTTGGAGTGCAGTGGCGCGGTTATTATTATTATTATTATTATTATTTGAGATGGAGTTTCACTTTTGTCGCCCATGTTGGAGTGCAGTGGCGCGATCTCGACTCACTGCAGCCTCCGCCTCCCAGGTTCAAGCGAGTCTCCTCCCTCAGCCTCCTGAGTAACTGGGATTACAGGTGGCCGCCACGCCCCGCTAATTTTTGTATTTTTAGTAGAGACGAATTTTCACCGTGTTGACCAGGATGGTCTCGATTTCCTGACCTCGTGACCCACCTGTCTTGGCCTCCCAAAGTGCTGGGATTCCAGGCGTGAGCCACTGCGCCCAGCCCTCAATCTGGGTTTTAAACCCAAGCAGACCGAGTCCGGAATCGGAGTTCGCACCCCTTCTCCCAACCAGGCCTGCGCCCCTGGGGAACTCAGTGCCCCGCGTCCAGGGGCTGGGGGAGGGCCCCGCCGGCCGACCCCGGTCTGTGCTGCCCCCTGGTGGCCCGCTGTGGGCGAGAGCCTGGCTGCTCTTAGCTCCGCCCCGCCCTCCAACGGGCATTTCCGGAACCGGGCGCCTGCAGACCGCGGCCACCTCCACCTCCACCTCCGCCCCAGGCGGACGGCGCAGGGGCCTCCGGCACAAGCGACAGGGTCCGCAGCGCAGGACCCGGGGGCTGGCCTAGGAGCGGGGCCTGGGCGGGGCTGGACGCGGCCTGCTGTGTTGCGCTCAGGCGCCGCGCTGGCCACCTGTGCCCGGGTCCTAGTGGCGGCCGCGATGACGCAGGCCGGAGGGAAGATGGCGGCGCCCTGGTGGCGAGCCGCGCTGTGCGGGTGTCGGAGAGGGCGGGCCTTCAGCACCTCGGGTGAGGGGTGTGGGGGTGGGCATCTCTGTGGGGTGGGGGCGGGCTGTCGCGCGAGTTCTAGGGCGCCGGCCTTACGTCTTCTCTCTGCCCGCAGCTGTCCTGGGCCGCCGGACACCCCCGCTGGGGCCAATGCCCAACCAGGACATCGACGTGAGCAACCTGGAGCGGCTGGAGAAGTACCGGAGCTTCGACCGCTACCGGCGCCGGGCAGAGCAGGAGGCACAGGCCCCGCACTGGTGGCGGACCTACTGGGAGCATTTCGGGGAGAAGACAGGTGCGGGGCAACTGGAGCAGGGGCTGCAGCCACCGTCCGGGGAACTCAAGGGGACCCGCCGGCGTTTTCCCCGGGGCTGGACGAGCCTTGTCAGCGCCCCTGTGGATGCTGGCGAGGATGGGAGGGCCCGCCTGCAGACCTGTGTGCTCTATCGGCAGCTTCATCACGCCAGGATTGTTCACACCTTCTGCGCCTCGTTCTTGGAAAATTCGCTCCCCCTACTATTAGAGTTCCAGCTCCTAAAATATCTGCTCCTAAAATCTTGACTATCTGACTTTCCATATTGGGATGTTGTTCTGTGCGCCTAAAATACTCTAGGTAGCTCTGGCCACACTGCATTCTGACTCTGTGCACTGCCTGTCCCCAGACTGAGCGCGCTGTTGACAGGGATCCTGCTTGTCTTGCCCTCCATTGGATCCTTGCACCTGAATAGTGCAAGGATGTACATGTGCAATACTTTGCTGAATGAAATTAAAGTCCTGGGCAGGGTGACTCAAAAAAGAACCCAACCTGGCCGGTCGCGGTGGCTCATGCCTGTAATCCCACCACTTTGGGAGGCCAAGGCGGGCGGATCACCTGAGGTCGGGAGTTTGAGACCAACCTGACCAACATGGAGAAACCCTGTCGCTACTAAAAATACAAAATTAGCTCGGCGTGGTGGCGCATGCCTGTAATCCCAGCTACTCGGGAGGCCTCTGAGGCAGGAGAATCGCTTGAACCCAGGAGGCGGAGGTTGCGGTGAGCCGAGATCGCGCCATTGCACTCCAGTCTGGGCAACGATGGCGAAACGCCGTCTCAAAAAAAAGACTCCAACCTTTAAGGAGCTTACAATTTATGGAGTATATGTTGTTGTTGTTTTTAGCGTTTATAGAGGCAGTTTTGTGGTGGTTAAAGGCACAAGCATGGAATCTAAATAACCCGATTTAAATCCCAGCTTAGCCTCTCAGGGACAATGTCCCTGAGCTTATTTCAACTGTAAAATAAAATGTGTCTTTGCTACAAAATTACCATGAGGATTAAAAGATGCAATTCATTGGCATTTTTGCCTAATGCTGTCTCTGATGTGGGCTCAGTATGTTTTCGTTATTATTAGTTTTCTTTTCTTTTTTTTTTTTTTCTTAAGGCGGAGGCTCGCTCTGTTGCCCAGGCTGGAGTGCAGTGGTGCGATGGCTCACTGCAACCTCTGCCTCCTGAGTTCAAGAAATTTTCCTGCCTCAGCCTCCAAAGTAGCTGACACTACAGGCATGCGCCACCACGCCCAGCTAATTTTTGTATTTTTAGTAGAGATGGGGTTTCACCATGTTGCCCAAGCTGGTCTCAAACTCTTGACCTCAAGTGATCCCCCTGCCTCAGTCTCCCAAAGTGTTGGGATTATAGGCATGAGCCACCGCGCCTGGCGGAGAAGCACTTCTGTAACTCCTTCTAGCATCAGTCATTCACTCTAGCCAGGACAGCTGGGTGTTCGTAGCCACCTGTGAACAGGCTTGGAGGTGATCTCAACTATAATTGGAAGGACCATTGGCTTCAATTTCCCATGATGTAGACAAAACTGTGACCTGGTTTGGGGATCAGAAAAACACAACCTCCAGCCTGGCCAACATGGTGAAATCCTGTCTCTACTAAAAATACAAAAAAAATCAGCCAGGCATGGTGGCAGGCGCCTGTAATCCTAGCTACTAAGGAGACTGAGACAGGAGAATTGCTTCAACCCAGGAGGCAGAGGTTGCAGTGAGCCGAGATCGCACCACTGCACTCCAGCCTGGGTGAGAGAGCGAGATTCTGTCTCAAAAAAAAAAAAAAAAAAACACACACACAACCTCAAGTTGTATCTGATTTGCTTCCCAATTACATCCTGTTCAGGTCTGGGAAGTAGAACAGTATGTTTTAATTCTGTGAATCATAGGGAATGCTTGAGCAGCAGAGCTTGAAGCACAGAATGAGAGAACTAGGTAGGGACAGACAGTTTAACCAAGAAGATGTGCCTGCCCCCTCACTGGGTGCAGTGGCTTGTGCCTGTAATCCCAGCTACTCAAGAGGCTGAGGCAGGAGGATCACCAGGAGTTTGAGACCAGTCTGAGCAACATAATGAGATCCCATCTCTTAGAAAGGTTTTTTAAATTAGCTACCATGGCTGGGCACAGTGGCTCACGCCTGTAATCCCAACACTGTGGGAGGCCGAGGCGGGCAGATCACTTGAGCCCAGGAGTTCCAGACCAGCCTGGGCAATGTGGCAAAACCCTGTCTCTACAAAAAATGCAAAAATTAGCCAGACAAGAAGGTGTACACTTGTAGCCCCAGCTACTCAGGACACTGAGTCAGGGAGGTTAAGGCAGCAGTGACCCATGACCCTGTTTTTCCAACACATCTTCCCTCTCCAGATCCCAAAGAGAAGATTGATATTGGGCTGCCTCCACCCAAAGTCTCCCGGACCCAACAGCTACTGGAACGGAAACAGGTCATCCGGAAGCTTCGGGCCAATGTAGAAGAGGAGAGGGCTGCCCGCCTCCGCACAGGTAAGCCTTCTCAGGGGAGGCGCCATCCCAGAGTTGGGGTACAGGGTGTGTCCCTGCCCCCCCCGTATCCCAACTGTCCTTATTCCTGTCCAGCCAGTGTCCCACTGGATGCCGTGCGGGCCGAGTGGGAGAGGACCTGTGGCCCCTACCATAAGCAGCGTCTGGCTGAATATTACGGCCTCTACCGAGACCTGTTCCATGGTGCCACCTTTGTGCCCCGAGTTCCCCTGCATGTGGCCTACGCTGTGGGTGAGGACGACCTGATACCCGTGTACTGTGGCAATGAGGTGACTCCAACCGAGGTAACTGCTCACCTGTGCCCCTCCTCCCTGCCCTGTGCAAACACAGACACATCCCATCTCAGTGTCACAGACGCTCCTGGGTTTGGAATTTTTTTCTCTGTTTCTTTGATTTCCTGGAAGACAACACCATGACAATTTCATTTTTCCTTCATTTTGAAGGGAAAAGAGGCTCCATCTTAGCACATTCCTGTGACCGGCCTGCTGTCTGTGGTGCCCTCCTGCCCAGGCCTTGGCACAGTTCTTTTTTGTGGTTGTTGCCTGGACAGGCAACTCTGCAGGGCTCCTTCTCTATGCATCCCTTTGCCTGCCTGTGCCAGGGGCTGTCAAGGGCATTTGGGTCAGAGTGGGCACCCCTTTCTCCAAGGCTCCCTGCAACAGCTGGTCTGTCCCTGGAGGGGCTGACAGCTTCCTTCTCTCCCTGCCAGGCTGCCCAAGCACCAGAGGTGACCTATGAGGCCGAAGAGGGCTCCTTGTGGACGCTGCTACTCACTAGCTTGGGTGGGTGTCTGGGGCTCACCAGGCCCCCTGCCCCGCTCACCTCCCATGAGCCAGGGCCCTGGGGAGCTGGGGGAGGGGCCAGGTGGCGATCTCCAGCCCTGGCTCCTAACAAGGGAGGGGGCAGCAGGGCCGTGGTCGGCAGGGCAGTGATCAGCAGGTGTGTTTTTGTGCAGATGGGCACCTGCTGGAGCCGGATGCTGAGTACCTCCACTGGCTGCTGTGAGTACCGGGGGTAGGGGGTGCTGCCCAGGCGGGAGGAGGACCTGGGAGCCTGGACTGAGCTGCTCCTAAGTTTCATAGACTACCCATGGGACTTGAATTCACCTCCTGCCTCAGGAGGTGACCCCCGCCTCTACCTCCTGAGGGGGCCCTGGGATCCCCGTGTCTACTTGAAGACAGCTACAGGAGACAAAGTTTGCAGTAGGCCTCGGTCGGTCCCCACAAGCCTCCTCATCTTTTCTTTTTTCTTTTTTTTTTTTTGAGACAGGGTCTCACTCTGTCCCCCAGGCTGGAGTACAGTGGTGCAATCATGGCTAATTGCAGCCTCTAACTCCTGGACTCAGGTGCTCCTCCCACCTCAGTCTCCTGAGTAGCTGGGACTACATGTGCAAGCCACTACATCCAGCTAATTTTTGTTTTTTTTATACAGACAGGGTTTCACCGTGTTGCCCAGGCTGGTCTCCTGAGCTCAAGCGATCTGCCCACCTCTGCCTCCCAAAGTGCTAGGATTACAAGCATGAGCCACCATGCCTGGCCCCTTCGTCTCTCTAAACTCATTTCTTCACCTGTAAAACTGGGATAATGGCACCATGTGCCTTACTCAGCCTGAGTGAGTGAGTGACACAGTCCACTCATGTGGACTGACGGTCACATGAGAGAAGGAGCAGGAGAGGCCTGGCAGCTGTGGCATCTCCCAGGTGCTCCTTGAACCACTGGGCACTCCTTCCCTGGGCCCAGACGAGGCTGCCTTCTATCGTCTCGGTAGCTTTTGGCTCTGAACACCAGGCCAGGGGGCAGAGGTCAGGCCAGTGACCCCAACTTTGAGCCTTCTGGTTAATTGGGGACAGTGACTGGGAGGCTGGTTTCTGTCATTTTTATTCAACTGCAGTTACCAACCTGTGTGCAGCAGGACCCTCTGGGGAGTTGTGCCTGAGGCATTGGCCGTCTCTGTGCCAGGCTGGGCACACAATCCCCGACGAGGTCCTGGAGACTTCGGGACGCAGAGGGAAAAGCAGCCAGAAGTGGCATGGCTTTCTAGCCTCCGTGGCTGTGGCTGACGCAGAGGGAAAAGCAGCCAGAAGTGGCATGGCTTTCTAGCCTCCGTGGCTGTGGCTGACCCCCGGCTCCTGGGGCCTGGAAGCAGGCTGCATGGCTTTGCTGTCAAGGTGGCGCTCTCTGGAGCCCCGTCCCCCACTCGGAGCTCCTCCAGCCCGCTTCCCGTGTTTGCGGTATGTCCAGGCATTCACAGAGCTGGGCTGCCTCCTCTGTCCTAGGAAAGAGAGTGCTTCGAGTCGTCCTCTCAGGGAGTCATGTCAGCCTCTACGGTGTGTGTGGAGCTGGGTGGACACTCCTGCTGCCTCCCTGGAGTGGTTATTAATGTAGACTTTCCTCCTCCCAGAACCAACATCCCGGGTAACCGGGTGGCTGAAGGACAGGTGACGTGTCCCTACCTCCCCCCCTTCCCTGCCCGAGGCTCCGGCATCCACCGTCTTGCCTTCCTGCTCTTTAAGCAGGACCAGCCGATTGACTTCTCCGAGGACGCACGCCCCTCACCCTGGTAATCTACACCCCTAACACATAACCCGGCCTCAGGCCAGCTCCCCTGGAATGGTCACTCGTGCTCAGTTCTCTCCGACCTCAGCCTTGAGGCTGGCAGAGGAGCAGGATAGGGTGCTAGCAGCATCCCAGGGGCCTCTCAGGGTTGCCTGTGGGGTGGAGGGGTGAGGGCTCTGGTACCCACTCCCCGCTCTCACATGCTCTCCATCTTACAGCTATCAGCTGGCCCAGCGGACCTTCCGCACTTTTGATTTCTACAAGAAACACCAAGAAGCCATGACGCCAGCCGGGTTGTCCTTCTTCCAGTGCCGCTGGGATGACTCCGTCACGCACATCTTCCACCAGCTTCTGGGTAAGGGCCATGGGGCTGGGGCACTGGGTGGGCCTGAGCTCCCAGGCCTCGCCTGCCCTGCCAGGGAGAAGCTTTGTTAGGGGAAGGCTGCGGCAGACTCCTGGTGGGCAGGCCTCAGCCTGAGGGGGCGCAGGCCAGCAGGAGACCACCCCGGTGCCCCTCGCTCTTCTTGCAGACATGCGGGAGCCGGTGTTTGAGTTCGTGCGGGCGCCCCCTTACCACCCCAAGCAGAAGCGGTTCCCCCACCGGCAGCCCCTGCGCTACCTGGACCGGTACAGGGACAGTCATGAGCCCACCTATGGCATCTACTAAGGAGCCAGAGTGTGCCCACTTCAGAGCATGGGATTGATCAGCAGCAGGAGTAAAGACACAGCTCCAGAGGCCCACGCTGTGGGGTCTGGGCCCTGTCTTAGGCAGCCAGCCCCTCTGTGGCCCCCTCCCATCAGGCCCAGGGCTTGGAGTGAAAGGGACTCCCAGGTGGTGGGGTGGGGAATGGGAATAAAGATGATTTCTTGCCAGGCTTGGTGTCTCACGCCTGTAATCCCAACACTGGGAGGCTGAGGAGGCAGGATCGCTTGAGCCCAGGAGTTCAAGACCAGCCTGGGCAACATAATGAGACACTGCCTCTATTTAAAAAAAAAAAGGCCGGGCGCGGTGGCTCAAGCCTGTAATCCCAGCACTTTGGGAGGCCGAGACGGGTGGATCACGAGGTCAGGAGATCAAGACCATCCTGGCTAACACTGTGAAACCCCGTCTCTACTAAAAATACAAAAAAAACTAGCCGGGCGAGGTGGCGGGCACCTGTAGTCCCAGCTACTCGGGAGGCTGAGGCAGGAGAATGGCGTAAACCCGGGAGGCGGAGCTTGCAGTGAGCTGAGATCCGGCCACTGCACTCCAGTCCGGGCGACAGAGCAAGACTCCGCCTCAAAAAAAAAAAAAAAAAAAAAATGATGATTTCTGCCATAGCTGGCCTGGTTCCGTGTTCCAAGGCCAGGGGACCCCGATGGAGCTGTACTCTTGGGTGGGAAAGGGGCTGCCTCCCACCCCACCAGGTGCACCTTGACCTCCATCTTCTGAGGGTGTCGGTGGCCCTGGGATCCAAAGCAAAAGCAGGCAGTGGGCCAAAAACAGGTGTGGCCCCGGGAAGGGAGACGGACATCCCAATCCAGCAGGTGCCTGAAACCCAGCTCCCCGAAAAAGTGGAGCAGAGCAGCTGGGCTCAGGAGGGAGCATTTATTGAGCACTGGCTGTGTGCCCCAGGGAGTCCCACCGGCCCCTGGAGAGAGAGTGCCTGCCTCAGCACTGACCCCCTGCACAGACTCCTGCCCCCACCCCATGCTTGGGAGGAGAAGCCACATTAGGTAGGTAACAGCGTGACTCGAGAGACTTGCTCAGGGTCAGAAAGCCCATGAAGCCTGTGGCTGGACGGTTAGGTGTTTTGTTTCTCTCTTACCAAAAGCAGAAGTCTGGCTAACTAGTAGGTGGAGGGTAGATCCGTGCACTTTTTCCAGAAAGAAACTTCGCCTGTGGCCGCACACAGGACGCAGTGCTTGCTGCAGCAGTGAGAGCTCGTGCCGCCTCAGCATCAGCCCAGCTTGGTTAGATAGAAAGGCCTTGCTCTCCCGGGGTTCCCCCTGGCCTGATACACACTGCCGGGGAGGTGGGCGCTAGGCCCCAGACCCGCCTTGCCTGCTCAGCCGCAGGGGAAACGCTGGAGTGCCTCTCAATACTGAGGCTGCAGATCAGCTCGGACCCCAGGCCAGAAACTCTCCCCAGCAGAGGGCAGCAGGGAGAAGGGATGCTGATTGCAGCTGAAAGCTGGTTTGTGTACTCATTCAAGGGCCGTTTGAAAAATACCAGTTAACTGGTCCCTGTCTGTTGGTGACCAGACATTTCCATCTCGCTGTTTACTTTAAAATAACCAAAATTACGTGTAGCCCAGAGAAGGAAGACACCCCAGTCTGGCAAGTGCCCGAAACCCAGCTCCAGGAAAAAGTGCAGCAGTGCTCGGGTCTGCAGGGAGCCCGCCCGCCCACGTGCACTGACTTTCGTTTCATCGCCGAGCCCCGGGGGATTGCGCGGGTGGTCTATGCAGTTAGGCCATTGACAGATGAGTCCAGAAGAGATTCCGCGCAACCCGTGGTCAGAAGCCCGGAGGCGGGGCGGGATTTTCGAGTCTCTGCTCTCCAGGACCTGGGCTGAAGGCCCAAAGGGGTGGGATGGACCCGCCAGGCTGGGACCCGAGAGATCCGAACCCAGCTCTCAGCCGGGGTGGCGCGGTGCCTAGAGAGAGGGAGGGGCGCAAGGCCGGAACGCGGAGCCTTCCAGCGGCCCAGGCCGAGGCGGGCAGGGGTGGCCTAGGCCCCTGCGGACGTCGCTGGTCGAAGGTGTCGGAGAAGGGCCCGCCGCACCCCTCCGCCTTCCGGGGCAGGGACCTAGCCTCGCCCCGCCCCGCGTTAGCCACGCCCGGGCGCCCTCAGTACGCGAGGCCAGCTGTCCCTTTAAGAATTCCGGGGCCCGCCTGGCCCCCACCGCCGCCGGGCCATGGCCGCGCAGCTACTGGAGGAGAAGCTGACCTGCGCCATCTGCCTGGGACTCTACCAGGACCCAGTGACGCTGCCCTGCGGCCACAACTTCTGCGGAGCCTGCATCCGGGACTGGTGGGACCGCTGCGGGAAGGCTTGCCCCGAGTGCCGGGAGCCCTTCCCTGACGGCGCCGAGCTGCGCCGCAACGTGGCCCTCAGCGGCGTGCTGGAGGTGGTGCACGCCGGGCCCGCCCGGGACCCCGGTCCTGACCCTGGCCCCGGCCCCGGCCCCGGCCCCGGCCCCGGCCCCGCCGCGCGCTGCCCCCGCCATGGGCGGCCAATGGAGCTCTTCTGCCGGACCGAGGGCCGCTCCGTGTGCAGCGTGTGCACCGTGCACGAATGTCGCCTCCACGAGCGGGCGCTGCTGGACGCCGAACGCCTCAAGCGCGAGGTGACGCGTCCGCCGGGAGCAGGAGGGGGCTGGACCCGCCGCGGCCTGGCCACCGCAGGGTGACTCCTGCGGGCCGCGCCCTGCTCTCTCCGGGCACCCGGCGGGGGAGGGGAGCCTCAACTGGAGGGGGCTTCGCCCAACCTGGGAGTTGATTATAAAATTCGCGGGTCTGCCAGGCGCGGTGGCTCACGCCTGTAATGCCTGCACTTTGGGAGGCCGAGGCTGGCGGATCACGAGGTCAGGAGATCGAGACCATCCTGGCTAACACGGTGAAACCCCGTCTCTATTAAAAATACAAAAAATTAGCCAGGCGTGGTGGCGGGCGCCCGTAGTCCCAGCTACTCGGGAGGCTGAGGCAGGAGAATGGCGTGAACCCGGGAGGCGGAGCTTGCAGTGAGCCGATATCGTGCCACTACACTCCAGTCTGGGCGACAGAGCGAGACTCCGTCTCAAAATAAAAAAAAAATATCTCGGATCTGTGCATCGGACTGGGATGTGCAGCCCGGCCAGTGCCGCAGGGTGGGTCTCAGGAGCTGCTGGATGCCTTCCGGATGAAAAAAAGCCCGGGCATGAGGCCGCAGCTCCCTGCTCCGTGCCCAGGCGCTAGAGAACAGTCGTGTGTCTGCTTTAATTCGCTGTACAGGGTGAGGGTGGAGGGGTGAGGGGGGTAGGGGGCTGTTGGTAAATGGATAGACGAGCTCCCTGCCCTTAAGAGACTTAGAATCCACTTAAGAAGTCAGTGTTCCAGTAAGGCGTGAATGTATTCTTACAAAATGCAGTGAGGAAAGCACATAGCATGTCATAGAGGTGTCGCAGTGACCCTGCTAAACAGGCCAGGAGGAGGAAGGGGAGGCCGCCTTCAGGCTGGCATGTGAGGGCTGAGGAAGCACCAGCCAGGAGGAGAAAGAGCTGGGGAAGAGCATTTTAGGCAGAGGAATCAGCCTGCTTCCCTCTCTGTGATGGGAAAGAACTGGGCACGCAGGCTGGCCAGTGGCAGATTTGTGCCACTGAGATCTGTGGGCCAGGCCCGGGGCTCAGAGGGGGCCAGATCGGGCAGGGTCCTGGGGGAGCCTGTCTCTTACTCTAGGGTCATAGGAGCCATTGTAGGCTTGGAAGCAGGGTGGCACATGATCAGATTTGGGCTTCATGGAGACTAATCACCTGGCTGGGGGGCTGAAGGGGGCAGGACGCAAGACCTGAATAGGGTAGGAGCCCAGGGCAGGAGTGCAGGGAGGCAAGGAACCAGTTGGGGGGCAGAGAAAGGAGACCAGGATGGAGGAGGAGATGAGAAACGCTGAGGGGAGCGGTACCTCGTGGAGGCGAAAGCAGGCCAGAGGGGACATGGGGCACAGCAGAGAGGGCAGCAAGGGAGACACCTGGGTTTCTGTCTTGAGCACGCAGGTGGCTGGGGTGCAGGTGTGCTGAGAGGCGTAGGTGGAGGGCAGAGTTTGGCCTTGGACGTATAGAGGTCACAGTCGCCAGTGGGACAAACCAGGGGACCGGTCTGTGGGACCTGGGACCCCGGCCCTGCCGTGCGCTGCCCCTGCCATGGGCAGTCGCTGGAGCTCTTCTGCCGGACCGAGAGCCACGGCGTGTGCCGCGTGTGCACCATGCGCGAGTGTCGCCTCCAGGAGCAGGCGCTGCCGCTGGGAGTGGGAGGGGGCCAGACCCACCACAGCCTGGCCACCACTGGGTGCAGTGGCTCACACCTGTGATCCCAGCACTTTGGGAGCCGAGGCGGGCGGATCACGAGGTCAGGAGATTGAGACCATCCTGGCTAACACAGTGAAACCCTGTCTCTACTAAAAATACAAAAAATTAGCTGAGCCTGGTGGCAGCCGCCTGTAGTCCCAGCTACTGGGGAGGCTGAGGCAGGAGAATGGTGTGAACCGGGAGGTGGAGCTTGCAGTGAGCTCCAAAGCTCAGGAGTGGAGAGCTGGGAGTCATTAGTGCTGGGAGTCATTAGTGCTAGGAGGGAGAGAGGGTTCCAAGCTGGAGCTCCCAGGAAGATGGGGAAGGTTGGGGGAGTGGCAGCCCTGTGTGGCACCTGGAGACGGGTGCCAGGAAGAGAACGGGCAGGGTGCCCATGCCGATCGGAGGCTCAGTATGAGGACAGAAATGACCTTCAGCACGGCCCTTGACAAAACCCATTTCAGCAGTGAAGATAGGACGTGGAATCATTTGGGGACCGAGGAGGGCTGGGGCTAAGGCATGGGTGGAGGATGGCGCAGGGACGCTGGATGGGACAAGAAGGGAAGGGGTGGCCAGGAGGCCTAATGGGCAGGGAGGGATGGGAGGGTCACGGCTGGGGGTCAGCGAGGTGGGAGGACTGGGACAGAGGTGGCTGGAACAGGAGAGGGCAGGAAGGTGGTGGTCAGAGAAGGAAGAATGGGTGCCTAGAATGGAGATTTTAGAGCTGGTGACAGGGCCGGGGTGAGTTCACAGGAGCGCTGAGATGAGGTGAAGGAAAAGGGCTCCGGAGTGTTGCGGGACATTCCTTGTGGCTGCTGAAGCCGCCGAGTAGGATGAGAGGAGACGAGTAGGATGAGAGGAGACGTACTGCTCAACGGCGGGTGCAGAAGACGGAGCCAGGCATGGAAGTTTGAGTTGGAGGCCAGTAGAGGGCCATGTGGAGGAAGGGAGCAACAGGGGCAGCCAGTAGCACCAGGGGAGCCAGGATTTTGCAAGACAGAGGGAAAGGGACGTGGGGGTGCCTGTCCCTGGGGGAGGGTTGGGTACCCTGGGAGAGCCCGCCCTCCTGCCTCCTGTGTTCCTGTGTTAAATGCTGGAGGCCGGGGGCCTGGCGGAGCTCTGGACTTAGGAAGATCTGAGGACGTTGACCAAATTACCAACCTCTCTGAGCCCATTTCCTCCTCTGTGATGTGGGGATAGTAACAGTCCCCATCTCAGTGCATTGTGGGAAAAGCAGAAACAAGAGGGTGAAGCTTTTGACCAGGTGCTGGGAATGGGGCCCCCGGGACCTGCATGGTTCGTCTCGCTCTCATGAGAGCATGGTGTTTTGATTCCCAAGGGACTCAGGGAGCGTAACCGAATAAGGGTCCCTTCCTCCCCCCTCAGGCTCAAAGCTAGGGCCAGGGACTGGCCGGATCCCCAGAGGAATCTGGTTTATCCATGCAAATAACTGCCCACTTCTCAGACAGCTTTGGTGCTTTGGGTGGTCCCTGCAGTCAGCTTCCCAAGCCCCAGGGCCTCCTGGACCACTGACCCCTCTGCAGTGAGACAGGGACCAAAAGCTTTAGTATTTGGGGTTATCCCTGCAAGGCCTCCTGAGCCAGCATTATCGCTTTCATGTATTGATGGGTGTGGGGTTAGGCCCACAGAGGGCAGGTGCTTTGCCTCAACTTGCTCAGCATGCAAGAGGTAGAAATGGGAATGGAAGTTGGGTCCTGAGCCCAAGGCTTCTGCTCTGCTCAGGTACCACCCTGCTGTCCGGACCCCACGGGGCACGTTCCCAACTCTCCCTGGGTTAGATTGAGGCCTGTGCTCTGGAGGCTGGCCTGGGGTGGCGTGGGGAGGGGTTGCCTGGTGTCTGCAGGCATGGTTGGTTGTCTGAGAAAGGATGTCACAGCCAATCCTGGCCCTCTCTTGTTGCTTGTCCCGTGGGCGGCCACCACAGGCCCAGCTGAGAGCCAGCCTGGAGGTTACCCAGCAGCAGGCCACCCAGGCCGAAGGCCAGCTACTAGAGCTGCAGAAGCAAAGAAGCCAGATCCAGGTATGAGGGCGGTGCCTGCCCGCCCACCATGGCCTCGCACTGCATCCTGGGGGCAGTCACCAGCTGGTTCCTGGAACACTGGGCAGCAGGGAGTGTGGCTGAGCAGGGAGCCGGGCACAGGGGTCCTGGGGAGGTTCCCAGGACCCTGCCTCCCAACATCCCTGACCCTCAGCCCAGCAGGCAGCCCTGGCCCTAGCCTGCCTTGGTATGGCACAGGGCCCTGGCCACCCTGAAGCCCCTCCTGTTCCCACCCAGAACTCGGCCTGCGTCTTGGCCTCCTGGGTCTCCGGCAAGTTCAGCAGCCTGCTACAGGCCCTGGAAATGCAGCACACGGCAGCACTGAGGAGCATCGAGGTGGCCAAGACGCGGGTGCTGGCACAGGCTCAAGATGAGGAGCAGCGGCTGCGGGGCCACTTGGAGGCTGTGGCTCACCATGGCTGCAGGATCCGGGAGCTCCTGGAGCAGGTGGATGAGCAGACCTTCCTGCAGGTGCGAGGGCTCAGGGCACAAGTGGGGGACTTGCTTCCCTGTCCCTTAGGCCCCGGCTTACTTGTTCTCCCTGGGGCTCAGGAATCACAGCTCCTCCAGCCCCCAGGGCCTCTTGGGCCACTGAACCCTCTGCAGTGGGATGAAGACCAACAGCTGGGTGACCTGAAGCAGTTGCTAAGCCGGCTGTGTGGCCTCCTCTTGGAAGAGGGGGGCCACCCCGGGACACCAGCCAAGCCTGTGGACTTAGGCCCCATGGGTAAGACTGACCCCAGGCCCCCCCTACGGCCCTGAGCCCAGCTGCTCCTCCCGCTGGGGGTAGAGGCGGGTCAGGGCCCACACATCATGACCTCTCCAACCATTCTCCTAATGCTGCTTTGCCCCCTAGAGGCCCCAGGTCCCCTGGCACCAGTCCCAAGCACAGTTTGTCCACTGAGGAGGAAACTCTGGCAGAGTAAGGAGGCCATTCGTGTATTTGTGCAACTGTGTGTGCTAGTGCAAGGAGGTGCCTGTGTGTGCTGTGAACAAGTGTGTGCACACGTTTGTATGCACATGTGAGTGAGGGGGGCACGTGTTGTGACTGTCCTGCCGGGACATCTGAGCCTGGGCATCTGAGCCTGGACATCATGCACATCCACCCTGAAGCAGAGGCAGCCAGTGTTCATTGAAGGACAGAGTCTGGGGCACAGACCCGTGATTCTTCCGCTTAATACTGAGTTAATGGATCTCAGAGCCCCAGTTTTCTCAGCTGATAGAGGATTCCGCCTGCGAGGTCGTGGCGAGGATGAAGTGTTGTGGTGGCTGCCGGTGCTCAGCACGCCTGGCGGAGGTTTAGCAGCGGATAAATGGAGATCCAGTTGTGCTGTCTTCCCCTAGCCCACTTCTGTCCTCCTTTCCCCAACAGATTATCGCAATCTGACCTTTGATCCAATCAGCGCCAACCGTTACTTCTATCTGTCGCACCAGGACCAGCAGGTGAAGCACTGCCGTCAGTCCCAGAACCCAGGCGGGCCCGGCAGATTCGAGCTCTGGCAGGTGCAGTGTACCCAGAGTTTCCAGGCCGGGCACCACTACTGGGAGGTGCGCGCGTCAGACCACTCAGTGACACTGGGCGTCTCCTACCCGCAACTGTCACGGTGCAAGGTGGGGCCTCACACAGACAACATTGGCCGGGGACCCTGCTCCTGGGGGCTCTGCGTCCAGGGGGACAGCCTCCAGGCCTGGCACAACGGGCAGGCCCAGCGCCTCCCAGGGGTGTCAGGGCAGCTCCTGGGCATGGATTTGGACCTGGCCTCAGGCTGCCTCACCTTCTACAGCCTGGAGCCCCAGACCCAGCCCCTGTACACCTTCCATGCCCTCTTCAACCAGCCCCTCACCCCCGTCTTCTGGCTCCTTGAGGGTAGGACCCTGACCCTGTGCCATCAGCCAGGGGCTGTGTTCCCTCCGGGGCCCCAGGAAGGGGTGCTCAGCTGAAGAAGGCATGGGATGGAGCCCTGGCATAGCTGCCACCATGCCTGCGTGCCCAAGAGCTGCCCAGCTCCAGCTCGGAGATTGGAGGACCAGCAGTTGGCCTCTCTGTTAACTCAGAAAGAGATTGGAGGTGGGGGGAGGTGAGCATAAACCCAAGTTCACTATTCCAGCCTCTTTGAAGGGGACACGGTCTAGGAGGGGGATAAATGGGATGCCCTTGCCCCAAACAGAACCCAGTTCTAGGTGCTATCTGGGCCTGGGAGCCTAGAGCAGTGCCCAGGGGACGTCTGGGCTTATAGGACAGCGTGTGTGACAAAATTTGGATCCACCTGAACTTGCCTCCAGAGATGATAAGGGCCAAAGGAGCAGTTAGTGAGGGGCGGTGAGCCAGAGTAGTCCCGGGCCAGACAGATTCCTCCCTCCGTCCCGCCTGCAGCTCTCTTTAATTTTTTGTAACATTTGGATAGACGTCCGTCCTGTCTTGTAGTCTTTTTATTTTGTGCATCCTTATAATTGTATTCTATAAACAATTTTGTTTTCTGCATTTAAACATTTTTTTTAGGAGACGGTCTTGCTCTGTCACTCAGACTGGGGTACAGTGGCACAATCGTGGCTCACTGCAGCCTCGAGCTTCTGAGCTCAAAGGATCCTCCCACCTCAGCCTCCGAAGTAGCTGAGATTACAGTGTTTTCTTTTTTTTTTTTTGAGACGGAGTCTCGCTCTGTCGCCCAGGCTGGAGTGCAGTGGCTGGATCTCAGCTCACTG
>NC_045449.1:69519001-69541742 GCF_002776525.5 Piliocolobus tephrosceles | reverse complement strand
GCTCTGTCGCCCAGGCTGGAGTGCAGTGGCTGGATCTCAGCTCACTGCAAGCTCCGCCTCCCGGGTTTACGCCATTCTCCTGCCTCAGCCTCCCGAGTAGCTGGGACTACGGGCGCCCGTCACCTCGCCCGGCTAGTTTTTTGTATTTTTAGTAGAGACGGGGTTTCACCCTGTTAGCCAGGATGGTCTCGATCTCCTGACCTCGTGATCCACCCGTCTCGGCCTCCCAAAGTGCTGGGATTACAGGCTTGAGCCACCGCGCCCGGCGATTACAGTGTTTTCTGAAGTTTTTTGACTTAACGTAAGCATTTTTCACATGATTGAAAATTTTCGGCCGGGCGCGGTGGCTCAAGCCTGTAATCCCGGCACTTTGGGAGGCCGAGACGGGCGGATCACGAGGTCAGGAGACTGAGACCATCCTGGCTAACACTGTGAAACCCGTCTCTACTAAAAAATGCAAAAAACTAGCCGGGCAAGGTGGTGGGCACCTGTAGTCCCAGTTACTCGGGAGGCTGAGGCAGGAGAATGGCGTAAATCTGGGAGGCGGAGCTTGCAGTGAGCCGAGATCCAGCCACTGCACTCCAGCCTGGGCGACAGAGCGAGACTCCGTCTCAAAAAAAAAAAAAAAAGAAAATTTTCACTGATTGCTGTAGTCATTCTAATGGCTATCAAGTTTATCTATTATTGGACATTTAATTTTCTTTCTTTTTAGCTATACAAACATCAATGTGTTTTTTTTTTGAGACAGGGTCTCCTTCTGTCACCCAGGCTGGTGTGCAGGGGTGCCATCATGGGCTCATGGGATTCTCCTACCTCAGCCTCCTGAGGAGCTGGGATTACAGGTGTGCACCACCATGCCTGGCTTATGATGAATATTTCTGAGCAGGATGCTTGGCCGCATTTATGGTCATGTATATAGGCTATTACCTCAAGTGAGTCACTCAGGGAACAATGAGCACTTGAAGATTTTTTTATACAAAAGGCCACAGTGAGGCCACCTTGAGTCCGGCCGACTAAGGCCCCTCAACCCTGTCACCAAGCAGCACGTGACACCAGCAGGACCTCCATCTCCAGCATCCCCCGCCGGGTGTGGGACTTTGGGGCAGCCGTGTGTGCAGGTGCCGGCACAGGCTAGCTCCTCCTGGTTTAGTGTGGTGTTTGCCGTTGCAGAACATGCTGCCACGAAGAGCCCTGGGCATGATTTTGCTTCTACTTCTGGAAGTGGGGTTGCTGGGTCATAGGGTAGATGTAATTTGTTTTACTTGAAATGTTCTACTTCTTGTTCTGGGAGGTGGTTCCAAGGGTGTCTGCTTTTGGCCAGGCGCGGTAGCTCACGCTTGTAATCCCAGCACTTTGGGAGGCCGAGGCGGGCGGATCACAAGGTTAGGAGTTCGAGTTCAGCCTGGCCAACATGGCAAAACCCCGTCTCTACTAAAAATAACAAAAATTAGCTGGGCGTGGTGGCGTGCGCCTGTAATCCCTCCTGGGGAGGCTGAGGCAGGAGAATCGCTTGAACCCGGGAGGTGAGGTTGCAGTGAGCCGAGATTGCACCACTGCACTACAGCCTAGGTGACAGAGCGAGACTCCATCTGAAAAACAAAAAAAAAGGGAGGGGTGTCTGCTTTTGTAAGTTTAAAAACTGGACATCTGTGTTATATGTACTCATGGACAAATATTTCACAATAAAAAACTTTTAGAGGATAATACATGTAATATACATACCCCAATATATATAATGTTTTTATATTTGTAAAAAAAAAAAAAAACCTCCCACGACAACCCCATCCCAATCACTGCCACCATTGCAGCCTCCATCTTGTGTCCCTGCTCCAGCCTGTGGCTGTTTATTCAAGAGCAGGGCAGGGACTTGGATTGGCACAGCCCAGGTAAGGACTTTCCAGCAAGATCCTCAGATGGGAGCCCCCCAGACATGGGAAGGGAACCTGACACGTGCAGCCCCACAGCCAGGAGGCAGGCAGGACCTTGCTGGCCAGCTAGGGGCAACAGTGGGAGCTGAAAGCCCAGCCAGGCAGGATGTATCGGCCTGGCCAGATAGCCATCATTGCTGTCCCCACCTCATACTCCCTCCTAATCCAAGGCTGCAGCAGAAGCTTCCAGAGGGCTGAGTCGCTCTCTGAGGGGGCAGAGAGAGGAAAGAGTGGCCCCCTGTCTGCTTCTGAGGTGGGAGGTGTTTGGGGTCATTTATTGTATGAAATTCATCTTCCTATTGGGTGGTGGTTCTTTCTATATTCTGTGGGCGTGTTCTATATTGTAAATATTAACCCCTTTTTCTTTCTTTCTTTTTTTTTGAGAGGGAGTCTCGCTCTGTCCACCGGGCTGGAGTGCAGTGGTGCGATCTCAGCTCACCGCAACCTCCACCTCCCAGGTTTAAGCGATCTTCTTGCCTCAGCCTCCTGAGTAGCTGGGATTATAGGTGCACGCCACCACGCCCAACTAATTTTTGTATTTTTAGTAAAGTTGGGGTTTCACCATGTTGGTCAGGCTGGTCTCAAACTCTGGACCTCGTGATCCTCCTGCCTCGGCCTCCCAAAGTGCTGGGATTACAGGCGTGAGTCACCATGTCCAACCCCACCTTTTTTTTCTAATGGACAGCCTCCCGAGCCAACGTAGGCTCAGAGACTCCCACTCTTTATTTCTTTTTTGTTTTCTTTCTTTTTTTCTTTTTTCTTTTTTTTTTTTTTTTTTGAGACAGAGCCTTACTCTGTCACCCAGGCTAGAGTGCAGTGGTACAGTCTTGGCTCACTGCAACCTCTGCCTCCCGGGTTTAAGTGATTCTCCTGCCTCAGCCTCCAGAATAGCTAGGACTACAGGCACCCACCTGTAATGCCCAGCTAATTTGTTTTTTGTTTTGTTTTTGAGACAGAGTTGCACTCTGTCGCCCAGGCTGGAGTGCAGTGGAGCGATCTCAGCTCAGTGCAACCTCTGCCTTCCACATTCAAGTAACTCTCCTGCCTCAGCCTCCCAAGTAGCTTGAATTATAGGCGCCCACCACCACACCCAGCTAGTTTTTGTATTTTTAGTGGAGTCATGGTTTCACCAGTTTGGCCAGGCTGGTCTCAAACTCCTGACCTCATGTCATCTGCCCGCCTGAGCCTCCCAAAGGGATCCACGCCTGGGATTGCAGGCGTGAGCCATTGCTTTTTTTTTTTCTTTTTTCTTTCTTTCTTTTTTTTTTTTTTTTAAAGAGATGGGGCCTCACTCTGTCACCCAGGCTGCAGTGCAAGGGCGGGATACAACCTCTGCCTCCTGGGCTCAAGTGATCCTCCTCCTGCCTCAGCCTCCTGAGTAGCTGGAACTACAGTCGCATACCACTTTGCCCAGCTAATTTTTTAATTTTTTTGTGGAGAACGGTTCTCACTGTGTTGCCCGGGCTGGTCCTGAACTCCTGGCTTCAAGCGATCCATGCTCAGCCAGCCTAACTTATTCTGAGAGAACTCTCCATATCCTCTCCAGGAAAATGCACACTGGTATCGAGCGAAAAGGCAGCACAGAGTTGGGGTGTGACATTTGGAAAGGGGACACGTTTGATTAGCTTGTGGGTGTTTCCAGCGTGTCTGGCCCACCCACCAGACCCCCTTACACATTCTGGGCTTCAGTTATGCACAGTCAGGTGGATGGTCACCCAGAGACAGAACAAGGGCAGGAGAGATTGTGAAAGACACATCCAGCAGGATTGGAGGAGTTCATTGGGAGGCCAGACAGGTGTATTAGTCTGTTTTCGTGCTGCTAATAAAGATGTACCTGAGACTGGGCAATTTATAAAGGAAAACGGTGTGGGTTTTTTTTATTATTATTCTATTTTATTTTATTTATTTATTTATTTATTTTTTTGAGACGGCGTCTCGCTCTGTCGCCCAGGCTGGAGTGCAGTGGCCGGATCTCAGCTCACTGCAAGCTCCGCCTCCCGGGTTTACGCCATTCTCCTGCCTCAGCTTCCCGAGTAGCTGGGACTACAGGTGCCCGCCACCTCGCCCGGCTAGTTTTTTGTATTTTTTAAGTAGAGACGGGGTTTCACCATGTTAGCTAGGATGGTCTCGATCTCCTGACCTCGTGATCCGCCCGCCTCGGCCTCCCAAAGTGCCGGGATTACAGGCTTGAGCCACCGCGCCCGGCCTTTTTTTTTTTTTTTTTTTTTCAAACGGAGTCTCGCTCTGTTGTCCAGACTAGAGTGCAGTGATCTCGGCTTACTGCCAGCTGCAGCTCCCAGGTTCACGCCATTCTCCTGCCTCAGCCTCCGAGTAGCTGGGACTACAGGTGCCCGCTACCACACCCGGCTAATTTTTTGTATTTTTAGTAGAGATGGGGTTTCACCATGTTAGCCAGGATGGTCTTGATCTCCTGACCTCGTGATCTGCCCGCCTCAGCCTCCCAAAGTGCTGGGATTACAGGCATAAGCCACTGTGCCTGGCCTATTTATTATTTTTTGAGATGGAGTCTGACTCTGTCACCCAGGCTGGAGTGCAGTGGCCCAATCTCGGCTCACTGCAACCTCTGCCTCCTGGGTTCAAGCAATTCTTCTGCCTCAGCATCCTGAGTAGCTGGGACTACAGACATGCACTACCACGCCCAGCTAATTTTTGTATTTTTAGTAGACATAGAGTTTTGCCATGTTGGCCAGGCTGGTCTCAAATTCCCAGTCTCAGATGAGCCACTGCACCTGCCCTGTTTACTTTTTAAGTAATATAAATATATTCATTTGACATTCACACAAACCAACTGTTTAAAAATATATAAAAAGCCGGGCGCGGTGGCTCACGTCTGTAATCCCAGCACTTTGGGAGGCTGAGGTAGGTGGATCACAAGGTCAGGAGATCGAGACCATCCTGGCTAACACGGTGAAACCCCCTCTCTACTAAAAATACAAAAAATTAGCCGGGCGTGGTGGCGGGCGCCTGTAGTCCCAGTTACTTGGGAAGCTGAGGGAGGAGACGGGCGTGAACCAGGGAGGCAGAGCTTGCAGTGAGCCGAGATCAAGCCAGTGCACTCCAGCCTGGGAGAAAGAGTGAGACTCTGTCTTAAAAAAAAAAAAAAAAAAAAAAAAAAGCATAAAGAAAAGGAAGTGCTCTTAGGGACATGGTGTTTCGATCCCCTTTCAATAATTTTCAGAGACACAAGTAAAGCTAGAAATAGCTTTTTAATTACTCTCATCACCAGATTGCTTTTTGCTTTTTTTCCCCAGAGACAGGATATGTTTGCCCAGGCTGGTCTCCAACTCCTGAGCTCGGGTCCTCGTGCCTTGGCTCCCAAAGGATTGGGATTATAGGCGTGAGCCACCACACCCAGCCACTTGTTTTTGTTTGATTTTTTTCCTTTTTTTCTCAAGCAGTACTACGGTCAGATAGTCATATGTGAGATTTATAATTATTCAAGCTGCAACCTCTTGAGCTTAAATTCTGCTTCCTCTGCAGGACGAGTTATGTGACCTCTGGCAAGCCATGGTACCTGTCGGAATTCTTGTTGCCATCCTTTAGGATAGGGTCCCTGGACGGATAGAATGAGGGCAGGTGTGAACATGCTGAGCTCACATGGTGCCAGTTACCCTTGCCCTTGGCTCTTAGACAATTCATTTCTAAGGGAACTAATACATTGGGCAAACAACTTTAAAACTTTGGAAATGGAAATGAAATAGAAAGATGTCAGGCTGGGCACGGTGGCTCACATCTGTAATTCCAGCACTTTGAGAGGCCGAGGCAGGCAGATCACCTGAGGTCAGGGGTTTGAGACCAGCCTGACCAACATGGTGAAACCCCATTGCTACTAAAAAATGCAAAATTTAGCCGGGCGTGGTGATGCATGTCTGTAATCCCAACTACTTGGGAGGCTGAGGCAGGAGAATCGCTTGAACCCGGGAGGTGGAGATTGCAGTGAGCTGAGATTGTGCCACTGCACTCCAGCCTGGGCAACAGAGTGAGACACCATTTCAAAAAAAAAACAGAAGGCCGGGCGCGGTGGCTCAAGCCTGTAATCCCAGCACTTTGGGAGGCCGAGACGGGCGGATCACGAGGTCAGGAGATCGAGACCATCCTGGCTAACAAGGTGAAACCCCGTCTCTACTAAAAACTACAAAAAACTAGCCGGGTGACGTGGCGGCGCCTGTAGTCCCAGCTACCCGGGAGGCTGAGGCAGGAGAATGGCGTGAACCCGGGAGGCGGAGCTTGCAGTGAGCTGAGATCCGGCCACAGCACTCCAGCCTGGGTGACAGAGCGAGACTCCGTCTCAAAAAAAAAAACAGAAAAGAAAAGAAATATCTAGCTGCCACCACACTGACAAGCCACATCTCTGTGCTTTCCTCCTGGGGAGCAGATCTTTTCAAGCAGGGAGGATAGCAGGGTGTGGGTGGGGAGCAGAGGGTTGGCTGGGACCCACCCGGAAAGGCACCCTCTCCTTCCAGAACCAAGCAGGTTTATGGCCTCACCAAACCCAGGCAGCCTGGGCCTCCCAGCCGCTCCCGGGGCTTGGCAGACAAGTGACAGTCCTGATCAAGTGCTCTTGAGAAACCAACGTATGGAACTCATTACCCACCGTCCTGCCAAATCAGGCACACCCAGGCCGGCTCCCTCTGCTACTCCCTCTGCCTGGAAGGTCTTTTCCCACCCCAGTCTCTGCCTGCCTGAGTCCTAGCAGTCTGTGAAAGCCCAGCTCAAATGCCACTTCCACAGTTCCCCCAGCCTTTCCCATGGAGTCCCCGGGAGCAGACTGCACTGCTCTTTTGGCACTTGGAGTTGCAACAGTCTGAATGTGTGTGTACCCTCAGAAGTGATGTGTTGAGATCCTCATCCCTAAGGTGATGGTCCTAGGAGGTGGGGTCTTCAGGTGGGTGAAGCCTCATTCATGGGATGAGCGCCCTTGTCCGAGGGGCCCCGGAGGCTCTCTGGCTGTCTCTTGGCCACGTGAGGACACAGTGGGAAGGCAGCCATCTACAACCCAGGAAGTGGCTCTCACCGGAACCCTGACTGTGCTGTCACCGTGATCGCAGACCTCCAGCCTCCAGAACTGTGAGGAGTGTCTGTTGTGTGTAAGCCACCCAGTCTCTGGTGTTCAGGGATAGCAGCCGAGACACACTTAAGACAGGGGTTACTGAACGCCTGGAGAGCCAGCTCCCTCCTCAAGAGACCGGGTCCCTCCTTCTTTCTTTCTTTCTTTTCTTTCTTCTTTTTTTTTTTTTTTTTTTTTGAGACAGAGTCTCGCTCTGTCGCCCAGGCTGGAGTGCAGTGGCCGGATCTCAGCTCACTGCAAGCTCCGCCTACCGGGTTTACGCCATTCTCCTGCCTCAGCCTCCCGAGTAGCTGGGACTACAGGCGCCCGCCACCTCGCCCGGCTAGTTTTTTGTATTTTTTTTAGTAGAGACGGGGTTTCACCGTGTTCACCAGGATGGTCTCGATCTCCTGACCTCGTGATCCGCCCGCCTCGGCCTCCCAAAGTGCTGGGATTACAGGCTTGAGCCGCCACGCCCGGCCTCTTTTCTTTTTTTTTGAGATGGAGTCTCACTCTGTCGCCCAGACTGGAGTGCAGTGGCACAACCTCTGCCTCCCGGGTTCAAGCAATTCTCCTGCCTCAGCCTCCCGAGTAGCTGGGAATACAGGTGCACACACCACCACGCCCGGCTAATTTTTTTTGTATTTTTAGTAGAGACGGGGCTTTGCCATGTTGACCAGGCTGGTCTGGAACTCGTGACCTCAAGTGATCGCCCACCTCGGCCTCCCAAAGTCCTGGGATTCCAGGCGGGAGCCACGGCACCTGGCACATATGTGCTCTTTTCCTTGTGTTTTCTCCTCTTTAGCTCTGAACTCATTAAGTTCCTTCTGAACATTTCTA
Source organism: Piliocolobus tephrosceles (assembly GCF_002776525.5). Lineage (NCBI taxonomy): Eukaryota > Metazoa > Chordata > Mammalia > Primates > Cercopithecidae > Piliocolobus > Piliocolobus tephrosceles. The sequence goes on along the minus strand of NC_045449.1, from coordinate 69,533,906 downwards.
GCCTGGGGACCTGAGAGTATTTTCCCATCCCCCAAGCCTAGAGAGCTGGGGAAACAGAGGTGGGAATGCAGACCTGATGGGAGAGGTGGACAAGGGTTTGGGATGGCCGCAGCAGTGTGTGCTGAGGTTTAGGGAAGGGCCAGGAAGGCCGGGAACACCGGGGGACATGCACGACCTCTAGCACTTTTGAGCCTGGGCCTCTCTCCAACCTTTCCTTACTTACGTGCTGTTATAGGTTGAATCATGTTCCCTGAAAAAGACTTATTCAGATCCTAACCCCCAGGACCTGTGGCTGTGGCCTTATTTGGAAATAGAGTATTTGTAGGTGTGACCGAGTTAAGATGAGGGCATACTGGAGTAGAATATGCCCTCATCCAACGACTGGTGTCCTTATAAGAAGAGGAAATTGGCACCGGGCACAGTGGCTCACGCCTGTAATCCTAGCACTTTGGGAGGCTGAGTGAGGCAGACTGCTTAAGCCCAGGAGTTTGAGTGAGCAACAGAGCAAGAGTCTCTCAAAAAAAAAAAAGAGAGAGAGAGAGAGAGAAGAGGACATGAACACCGACACAGAAAAGGCAAATGACAACTGAAACTGATACTAGAGCGCATCTTACAGCTAAGAGCCAAGGAACGCCAAGAATTGCCAGGCAGTACCAGAAGCTGGGACAGATGCCCAGGACAGTCTCCCTCAGATCCTGCAGAAGGAAGCCACGCTGCAGCACCTTACTGAAAGCATTTCTTTCCATTCCAAATGGAGAGAATATACCATAGTGGTATAAGTGACTTTGTCACTAACCGAAATTACAGGTATCTCCGGGTGCAGTGGCTCATGTCTGGAATCCAGCACTTTGGGAGGCTGAGGTGGGCAGATCACTTGAGGTCAGGAGTTTGAGACCAGCCTGGCCAACATGGTGAAACCCCATCCCTACTAAAAATACAAAAATATTAGCCAGGCAAGGTAGCATTTAATTTTTTTTTTTTTTTTTTTTTTTTTTAGATGCTCTGTCACCCAGGTTGGAGTGCAGTGGCGTGAACTCTCACTGCAACCTCTACCTCCTAGATTCAAGCGATTCTCCTGCCTCAGCCTCCTGAGTAGCTGGGATTACAGGTGCCCGCTACCTTGCCTGTATAATATGGTGAAACCCCATCTCTGCTAAAAATACAAAAATTAGCCGGGTGTGGTGGTGAGCGCCTGTAATACCAGATACTTGGGAGGCTGAGGCACGAGAATGACTTGAACCCGGGAGGTGGAGGTTGCAGTGAGCCAAAGTCGTGCCACTGTACTGCCAGTTTGGTCTCAAACTCCTGACCTTAGGTGATCCGCCCACCTCAGCCTCCCAAAGTGCTGGGATTACAGGCGTGAGCCACCATACCCAGCCCCACTGTAGTCTTGACCTGCCCAGGGTCAAGTAATCCTACCACTTCAGCCTCCCAAGTAGCTGGGACTACAGCCTACTGCATTCAGCTATTTTTTTTTTTTTTTTTTTTGTAGAGACAGTCTGCCTATGTTGCCCAGGCTGGTCTCGAACTCCTGGACTCAAGTGATCCTCCCACCTTAATCTCCCCAAGTGCTGGAATTACAGGCATGAGCCCCTGCACCCAGCCTGACATCACTGTTGATGTTGACCTTGATCACCTGGCTGAGCTACTGTGTAAGGTTTCTCAGCTGCGAAGCTTTGGCTCCCTTTAGAAGAGTCACTCTGCACAGCCCACAGGAGTGGGAAGTTAAGTTCCTCCTCACAGTCACTACAAAAATCATTTGGGCCCGGAAGTGGTGGCTCACGCCTGTAATCCTAGCACTTTGGGAGGCTGAGGTGGGTGGATCGCCGAAGTCAGCAGTTGGAGACCAGCTTGGCCAACATGGTGAAACCCTGTCTCTACTAAAAATACAAAAATTAGCCAAGTGTGGTGGCGGGCGCGCATAATCCCAGCTACTCGAGAGGCTGAGGAAGGAGAATGGCTTGAAACCAGGAGGCACAGGTTGCAGTGAGCTGAGATTGCGCCACTGCACTCCAGCCTGGGCGACAAAAGCAAAATTCCATCTAAAAAAATAAAAATAAAATAACATTATTTGGAATTTTCAATGCAAAATGTGTCTATTCTCCCTGGCTTGTTAATTTATTATTTATTTATATCGGCATGGACCCATAGATGTTTATTTTACACTTTGGGTTATAATCAGCGCTACTTTACTTATTCTGTTGTCATTCTGGTGTAGTGTTTTAACTTAATATTATTGAGATATAACTCATACAATAAAACGCACCACTTTAAGTGCATAATTAGATGAGCTTTAAATACTTCCAGTTGGGGAACCCCCAGCCCCACCACAGGTGCCCCCAGTGTCCAGGGACCAGAACTAAATTCCTCAGGCAAGGGACTCAGGGAATGACGTCAACTTCCCATTTCAGATCTAGAAAAGCCCAAGTTCCCCACTGGGTGTAAACAGAGTCGCTAAAGGGGCTGGGCGCTGTGGCTCACGCCTGTAATCCCAGCACTTTGGGAGGCCGAGGCGGGTAGATCACCTGAGGTCACGAGTTCAAGACCAGCCTGGACCAGCCTGGACAACAACGCTATCTCTACAAAAAATTACAAAAATTAGCCGGGTGTGGTGGCAAGCGCATGTAATTCCAGTTACTTGGGAGGCTGAAGCAGGAGGGAGAATCACTTGAATCCCGAAGGTCGAGGTTGCAGTGAGCCGAGATCGCCCCACTGCACTCCAGCCTGGGCGACAAGTGCGGAACCCTGTCTCAAAAAAAAAAAAAAAAAGAAAGAAAGAGTCGCTAAGGGGCAAAAACATGTACATCAGCAGTTATTTTTCTCTGCAGTCAGCAGCTCGGGAACTTTGCTAAGGGTGCCGGGGAGGGGTCGAGCGCAAAGGTGCAGGCGTGACACAGCTAGACCCGCCCAGCCCCTGCGGAGCCCTGGCCAGGCCCAGAAGGACCAGAGGGATGGAGGTTGAGCCCTTCCCATTCCTTCCGTTGTACCCCTCGCGTTCTCCGCCCGCGCTCCCTCAGTTTCGCACCCTTTCAGCAGCGCCCTTCCTTGGGACCACGCGGACTCCCCTGGGGGTCGCGCGGGCCCAGAGGCCTCCCCGCGTTGTCTGGGCGGGGACTGGGAGTCCGCGGACCAGCGGGCGGGCGGGCGGCGCTGCGGGGCGGGCCGAGCTGGGGGCGGGCGGGCGGGGGCCGGAGTCCTGGCCTAGGTCCCAGGGGGCGGTGCCGCGGCGCGAACGGCCCGGGTCCCTCCCAGGCCGGAGCAGAATCGGCGGCGCCCTGGGCGGCCGCGGAGCCATGGACAGCAGTGGTCCCTTCAGCTGCCCCATCTGCCTAGAGCCGCTCCGAGAGCCGGTGACGCTGCCCTGCGGCCACAACTTCTGTCTCGCCTGCCTGGGCGCACTCTGGCCGCATCGTGGCGCGAGTGGCGCCGGCGGACCCGGAGGCGCGGCCCGCTGCCCGCTGTGCCAGGAGCCCTTCCCCGACGGCCTTCAGCTCCGCAAGAACCACACGCTGTCCGAGCTGCTGCAGCTCCGCCAGGGCTCGGGCCCCGGGCCCGGCCCGGGCCCGGCCCCTGCTCCGGCTCCGGAGCCCTCGGTGCCCAGCGCGCCGCCCAGCGCCCCGGAGCCGTCGGCCCCCTGCGCGCCCGAGCCGTGGTCCGCGGGCGAAGAGCCAGTGCGCTGCGACGCGTGCCCCGAGGGCGCGGCCCTGCCTGCCGCGCTGTCCTGCCTCTCCTGCCTCGCCTCCTTTTGCCCCGCGCACCTGGGCCCGCACGAGCGCAGCCCTGCGCTCCGCGGACACCGCCTGGTGCCGCCGCTGCGCCGGCTAGAGGAGAGCCTGTGTCCGCGCCACCTGCGGCCGCTCGAGCGCTACTGCCGCGCGGAGCGCCTGTGTCTGTGCGAGGCCTGCGCCGCCCAGGAGCACCGCGGCCACGAGCTGGTGCCGCTGGAGCAGGAGCGCGCGCTTCAGGAGGTGGGCTCCGGGGGCACACTCGGGTGAGCCGGGGCTGGTGACTGACCGCACGCGAGCGAGCCGAGGACCTAGGACCCCCCAGCCTTCCCGGGTTGGATCTTAATTTCCTCCTCTAACCTGAGGATCTTTGCGGTCCCCTCCAGCCTTGACAAGGTCATCTGCTCGCGGGATGGAAATGGGAAGGGAGAAGGAGGAACGTGAGAGAACGGGACAAGGACGCGAAGAGCGGGCAGGGGACCTGAAGCCGGGCCGGGGTCTATGGGGGTGCAGGCGGGAGGGAACCGGGTCAGGCCCGCGGGATTTCGGTAGCGTGGCTCCTGCTGCCGCCCAAGGGCTCACCCGGTCTCAGCTCAGAGTTGCTCTGGACTAAGCCTGCGGCTTTCGATGGGTGTGGCAGGCGGCAGGAGGGCGGCAGAGGGCGGCCGGGCGCACAGATTCTCTGTCCAGCTGTTCCGGGGGCCCGTGGTGGGAGCATGTGCGCCGCGGCCTCTACCTCCCGCCCCCAGTTTCCTTTGGCCTCCAGCCCTGTCTTGGCGCCTCTGGCCAAGGGATTTTCCGTCTCTCCTGCCTGGAGCAGTGACTCATAAGACCTAGGGGATTTGCCCGGAATCCCCTTTTTTCAGGCCTGCACTGTGGATGCAGGTTCTTTGGGAACAGTGATCCCCAGGACAGCTTAATGCTTCCTTGTTCAGTCACCCCCAACCCCCGCACCTAACTCGCTTACTCTGTGCCGCTTCCCCGCCGAAGGAAGTTCTCAGATTCATCTGAGTAACACTGAGACCAGCGGAAAGCCTTGTACTGGGCCTCCTGTCAGAGACGGGAGGCAGACACCCAGTCAGCCTGCGGGCCCACCAGGCGTTCAGGAGAGGCACCAGCCTGGGCTGCAGGCCCCTCTGGCATATTATGGGACGTAGTGGCCACTCCAGTCCCACCCAACGCACAGATACCACTCCCCGGTCACCCGCTTCTCTCCCCTGGCAAGGCCTGGGACCCCAGGGCAGGGCTGTGGCCTCTGCCACACGTCACACTCACGGAGGGTGTTGTCCACAGGCTGAGCAGCCGAAAGTCCTGAGCGCCGTGGAGGACCGCATGGACGAACTGGGTGCTGGCATTGCACAGTCCAGGCGCACAGTGGCCCTCATCAAGGTCAGACACCTCTCCTCAGCCTCCATCCCTGTCCTCCCCTGCAGTGGGCATACTCCTGGCAGTGTATGCTTTCAGCATGGCACAATCCACTCCAAACAAGCCATGCGCATACCCACTGAGCACAAGTGTCCCCTGACCTGGCCCAGATGCAGGGTAGGCTCAGGCTGGCCCCTCTGTCGCCTCAAGAGGGTTGGTGGGAAGCCGGGGTCAGGGAAGGAGGGAGCCACAGTCCAGGACGGTTGTTTGCCCTCATTGCCCCCGTTACTGTCATTCTGTGCAGAGTGCAGCCGTGGCGGAGCGGGAGAGGGTGAGCCGGCTGTTTGCAGAGGCTGCGGCTGCCCTGCAGGGCTTCCAGACCCAGGTGCTGGCCTTCATCGAGGAGGGGGAAGCTGCTATGCTGGGCCGCTCCCAGGGTGACCTGCGGCGACAGGAGGAACAGCGCAGCCGCCTGAGCCGAGCCCGCCAGAATCTCAGCCAGGTCCCTGAAGCCGACTCAGTCAGCTTCCTGCAGGTGAGGGCCGCTCTGGGGGCCACAGAAGGAACAGAAGCTGGGACAGGTCGGGGTGCAGGGAGGAGGCAGTGGGTGCAGGACCTCCTGGCAGAGCTGCCTCCACCCCCAGCAAGGAGGAGCCATGGCCAGCAGAGCTTTCATGGGCATTTGTCTGGCACAGGAGCTGCTGGCACTAAGGCTGGCCCTGGAGGAGGGGTGTGGCCCTGGCCCTGGACCCCCGAGGGAGCTCAGCTTCACCAAATCTTCCCAAGCTGTCCGCGTAGTGAGAGACGTGCTGGCCGTGGCCTGCGCCAACCAGTGGGAGCAGCTGAGGGGGCCGGGTGGCAACGAGGACGGGCCACAGAAGCTGGACTCGGAAGGTGGGCACCGCCCCACTCCCCGGATGACTCACCCTCTCCCAGCCTCACGCACAGGCCCCCAGCCCTGGTGCCCATCCAGAAGTGGAGGAGGAAAATTGTGCCTGGCACAGGGAGGAGCCCAAATCCCGCCAGTGACTAGAGCTGCCACCCTGTGAGGATCCATCAGCCCCTTGGACCTGGGGTAGAGGGGGCTTCTCCTAGCTCACCCTCCAGCTCCAGAGGGGCTGTGGCCCGGGAGGCACGTGGGGCAAGGAGCAGAACACAGGCAACGGGCATGCGTGTGAGCACAGCGTGCCACGTCTGGGTGGTGCTTGCTCCCTGGTGGCTCTGGACTCTGGGAGGAAGTGAAGGGGGAAGGGATTGTCGTCACAGGTTCGGAGGGGGGCAGTCTGGGGGCATTCTCACCATCATCTCCGTCTGGGGGCATTCTCACCATCATCTCCTCTTCTACAGCTGATGCTGAGCCCCAGGACCCCGACAGCACGAACGTCTTGGAGAGTGAAGCTCCCAGGGACTATTTCCTCAAGTGTAAGTGGGCGCCCGTGCCCTGTCCACTCACACTGCGCCCTCCCAGGGCTGCTAGGCTGATCCCAGACGCAGGTCCCCGCAGGGCCCTGGCACACAAGGGTTAGAATTCCTCTCCCTAGTTTGTGGGGAGAGCTAGGGCAGCTCCTGGGGTGGTCTCCGGCGAGGCTGGGTTGGAAAGCAGGGGAGAGGCTGTGTTTTGGGGGGTGGGCACTTGTGGAGGGGCCGTGCCCTCTCAGCCTGGCCCTGAGCCCTGCCCCCTCTTCTGCCCGCGGGATCAGTTGCCTACATCGTGGATTTGGACAGTGACACGGCAGACAAGTTCCTGCAGCTGTTTGGAACCAAAGGTGTCAAGAGGGTGCTATGTCCTATCAACTACCCTGAGTCGCCTACCCGCTTCACCCATTGTGAGCAGGTGCTGGGCGAGGGTGCCCTGGACCGGGGCACCTACTACTGGGAGGTGGAGATTATCGAGGGCTGGGTCAGCGTGGGGGTCATGGCCGAAGACTTCTCCCCGCAAGAGCCCTACGACCGCGGCCGGCTAGGCCGCAATGCCCACTCCTGCTGCCTGCAGTGGAATGGACGCAGCTTCTCCGTCTGGTTTCATGGGCTGGAGGCTCCCCTGCCACACCCCTTCTCACCCACGGTCGGGGTCTGCCTAGAATATGCCGACCGTGCCCTGGCCTTCTATGCTGTGCGGGACGGCAAGATGAGCCTCCTGCGGAGGCTGAAGGCCTCCCGGCCCCGCCGGGGTGGCATCCCGGCCTCCCCCATTGACCCCTTCCAGAGCCGCCTGGACAGTCACTTTGCGGGGCTGTTCACCCACAGGCTCAAGCCTGCCTTCTTCCTGGAGAGTGTGGACGCTCACCTGCAGATCGGGCCCCTCAAGAAGTCCTGCATATCTGTGCTGAAGAGGAGGTGATGTGGGGCACGGGCGCTCCTGCTGCGGTCTCTGCTCCAGGAAGCTGCCTCCTCTGGGCCCTCTCCTTCCTCTGGGGAAGGCACCAGCATGAGTCCCACACACCCAGCCTTCTCATTTCTAGAGGCTTCCACCTTTTATATACTCAGCCTTCCCCCCCTCCCCAGGCAGGAGGCCCCCCAGACCCTGTTCCCCTGCAGACCTCGCTTCTGAGAGACAGAGCTACAGCTGGGACAGCTCCAAGCTACCCTGACCCCTCCTTTTCCAGGTTTCTAGAACAATGTCTGGCATGTAGTAGGTGCTCAATAAACACTTGTTGAATGAATGACTCCTTTTCCATCCTCTCCACCCAAGGATTCCCAGAACCGCTCTCATTCATAAGCTGGTTGAGTGGGCAGGCAGGGGAGGGGCCGGAGCCCCTGGTCCCAGGATTCCTGTTGAGAGAGAGCCTTGGCCTGTGAGAAGGGGGCTGGAACAGGGTACCTGCCCTTTGGGGCACCCCCACTCCCTTGTTCCCAGCAGGGGCAGCCAGAGGTGGCTTCTCCAGCCCCACTGCCATCCTGGCTGCTTGAGTGTTTGCTTGGGATGGCCTGACTCCCACCAGCTATTTCTGTCTTTCATGTGGCAGCCTGGTTCTGGACCTGCCTTTGCTGTTTGTACTGTTTGTGCCCAGCATTAAATGCAGGCATCACCCCTCCAAGAACAGGGCAGGACCCCTGGGCGTGGGCAAGAGAGTTTTGAGACCTGGAACTTCCTTCACACATAGCCCTCAGCCCACAGAGCCGGCCCAGGATGTGGCTGGAGCCCAGAGCATCTACAATAAGAGGACTTATGTCCTGGCTGGGCACAGTGACTCACGCCTGTAATCTCAGCACTTTGGGAGGCCAAGGCAGGCAGATCACTTGAGCTCAGGAGTTCGAGACCAGCCTAGGCAACTTGGCGAACCCCTCGTCTCTACTAAAAATACAAAAATTAGCCGGGCGTGGTGGTGGGCACCTGTAATCCCAGCTACTCAGGGGCCTGAGGCAGGAGAATCACTTGAACCCGGAAGGCAGAGGTAATAGTGAGCCGAGATCGATCACACCACTGCACTCCAGCCTGGGCGACACAGCAAGACTCCATCTCAAAAAATAAAAGGACGTACGTCCCCCTCTGGAATCTTCTTGTCCTCCATACTGGGGACACCTGTGACCTGTCCCCCAGGAGAGCCTCTGCCTCTCTTCTGGGAGGGCCCAGTGCCCTCTGGTGCCCTAGACCCCGAACCAGGCCTGGGATGCCCTGAGGGTACAGGCCAGTATGTTTCCAGGCCCAGGCCAGCTCACTCCTCCCTGGGTTCTGTGTGGCCCAGGTACACCCCAGAGAGGGACTGTGGCCAAGGGCAAGGGCAGACAGAGAGGCCTCTCACACAGACGCCCATCTCAAGGTCAGGCGGGATAATGGGTGAGTTATGCAGCCACACAGCAAGGCCATACAAGTCCAGCCCCAGCAGCCTCAGCAGCTAAAAATAGCCCCTCCCATAGAGCCTGCCTGGGCCCCAGCAGCCAGGATGTTGTTTTTCCGGGCGGGGCCTCCTTGCTTCTGGTGCCTTGTGTTTTCAACACCGTTCCCTTGGCAGCCACGGGTCCCCAGCTCACCCGGCAGTGAAAGGGCTGGCGGAGAAGGCCGTCCCCACTGTCCCCTTGGATGCTCCTTGGACCACCTACTACAAGCCTCCTACCTTGCACAGGACCCCTCCCACCCCTCATGCCACCTGCTGTCTCATCTTGTCCCCCTACTTGGCACTCCTTACCCTACAGGCTCCGCTTGCCAGGGAACCTTCTGGTCTCTGACCCTGCAGGAAGCGTTGGTATGTCCTGGAATGTGAGCTAGACAAGCCTGGTGCTTTCTTGGTGGAATTCAGGTGAGACTGGTCACGCCTGTGGCCACAGACACAGCCAATCAGCAAGGATGCCATCTGCAGAGTGGCCTCCAGCTCCAGAGTCTTGCGTGGAAGTTTGGGAAACAAACATCTCTTTATAAAAAAAAATTGAGGCTGGGCATGGTGGCTCACACCTGTAATCCCAGCACTTTGGGAGGCTGAGGTGGGAGGGATCACTCGAACCCAGGAGTTTGAGATCAGTCTGGCCGACATGGTGAGACCCCATCTCTACAAAAAACAAAAATAAAAATAAAAATTGGCCAGGTGCAATAGCTCACACCTGTAATCCCAGCGCTTTGGGAGGCCGAGACGGGTGGATCACGAGGTCAGGGGCTCAAGACCAGCCTGGCCAACATGGTGAAACCATGTCTCTACTAAAAATACAAAAAAAAATTAGCTGGACGTGGTGGCAGGCGCCTGTAATCCCAGCTACTCAGTAGGCTGAGGCAGAGAATTACTTGAACCCAGCAGGCGGAGGTTGCAGTGAACCGAGATTGCACCACTGCACTCCAGACTGCGCGACAGAGCCAGACTCCCTCTCAAAAACAAAAAACAAAAAAGAGCCAGCATGGTGGTGCATGTCTGTGGTTGCAGCCACTTGGGAGGCTGAGGTGGGAGGGTCCCTTGAGCCCAGGAGGTTGGAGCTGCAGTGAGCCATGTTCATGCCACTGTATTACAGCCTGGATGACAGGGTGAGACCCTGTCTCAAAAATAAATACATAAAATAAAATAAATTTTATTTTATTTATTTTTATTTTTTTGAGACAGAGTCTCTCTCTGTCGCCCAGGCTGGAGTGCAGTGGCCGGATCTCAGCTCACTGCAAGCTCCGCCTCCCGGGTTTACGCCATTCTCCTGCCTCAGCCTCCTGAGTAGCTGGGACTACAGGTGCCTGCCACCTCGCCCGGCTAGTTTTTTGTATTTTTTGGTAGAGACGGGGTTTCACCATGTTAGCCAGGATGGTCTGGATCTCCTGACCTCGTGATCTACCCGTCTCGGCCTCCCAAAGTGCTGGGATTACAGGCTTGAGCCACCGCGCCCGGCCTGATAAATTTTAAAATATAGAGACAGGGATCTATACCATGCCTGAAACAAGCATTTTAATCCCAAATCCCTGTATTGTAGCTTTGCAGCTCAGAGCCAGGGATTGGCTGGCTCCTGGGTGCACAGCTAGCAAGGGGCTGGCTCTTCAGATCCCAAGTTTCAGACTCTGAAAACTGGAATGTTAGCTACAACCTTGCATTTCCTTTGTCACCCTGGACTGCGAGTGTGTGTGTGTGTGTGTGTGTGTGTGTGTGTGTGTGTGTGTGTGGTCTGCATGCCTAGGTGTTTTGTGTGTATGCGTATATGTGCATATATCTGCATACATGTGTGTATATCTGCATGTGTGTGTGTGCTATGCGTGAGTGTCTGCCTGGATGATCGTCTGTGTATGAATGCATGTTGCTCCAGCCTAGTGACTCTCCCAACGATGCTCTGAGAAGACCTAGGAGGAGGTGCACTGAGCGGGGTGGGCTGGGGAAAGGCTGGGGGCAGGTCCCTCAGCATCCCTGCCAACATCTTAATCAGAGAAGCTTTTGCCTATTTGATTCAAGATGGCTTTTAAAAAAGAAGCTGGGCTGGGTGCGGTGGCTCACGCCTGTAATCCCAGCACTTTGGGAGGCCGAGGCGGGCAGATCATGAGATCAGAAGATCAAGACCATCCTGGCCAACGTGGTGAAACCGCCTCTCTACTAAAAATAAAAATAAAAATAAAAAATTAACCAGACATGGTGGCGGGCACCTGTAGTCCCAGCTACTTGGGAGGCTGAGGCAGGAGAATAGCGTGAACCCGGGAGGCAGAGCTTGCAGTGAGGCGACATCGCGCCACTGCACTCCAGCCTGGGTGACACAGACAGACTCCGTCTCAAAAAAAAAAAAAAGAAAAGAAAAAAGAAACTGTTAAAAAGAAAAAAAAAAAGAGAAAACCACTGACCTAGTCTCAACCTTCCCCTCCCACTGCCATTTTCAGAGGAAGAAACTGAGGCACAGGGGTACTGGGGGACTGCCCAGTTACCCAGTCCAAAACACTCTCTCCATACTGCCCAGTCTAGGTGTGTCTTGTGCTTAGAAATGCCTAAACAGGCCAGGCGTGGTAGCTCATGCCTGTAATCCCAGCACTTTGGGAGGTTGAAGTGGGCAGATCACTTGAGATCACGAGTTCGAGACCAGCCTGGCCAACATAGGGAAACCCCGTCTCTACTAAAAAATACAAAAATTAGCCGGGAGTGGTGGCACGTGCCTATAGTCCTAGCTACTCGGCAGGCTGAGGCAAAAGAATCGCTTGAATCTGGGAGGCGGAGGTTGCAGTGAGCCGAGATCACACCCCTGCACTCCAGCCTGAGTGACAGAGCAAGATTTTGTCTCCAAACAAAAAAAAAAAAAGTCTAAACACACACACACACACCTCACACTCACACACACACAACCCTGCTTCCCAGCATTGCCGCCTGTGTATGCGCTGCCCTCAGCCAGGTCCCAGTTCCCACGGTCACCAGAGCCTTGGCACGGCTGCCCGAGGGTCTGTGGCCTCAGAAGCTCCCGCCAGAGCCCCCGCCAGGCACCCACCAGGCCCAGACAATGGTGCGGGGTGAGGGGTTTCCGAGGCTTTGGCGCTGGTTGCTGGGCCTGGCTGCTCTGGGCCAGGCAGGGAGCCAACCTCTACTCACACTTTGTTTCTGTGGGAAAATGAGCTCGGGTTCCAACCAACGGCCTGAGGAAGCGGCTTGGGCTGCTCCCACGGCTTCCCCACACCCCAGGAGGACACAGACCCCCAGTCTTCTTTCCTCCCTTCTCCTCTTCCTTGTCCTCCCCTTCCCGAGGCCCGAGGAACACTCACAGAAGTACCTCCCTTCACCCCCTCTCCTCCCAGGCAGAGCGGGTGCGGCTGGACTGTGGCTCCCGGAGGCCTGGCCAGGAGGATGGGGCTGAACTGGGCGTGGCTGAGGTTGGCAGCTACTGCATCTCTCCCAGGAGGAAAGTACTCTAGTCCTTCTTTATCTCGGAGGATGCGTTCCCAGACCCCCCGTGTGTGCCTGACGCTGCAGACGGTACAGAATCCTACACGCACTAAGGTTTTTCCATCTGGTAACCAAGATGGCTAAAAGTAAACAATGGGCGGGCAGTCCCTACAGTGTGGATTCCCCAAACAAAGGGATGATTCTTGTCCCAGGCAGGCTGGATGAAGTGAGATGGTGCGAGATTTCATCACACTACTCAGAATGGCATGCAATCTAAAACTTATGAGTTGTTTGCTTCTGGAATCTTCCATTTAACATTGCTGGATTGCAGTAGACTGTGAGTAAGCAAAACGTTGATAACAGGGGAGTACTGGAGCACTGAGCAGGGTCTGTGTCCCGTTCAACCCCAGACACCCCACGCCCATTTGATGTCGACATTCAAAATCTGGAAGGTGGCCAGGTGTGGTGGCTCATGCCTGTAATGCCAGCACTTTGGGAGGCCGAGGAGGGCACATCATGAGGTCAAGAGTTCAAGGCCAGCCTTACCAACATAGTGAAAGCTCATCTTTACTAAAAATACAAAAATTAGCTGGGCATGGTGGTGCAAGCCTGTAATTCCAGCTACTCAGAAGGCTGAGGCAGGAGAATCACTTGAACCAGGGAGGCGGAGGTTGCAGTGAGCTGAGATCGTACCACTGCACTCCAGCCTGGGCAACAGAGTGAGACTCCATCTCAAACAAACAAACGAAATCTAGAAGGTGAGGTCATTCCCCGTCCACACAGTCAGATTGGGGGATTCATAAGAAATGCAGGAAGCCCTGGTGGTCCTTGTGGGCTTCACTTGGGATGGAGAGCCACTGTGTTCTCCTCACATGCTCCTGACACCTTCAGGGGTATATGGAACCAAACAGTGATGGAGTCTTGCTGTGTTGGCCCGGCTGGTCTCCAACTCCTGGGCGCAAGCAATCTTCCCACTTCACCTTCCCAAAGTGCTGGGATTATAGGCATGAGCCACCACGCCCACACCTAGCCTGTACTTTATCTTTAAATGACATTCAAATTTTGAATTTTACTCAATAGCTGGGATTATATCTGCACACCACCACGCCCGGCTAATTTTGTATTTTTAGCCCAATGTTATTTTAATATACAAAATAAACAGAAGCCAGCCCAATATTGCTTTAATATAAAAAACAGGCCAGGCATGGTGGCTCACACCTATAATCCTAGCATTTTTGGAGGCTGAGGCAGGTGGATCACCTGAGGTCAGGAGTTTGAGACCACTGTGGCCAACATGGTGAAACCCCGTCTCTACTAAAAATACAAAACTTAGCCAGGCGTGGTGGCTAATCCCAGCTACTTGGGAGGCTGAGGCAGGAGGATGGCTTGAACCCGGGAGGCGGAGGTTGCAGTAAGCCGAGATTGCACCACTGCACTCCAGCCTGGCAACAGAGCGAGACTCCGTCTCAAAAAAAAAAAAAGTTTAAAATGGTGAATTTTATGTTATGCATATTTTACCACGTGCCCCCGCCCAACACCGCCAAAAAAAAAAAAAGAAAGAAAAGAACAGTGGCCTTGAGAAGGCGCCCTATTGGGGCTGGCGGAAGGCCATTTCTAGGGATCACTTCCTTGAAGAAAGGACTGCTGAGGCCTGAAGGACAAGGAGGAGCTAACAAGACAGAAAGGATGGGTGTGGGCTCAAGACTAGCCAGTGCACTGCAGGGGACAGGAGTGCAGGGCAGAAGGATGAGAGGCCTGAGGTGGCAGGCCAGGTCCTGCAAGGCACAGCCTGGTAAGGATTCTAGACTTTTCCTAGGAATAATGGGAAGCCAGGGCATAGTCTCACATCAGTAAACAGTACAATCAGATTTGAAGTTTTGACTGGGCACCATGGCTCACGCCTGTAATCCCAGCACTTTGGAAGTCCGAGGCGGGAGGATCACGAGCTCAGGAGTTCAAGGCCAGCCTGGGCAACATGGTGAAACCCCATCTCTACCAAAAATACAAAAAAAAAAAAAATCAGCCAGGCATGGTGACGCACACCTGTGGTCCCAGCTACTCTGAGGGCTGAGGTACGAGGATTGCTTGAGCCCAGGAAGCAGAGGTTGCAGTGAGCTGAGATCACACTACTGCACTCCAGCCTGGGCGACAGAGTGAGGCTCCGTCAAAAAAATTTTAAAAAGCATAGTTATTTTTTAATTAATAAAGTAAATCTCTCTCAAAGAGGCAAGGGTCAGGTGCGTGAGTGGGAAAGGAAGGCGTGTGGAGGAGGAAAGGGTTAGACAAAGTGAGTGTTAAATCTGCATCTCCTTGTAGACAGAGCTCCCCTTCTCAGTTTAAGACCCTCCTGCCCTTGAAGAAGCTTCCTAAAACCAGCTCAGGTCTTCCTCCTCTGTTCCCCTGCCTCTTTGCCTGTTTCTGGAAGGCCTCAAGAGTAGGAGTATTATGCACAGCCTGCCTATGGTCAGGCCACTGGGAGGCTGAAGAATGCAGATGCCTGGGCCCCAACCCTGGGGGTTCCCACCCTGGGACCACCCCCCTCACCCTAGTCTTCTCCATCTC
>NC_045449.1:69505496-69518601 GCF_002776525.5 Piliocolobus tephrosceles | reverse complement strand
TTTTTTTTTTTGAGACGGAGTCTTGCTCTGTCGCCCAGGCTGGAGTGCAGTGGCCGGATCTCAGCTCACTGCAAGCTCCGCTTCCCGGGTTCCCGCCATTCTCCTGCCTCAGCCTCCCGAGTAGCTGGGACTACAGGCGCCTGCCACCTCGCCCGGCTAGTTTTTTGTATTTTTTTAGTAGAGACGGGGTTTCACCGTGTTAGCCAGGATGGTCTCGATCTCCTGACCTCATGGTCCACCCGTCTCGGCCTCCCACCAAAGTGCTGGGATTACAGGCTTGAGCCACCGCGCCCGGCCGAGACTCCATTTCAAAAAAAAAAAAGGGTTTGAAGTTTCAAAGTCATTCTATTATTTAGGTGAGAAATAAGCTAAGGGGGGAAAAAAGAGGATGAAAATAACTAAAACTGCTGCCTTGCATCTTGCCAGGGAGAGCCCCTAACTCTGGGAAGGGGGACAGAGAAATATAACAACAGGGAGAGCCAGGCCCTTAAGCACCTCCCCTGCCCCCTCCTCTCCTCCAGCCCTCTGGTGTAGGGGGTCCTTCCAGCCAAGGCTCCTCAGTACTGGGATGAGGACATCTTCAGAGGTCACACCGCCCCTTTCTGGCTTTCTCTGGCTTTGGAGGCTCAGAAGCGGCAATGCACTCAAGCCGTGTATAAACACTCTAACAGCAGGAATTGCTCAGAACAGGCCTTGCAGCTGTGTCTGGGGAAACAGAACTTGACAGAGCCAGGAGGTCCCAGTGGGAACCTCAGGGTGGGGCCCATCTCTATAGCAACCAGAAACAGCCCCAGACACGTGTTGGCCCTGCCTCTGAGGAGGGAGCGGGCAACTTGTGTTCTTGAAATACCCACGACCAAAAAGGACTCACCCAAAATAGCCCACTTTCACATCACCAAACATCACCAACGCCTCACAGGGCATCTGCCACTCTGCAGCAGAGGAACCAACGGGGAGTGGCAGAAAGTTACCATGACTTACCAGGAGTTTTCTTCCTCTCACTGGCATATTAGGAAGAGGACAACTGGCTGAATGAAAAAGATTTGGTGTATCAAGCACAAATTTGTTCCCCAATACTCAGGTAAAAGAAATGTCGCTGGGCGCGGTGGCTCAAGCCTGTAATCCCAGCACTTTGGGAGGCCGAGACGGGTGGATCACGAGGTCAGGAGATCGAGACCATCCTGGCTAACACGGTGAAACCCCGTCTCTACTAAAAAATCCAAAAAACTAGCCGGGCGAGGTGGCGGGCGCCTGTAATCCCAGCTACTCGGGAGGCTGAGGCAGGAGAATGGCGTGAACCTGGGAGGCGGAGTTTGCAGTGAGCTGAGATCCAGCCACTGCGCTCCAGCCTGTGCAACAGACCCAGACTCCGTCTCAAAAAATAAATAAATAAATAAATAAATAAATAAATAAATAAATAAATAAATATCCATTTGGGCAGTTTCCCTAAATCAAGTAAAATGTGATTATAAGCTGCCCTTTGCCAAGAAAGTAGGAAATTCAACTTCAGGCATATGGGGAGGGGCATCTTCCCCCTCAGTAGAATCACTACTATTATTATTATTATTATTATTATTATTATTATTATTTGAGATAGAGTCGTCCAGGCTGGAGGGCACAATCTTTGCTCACTGTAACCTCCACTTCCCAGGTTCAAGCAATTCTCCTGCCTCAGCCTCTGGAGTAGCTGGGATTACAGGCGCCCACCACCATGCTCGGCTAATTTTTATATTTTTAGTAGAGACAGGGTTTCACCATGTTGACCAGGCTGGTCTCGAACTCCCGACCGCAGGTGATCGGCCCACCTTGGCCTCCCAAAGTGCTAGGATTACAGGTGAGAGCCACTACACCTGGCATTATATGGTGATTCCATGGTGCCCAAGGGATGGGAGAGCTTTCTCCCCCGCACCAACTCTGTTGCTCAGGCCGGAGTGCAGTGGCACCATCTCAGCTCACTGCAACCTCCGCCTCCTGGGTTCAAGTGATTCTCCTGCCTCAGCCTCCTGTGTAGCTGGGATTACAGGTGTGCACCACCACACCCAGCTAATTTTCCTATTTTGAGTAGAGATGGGGTTTCACCATGTTGGCCAGGCTGGTCTCGAGCTCCTGGCCTCAAGTGATCCGCCCACTTTGGCCTCCCAAGTGCTGGAATTACAGGCATGAGCCATGCCACCGGGGCCACAGATAGGAGAGCTTCTACTCTGTTCTCTACGGGGTCTGCTGCTCAGATGCCCACCATCCGAGTCCAAGGGCTTCTATTTTTTATTTTTATTTTTGAGACAGAGTCTCACTCTGTCGCCCAGGCTGGAGTGCAATGGCATGATCTCGGCTCACCGCAACCTCCGCCTCCAAGGTTCAAGCGATTCTCCCACCTCAGCCTCCCGAGTAGCTGGGATTACAGACATGCGCTACCACTCCCAGGAGCTAATTTTATACTTTTTAGTAGAGATGAGGTTTCTCCATGTTGGTCAGGCTGGTCTTGAACTCCTGACCTCAGGTAATCCACCCGCCTCAGCCTCCCAAAGTGTTAGGAATTACAGGTGTGAGCTACCACGCCCGGCTCCAAGTGCTTCTAGCTGCAGCTGAGGCCCTACTCCCCTGGGCCAAGCACAGTTTGGGGATGATGCCAAATTCTTGACTCTCAGCTCCAAACCCACTGTATTAATGTGCTAGGGCTGTCATAACAAGACACCACAAACTAGGTGGCTTCAGCAATCAAAATGTATCATCTCAGTGTGGAGACCGAATCAAGGTGTGGGCAGGGTCAACTCCTTCTGAGACTGTGAGAGTGAAACTGTCCCTGGTGCTCTCCTTGCTTCTGGTGGTTTGTTGACAATACGTAGCAATCCGTGTAGCAATCCTGGTAGCTCTCTGCCTCCCTCTGCACCGCCTTTCCCTTGCGTGTGTCTGTGTCCAAGTTTTCCCTTCTTACAAGGGCACCAGTCACGTTGGATTTAGGGCCCACCCTAATGATCTCATCTTAACTAGTGATGTCTTCAACAACCCTATTTCCAAATAAGGTCACTTTCTGAGGTAGTGCAGGTCAGGACTTCAACATGTGAATTTGCGGGGAGACAGAACTCAACGCATAACACCCACCCACCCAACTCAGCTTCATGGTCTGGCTGGGACTCAGAGACACATCTTTTTTTTCTTAATTTTATTTTTTATTATTACTTTTTGAGATGGAGTCTTGCTCTGTCGCCCAGGCTGGCTGGAGTGCAGTAGTGTGATCTTGGCTCACTGCAACCTCCGCCTCCTGGGTTCCAGCAATTTTCTTGCCTCAGCCTCCCAAGTAGCTGGGATTACAGGCACGCACCACCACGCCCAGATAATTTTCGTATTTTTAGTGGAGATGGGGTTTCGTCATGTTGCCCAGGCTGGCCTCGAACGCCTGACCTCAGGTGATCCAACTGCCTGGGCCTCCCAAACTGCTGTGATTACAGGCCTGAGCCAACACACCCAGAGCCACGTTTCTCCATTGCCCACTGCTCCCTGCCAGGCTCTGTCAAAAGGGGGCACTAGAGAGACCTGCAGGGCTGGAGAAGGCCCCAGCTTCCCATCTGCTCACTATTTTTGCCTGTGTTTTACCCAGGAAAGCTGCTTTATCAGGGCAGCTGCAGTTCTTTAGTAGCAGCTGAATCCAGTTTCTACTTTTTCCAACCCTTGCAGAATCAGCTGCCCTGAGCTCCCTTCAGAGGCACCAGCACCAGCACCAGCTGGCCCATGCCCCTCCTCAGAGGGCTGGGTTTTAGTGTCCTGGGGCTCCTCTTTCAATCCTATTATTGTTGTTGGTTTTGGTGTTTTGTTTTGTTTTGTTTTTTGAGATGGGGTCTCACTCTGTCACCCAGGCTGGAGTGCAATGGTGCGAACTCAGCCCACTGAAACCTCTGCCTCCTGGTCTGAAGCAATCCTCCCACCTCTGCCTCCTGAGTAGCTGGGACTACAGGTGCGCTCCACTACACCCGGCTGATTTTTTGTATTTTTAGTAGAGATGGGGGTTTCACCATGTTGGCCAGGCTAGTCTCAAACTCCTGACCTCAAGTGTCCGCCATGAGCCACCACGCTGGCAGCATATTTTTTTTTTTTGAGGCGGAGTCTCGCTGTGTCTCCCAGGTTGGGGTGCAGTGCCCGGATCTCAGCTCACTGCAAGCTCCGCCTCCCGGGTTCACGCCATTCTCCTGCCTCAGCCTCCCGAGTAGCTGGGACTAGAGGCGCCCGCCACCTCGCCCGGCTAGTTTTTTTGTATTTTTTAATAGAGACGGGGTTTCACCATGTTAGCCAGGATGGTCTTGATCTCCTGACCTCGTGATCCGCCCATCTCAGCCTCCCAAAGTGCTGGGATTACAGGCGTGAGCCACCGTGCCCAGCCATGTTTTTTTGTTTGTTTGCTTTTTTTTTTTTTTTTGAGTTTCGCTCTTTTTGCCCACGCTGGAGTGTAATGGCACCATCTCTGCTCACTGCAACCTCTACCTTCCAGATTCCAGCAATTCTCCTGCCTCAGCCTCCTATGTAGTTGGGATTACAGGCGTGTGCCACCATGCCCGGCTAATTTTGTAGTTTTAGTAGAGACAGGGTTTCACCATGTTGGCCAGGCTAGTCTTGAACTCCTGACTCAGGTGATCTGCCTGCCTTGGCTTCCCAAAGTGCCGGGATTATAGGCGCAAGCCACCGAGCCCAGCCCTTGCAGCAATTTTTTTTTTTTTTTTTTTTTTGAGACAGAGTTTCGCTCTTGTTGCCCAGGCTGGAGTGCAATGGTGTGATCTCAGCTCACCGCAACCTCCACCTCCTGGGGTCAAGCGATTCTCCAACCTCAGCCAGGCATGTGCCACCACGCCTGGCTAATTTGGTTTTTTGTTGTTTTTTTTTTAGTAGAGATGGGGTGTCACCATGTTGGCCAGGCTGGTCTTGAACTCCCAACCTCAGGTGATGTGCACGCCTCAGCCTCCTGAAGTGCTGGAATTACAGGCATAAGCCACCGTGCCTAGCCCCCTTGCAGCAATTTTTTAAGATGACAAAATAAAATAGAAAATTTCAGAATAGGCCGGGCACAGTGGCTCAAGCCTGTAATCCCAGCACTTTGGGAGGCCAAGACGGGCGGATCACAAGATCAGGAGATCGAGACCATCCTGGCTACGGTGAAACCCCGTCTCTACTAAAAATACAAAAAATTTGCCGAGCGTGGTGGGAGGCACCTGTAGTCCCAGCTACTTGGGAGGCTGAGGCAAGAGAATGGCGTGAACCCGGGAAGCAGAGCTTGCAGTGAGCGGAGATCACACCACTGCTCTCTAGCTTGGGCAACAGAGCGAGACTCCGTCTCAAAATAAATAAGAAAATAAATAAATAAAATTATAAACAGAAAAACAGGTGACCAGTTCAGCGGCTCAGCTGCCCCAGACCCTGCCTGCTGGTATCTGGGGTAGACCTGCACCCTTTCTTAGCACATTGCTAAGATGTGCTCCGGTGTGGAGAATATGAGCAATCATACTGCAGTGAAAAGGAGAGCTGGAGACAGGCAGACAGGGGTAAAAGGCCAGAGGAGAGGTCTGAGTACTGAGACCTGGGCCTGGGGGGCCTGCAGCTGCTCACCTGGTTCCGCAATAAACGATTGTTGAATCCTTCGGTTTGAGTTTTGAGTTCTGGTACCTTCCGGCCCCAAAGTCATGGGAGCTGTCCAAGAAGTGTGTTCACATGGTCATATGTTTTTATAAAACTGAGAAATTCTGGACATTGTAGCTGAAGCTGGTCAAGCTCGTTATCTCTCCACTGCAACTTCCTCTTCTTGTCATTTCCCCTCCTGTCAGGAGGCCTCACTGTGGCCACAGTATTGTGAATGAATAATTGTGGGGTTTTTTGTTTGTTTCTGAGATAGAGTTTTGTTCTTGTTGCCCAGGCTGGAGTGCAGTGGCTTGATCTCAGCTCACTGCAACCTCTGTCTCCGGGGTTCAAGTGATTCTCCTGCTTCAGCCTCCTGAGTAGCTGGGATTACAGGTGACCACCACCACATTTTGTATTTTTTGTATTTTTAGTAGAGATGGGGTTTCACCATGTTGCCCAGGCTGGTCTCAAACTCCTGACCTCAGGTGATCTCCACCCACCTTGGCCTCCCACAGTCCTGGAATTACAGGCATGTGCCACAAACCCCGACCTGCTTTTGTTTTTTAAATTTATATTTTAAATGCACATAGAAAAAAAAAAAAAAAAACTAAACAGTACCAAAAAGTACAATGCATACTGACATAGTGAGCCACCAATCAACCCCAAATTCCCAGACCCATGCCTCAAAACTGCCAGACATTTTCTGGTGGATCTTTGCAAAAAATTTCTATCTAGATCCTATTTTTTAATACAAATAGAACTATATGTATACAGCATTCTGTGCTTAATAACCCTTGACAATCTTTCCATATCAGCACATAGTCTTTTTTTTTTTTTTTTTTTTTTTTGAGACGGAGTCTCACTCTGTCGCCTAGGCTGGAGTGCAGTGGCTCAATCTCCGATTACTGCAAGCTCCGCCTCCTGGGTTCACGCCATTCTCCTGCCTCAGCCTCCCGAGTAGCTGGGACTACAGGCGCCCGCCACCACGCCCGGCTAATTTTTTGTTTTTTTTAGTAGAGACGGGGTTTCACCGTGTTAGCCAGGATGGTCTCGATCTTCTGACCTCACGATCCACCCGCCTCGGCCTCCCAAAGTGCTGGGATTACAGGCGTGAGCCACCGCGCCCAGCCGACTTAATTCTTTTTAAAGACTGCAGAGATTGCAGACGCCAAAATACATCTAAGCATTGGGGCAGATTTCATTATGACCATCCTTAATCCACTGTACTTGTCCTGCAAGGTCCAACCTGATATTGCACCGGACCTCACAGAACGCTGCGGTTTCCTGATCTTTTCTAGCAGCTTTGTTTCTTCACGTAGGAGACCTCCCTGCTAAGCGAAGTCGAACAGGTGGATCTAGAGGTTGACCACTACGGTCAGGAAAGCAGCTGTCTACTGAAAAGCAAACTCTAATTCCTTAAGATTAACGAGTACCGGAACCACCCAGTGAGGAGTGCAGCCCCCTCTCTCCGCCTCACGGATTCAGCTCGGAGGTGCAGGGGTTTGGTGGGGGGCGGTTAGGGAATGACAGCTGCCCCGTGGAGGACGCCCAGGGCTGGGGCACGAGCTGGCATGAGTCAGTCTTATTCTGTAAGTCCTAGTTATCAGGTTGCCAGTCTCGCGCCGTGCCGAGTCTCACTCAGCCTTCAGTCTCCCGGCCGGGACCCCGCTGGGTGCTCCGGAGGGATCGGCGCCACCGCGAGGCCGGCGAGGAGGCTGCAAGGGGCGCCCGGCCGGCCTGCGAAAGTGGTGGGAGCCAGGCGGGGCACACGGCCTCCCCTCCCTATGCGGGACTCTCCCCGCCCCCCGGACACAGGGCTTGGGGTGGTGAGATGGGTGGCGGGGTGATCCGACGCCGCCATTCCACCGCATCCCCAAGAGCCGGGGCCTCGGGCTCAGCTAAACGCCCCGGAGTCACACAAGCGCCCCATACACGTCTGATGAGTGAACGAAGGCTGCCCATCCACCAGGGGACTGCTCGGCCCTCCCACGCCATGTCCAGGTCGCATTCGGCCAGCCGAACTTCCCTTAACGGTCGGCCTGGTTCCCCAGGCTCGCGCCACTGACAGGACCCGAACTGTTTATTTCTGTACGGCTGAAGACGCGGGGTGGGGATGGCACAAGCCGATTGGTTATGTAAATTGTGGAGCCAATTTCGGCCTATGAGCCAGGAGACTATAAGTTCCAGAATGCATCCTTCCCCCAGCATAGGGAGAGGCCGAGGCTGCGGGAGCGTTGCCTGCTGGGAATTGTAGTCTTCAACTTGTTTGTTACGCAGGCGGAACTGGGGGGAGGGAGTAAACTATTACCACGTGACGTTCGGGTCAGGTGGTTGGGCCAGCCTCCGCGCTGGAGCTGTGACTGGCTGACTCTAATAAGAAGACGCCACTAGGGGCGGGGCGAAGAGGGGCGCAGGCTCACTGCTTTTTGAGTCTCGGGACCCCTGTTGGAGAGACTATGGCGCTCAACAAGAATCACTCGGAGGGCGGCGGAGTGATCGTCAACAACACCGAGAGGTGAAAACACTGCGGAAGGATCCTAGAGGACCGAAGTTCGGCTGTCGAGGGAGTGGGCGGTGGGCGGCGGGCGATGGGGAATAAGCCCCTGAAGGGGGAGCATTGATGGAGTAAGGTTGGGGGGGAACGGCTGGGGGCGGGGTTGGAGGAAGGTGAGTGGGCCGTGGGGGAGGGCCCGGGAGGTTGTGATCAGCTCGGAGGTGGGAGTGGGACGTCTGCATGGGGACCTGGCTTGGGACGACCGGTGGGGCCTAGGGGTGATTCTTGAACCCCTTCCCAGAGTTTTGACTTCAGTAGCTGGGAGGAGCCCCAAACAAAAATAATTGTCACTTATTGGATGGCTACAACGTTACTACGTGTCAGGCTCTGCGCCTTTTCTACCTTATTTAATAAATTCTGTGCAGTACGATCTACTACTGTCCACATTTCACAGGTAGGGAAAGTGGGGGGCAGAAAGGTTAAGTAACTTGCCCGAGATTGCAACTCTGTAAGTAACAGAGATGGCAATTCCAGGAAAGGAGTCTTGACTCCAAAGTTAATAGGATTAACCACCAGCATACAGGCTTCCAGTATGTTCCAGAACCGTTGAGGTTCCAGGTAAGAAACTGAGGTCCCAGAAGTGAAATTAAACAGATGACGTTTGTCAGATGTCTGACAGTTCCTGGCACTGTGTGGATCCGTAAAGTCATTCCCTTGCCTCTCTCTTGAATGCCTGTTGGTTTGAGTCTCCTCCGAAGGCAGAGGTCTCCTAATTCAAGGTTCTTTCCACTCCACCCTCCCCACCCCTTGCTCATTGCATCCTGTCTCTCCTCCAGTCTCTGCCAAGTGAAGCCCTGAATGGCCTTTCTCTCCTTTTGTTCCTTGGGTATTGAAAATCAGACCAGCCAGTTCTGGGTTGAACTATGCCGACCCTGAATTGCCTCTTGAAGGCAGAAGGAGCTTAGGAGGCACCTGAGTCCCCAAAGGAGACATGGTGGAGTCAGAGCCCTGTACCCAGCTGAGGCCAGCATCCAGGTGCCCTGGAACTTGGGAATGTTATGATGAGTCAGAGGAAAATGCCTAGAGTGACCCAGCATGCTCACTTTCCCTCTATCTTACCTGCTCAGAGTCTGATGGGTAATTCCTTCTTTTCTCTGAGCGGTACTTCTCTTTTTTTTTTTTTTTTTTTTTGAGATAGAGGCTTGCTCTGTCACCCAGGCTGGAGTGCAGTGGCACGATCTCAGTTCACTGCAACCTCCGCCTCCTGGGTTCAAGCAATTATCCTGCCTCAGCCTCCCCAGCAACTGGGATTACAGGCACTTGCCACTACACCCAGCTACTTTTTTGTATTTTTACTAGAGACAGGAGTTCACCATGTTGGCCAGGCTGATCTGGAACTCCTGACCTCGTGATCCGCCCTCCTTGGCCTCCGAAAGTATTGGGAATACAGGAATGAGTCACCGCGCCCGACCACTTCTCTTTTTTTAGACCAGTTGTTTCCCACTTACCTTTCCCTAGTCAGAGAAAGTTGTGATATATAGGGGGAGGCAGAAGACAAACAGAACCGTGTGAACCTTTTTATCATGTGATCAGAGACACCTCACACTGTCTTGTTGCATCTCTGTGTGTGAGTCAGTTCCCAGGCCTGGCCAGCTTTTCATGCCATTTGGCAACATCTCTGGGGACTGTTTTTCTTTCTGTCTCTGTGGAACTTTCTGAGACAAGAATGTGTCTATCCTACTGGGCCTTCTACCTGGCTTAGGGCTCAGTCCTGCTAAGTAAGGTGTGCCTTGTTTTAGAAAATGCTTCAGCCTCCTGTCTGAATAAGTTGTGTCTGTAACAATTGAAGTATAAGTCCAGTGTTCAAAATTTGATAATTAGGCTGGGCCTGGTGGCTCACGCCTGTAATCCTAGCACTTTGAGTGGCCGAGGTAGGTGGATCACTTGAGGTCAGGAGTTTGAAACCCGCCTGACCAACATGGTGAAACCCCGTCTCTACTAAATACAAAAAATCATCCGGGCGTGGCCCCAGCTACGTGGGAGGCTGAGGCAGGAGAATTGCTTGAACCCAGGAGGTAGAGGTTGCAGTAAGCCGAGATCATGCCAGAGCACTCCAGCCTGGGCAACAAGAGTGAAACTCCGTCTCATAAAAAAGAAAAAAAAATTGATAGTGAAAATAGTGAACATTACTTTTCAAGTCGTGAACTCCTTTGAGAATGACGGAAGCTGTGGACTGTCCTCTCAGAAAAATGCACATATGACGTATGTGATCATCTCAAGGGCTTCGTGGACCTTCCTGCAAACCCAGCTTAAGAACCCAGGTTTGGCCGGGCGCGGTGGCTCAAGCCTGTAATCCCAGCACTTTGGGAGGCCGAGACAGGCGGATCACGAGGTCAGGAGATCGAGACCATCCTGGCTAACACGGTGAAACCCCGTCTCTACTAAAAATACAAAAACTAGCCGGGCGAGGTGGCGGGCGCCTGTAGTCCCAGCTACTCCGGAGGCTGAGGCAGGAGAATGGCATAAACCCGGGAGGCAGAGCTTGCAGTGAGCTGAGATCCGGCCACTGCACTCCAGTCCGGGCGACAGAGCGAGACTCCGCCTCAAAAAAAAAAAAAAAAAAAAAAAAAGAACCCAGGTTTAAAAAAACCCTGAAGGCGGTCCTATTGTGATCTGTACAGTCATCTCTTAGACATGTTTATATGTTAGGGTTGAAAAACAAACCAGCAAAAACAGAACATCTGTCAAAAGGACTTGAAAGACAATAGAAAAGTTAAGCCAGATCACCTCACCTACTTGAGAGATGGCGGCCTCTCTAGAGCCCTGTAACCCTGCTACCGTGTTGATCATTTGGGGACTGTATAAGCGGGGTTTGGGAAATTTTACAGAACCCTAATCTGCTTGTTTCTTCCATGGCTGCATTAATGGGGTTTGTTTTTGGTTTTTAGTTTTTTTGTAGAGACGGGATCTCGCCACGTTACCCAGGCTGGTCTCAAACTCCTGGGCTCAAGCGATCCACCCGCCTCAGCCTCCCAAATTGCTGGGATTACAGGTGTGGGCTACCGCTCCTAGCCCTATGAATGGCTTTATTAATTTATTTGTTTTTGAGACAGAGCTTCTCTCTCTCTCTTTTTTTTTTTTTTTGAGATGGAGTTTCGCTCTTGTTGCCCAGGCTGGAGTGCGATGGCACGATCTCAGCTCACCGCAACCTCCACCTCCCGGGTTCAAGTGATTCTCCTGCCTTGGCCTCCCTAGTAGCTGGGATTACAGATGCCCACCACCACGCCCCGCTAATTTTGTACTTTTTTAGTAGAGACGGGGTTTCTCCATGTTGCTCAGGCTGGTCTCGCACTCCCAACCTCAGGTGATCCGCCCGTCTCAGCCTCCCAAAGTGCTGGGATTACAGGCACCGTGCCCACCTGGAGCTTTTCTCTTGTTGCCCAGGCTGGAGTGCAGTGGTGCCATCTTGGCTCACTGCAACCTCCACCTCCTGGGTTCAAGCCATTCTCCCTCCTCAGCCTCCTGAGTAGCTGGGATTATGGGGGCCCGCTGCGACTGATTTTTTGGTATTTTTAGTAGAGATGGGGTCTCACCGTGTTGGCCAGGCTGTTCTCAAACTCTTGACCTTGTGATCCACCTGCCTCGGCCCCCCAAAGTGCTGGGATACAGGTGTGAGCCACCGTGCCCGGCCCTATGAATGGTTTGAATGCAGTACTGTTGAGGGATTATGAGAGCTGATGTGCTGGGCAGCTGCTTGGGAGAAAGGCCCAGTGTCTGCATGACATCGCATCTCCATACTGTCTCATCAAGGCTTTTCTCCTTTTCTCATCACAGCATCCTAATGTCCTATGATCATGTGGAACTCACATTCAATGACATGAAGAACGTGCCAGAAGCCTTCAAAGGGACCAAGAAAGGCACCGTCTACCTTACGCCTTACCGGGTGAGTTGCACAGCAGGACAGTTGGTTGAGAGGCTTGTTGCTGTTGGAGGTGACGTGAGTCTTAGTCTTAGGTCCGCCTCAGCCTCATGAGTCAAGTGGCCTCTGAACCGTGGTGAATGTTAGTGCCTCACTCTGCCTGTTTCTCTGTCACATGCTCCTGGATTCCAGAACCACCAGGCTCTTTGTGTAACTGACCTGACCACTGGGCAGTAACCCATGTAAATTCCAGAGCCGCTGCTGCAAAATCTCTATAGAGCTGGATGCAGCCACTGGCATGACTTGGGCCTGGAGGCCAGAGACTATTATTATTAATATTTTGTTTTCTGTGAGAGTAGCCCATGAAGCACTGTGCACATCCAGAGTGAGAAATCTGGTAAACAGGGCACAGTTGCATGGCACAGCCTCTGGACTGGGCAGAGAGCCCGGTACTACCCCGCAGAATGACAAATGCCAGGCTGCAGAATAGGCCTTGCCTGAGAGTTACCCACGTGGACTCTGAGAGGTTGAGAAATACAAACGGATGTTCTTGGAAAATTGCTGCTTGTGGCTACTCAAGGCTTAGACTCAAAGACAGGCTGGTGCAGTGGCTCACGCCTGTAATCCCAGCACTTTGGGAGGCCAAGGCAGACGGACCACTTGAGCTCAGGATTTCGAGACCAGCCTGGGTAACATGGCGAAACCCCATCTTTACAAAAAATATAAAAATAAGCTGGGTGTTGGTGGCACATGCCTGTAGTCCCAGCTACCCAAGAGGCTGAGATGGAGAATATCTGGAGCCGGGAGAGGTTGAGGCTGCAGTGAGCTGGGATCATGCCACTGCACTCCAGCCTGGGCAACAGAGTGAGACCCTGCCCCAAAAAAAGAAACCGGGCACGGTGGCTCAAGCCTTTAATCCCAGCACTTTGGGAGGCCGGGGCGGGCAGATCACGAGGTCAGGAGATCGAGACCATCCTGGCTAACACGGTGAAACCCTGTCTCTACTAAAAGTATAAAAAATTAGCCAGGCGTCGTGGTGGGCGCCTGTAGTCCCAGCTACTTGGGAGGCTGAGGCAGGAGAATGGTGTGAACCC
>NC_045449.1:69481027-69490496 GCF_002776525.5 Piliocolobus tephrosceles | reverse complement strand
CGGAGGTTGCAGTGAGCTGAGATCCTGTCACTGCCCTCCTCCAGCCTGGGGACAGAACTAGACTCCATCTCAAAAAAAAAAAAAAAAAAAAGGCAGTGATGCGGGTATGAGGAGAGGAGTTTGGCAGGGATAGGCTACAACTCCATGGCTCTGGGCTGTGGTCACTTATGGCTTCGGCTGGGGGCATCCACCCTCCAGGGACCTCAAGCACGCCCTTTTCTCCATATAGGGAGTTTGAGGACATCACCAATGCGAGCTTTCATCTGGACATGTGGTGAGTGACCTGGCCTGCACCTAGGGGTGGGAAGGGAAGGGATCTGGGGTGAGAGAGGAAGAACCTCCTCCTGGAAGAGGTCCTAGGCGCTCTCTCTGCTTCCTTCTCAAACCTCTGTCCTGCCAGGGACCTGGACACTGTGGAGTCTGTCCGACAGAAGCTTGGGGAGCTCACAGATCTGCATGGGCTTCGCAGGTGCGTGTTGCAGGCCTCACAGGGAAGGAGTAGGGGCTCCTTCTGCCCTCCATTCCCCGACATGCACACTGGATGCTGGGGTGCAGGCTCCTTTGGGGTCCAGGTGGCTGCGGCGGGGGGTAGATTCCAGCCCGATCCCTTCTGACGCTTGCTGCCTCCCCCTCCTGGGACTCTGCCTGACGAAGGATCTTTAAGGAGGCCCGGAAGGACAAAGGCCAGGATGACTTTCTGGGGAATGTGGTTCTGAGGCTGCAGGTGAGGATGAGGAAAGGGGCCCAGGAGCGAGGCAGAGGGAGGGGGTTGGGAGGCTCCAACCTGGGGAGAGGCTCCATGTCCTCACCAAACTGAGCCTGGAGTCCACCTCCTGTTGTCTCTACTGCCCCTGCCTCTGTGAGGTTCTGACGCTCATGGGCTGGGCATCCCCACCTGCCAGGACCTGCACTGCCGAGAGGACCAGTGGTACCCCTTGGAACCCCGCACTGAGACCTACCCAGACCGCGGCCAGTGCCACCTCCAGTTCCAACTCATCCACAAGCGGGTAGGTCGGGTCCTGGGCCAGTGGCTGTGCCCAGCTCCTGTGGTGGTCTGCTGGGTTGGGGGCCTGGCTGCACCCGGTGTGGGGCCCTATCTGCTCACAGAGGCCTCATTGCAGAGAGCCACCTCGGCCAGCCGCTCGCAGCCCAGCTACACAGTGCACCTCCACCTTCTGCAGCAGCTCGTGTCCCACGAGGTCACCCAGCACCAGGTACTGCCCTCCCAGGGCTGGGCGCAGCCGGGGCTGCCCTTCAGGTCCTGATACTCCTCCACCTGCTCCACTCAGGCGGGCAGCACCTCCTGGGACGGGTCGTTGAGTCCCCAGGCTGCCACCGTCCTCTTTCTGCACGCCACACAGAAGGACCTGTCCGACTTCCACCAGTCCATGGCGTGAGTGCACAGCCCTGGGCAGAACCCCTGAGCCACTAACCCCCCACGCCCCCTGCCCTCCTCCAAGCTGGTAGCCCAAAGTGTAATTCTCAGCAGAGTTCCCTTTGGCCCAAAATGTGTGTTTTAAGTTTTGAATCGGTTGCCAACTTTAAAAAGTCTAGAGATTTGGCTGATGTGGTAGCTCACTCCTGTAATCCCAGGACTTTGGGAGGCTGAGGCAGGAGGATCACCTGAGCCCAGGAGTTCAAGGCTGCAGTGAGCTATGATCACACCAACAGTCCTGCCTGGACCACAGAGTGAGATCTCATTTCCAAAAAATATTAGAAAAAGCAATCTGGGGATTTCACATACCATCCAGATCTCCAGCTTCTCGTGAAACACAAGTGTTGGAACTTCAGCGCCATCATTTTGCTGCTTTTTTTTCTTTTGAAACAGAATTTCATCCTTGTTGCCCAGGCTGGAGTGCAATGGCATGATCTTGGCTCACGGCAACCTCCGCCTTCCAGGTTCAAGTGATTCTTCTGCCTCAGCCTCTTGAGTAGCTGGGATTACAGGCGCGCTCCACCACGCGCAGCTAACTTTGCATTTTTAGTAGAGACAGAGTTCCTCCATGTTGGTCAGGCTGGTCTCAAACTCCCGACCTCAGGTGATCTGCCTGCCTCAGCCTCCCAAAGTGCTGGGATTACAAGTGTGAGCCACTGTGCCCAGCCATTTTGCTGCTTTTTTGAGTGGCCAGAGCAGTGATGTGTCTGCCTCTGCCCGTCACAGCTGCCACTGGGCCCACTTCAGTTGCTTTCGTCTCCTGAGTCCTTCTGGGCATTTGAATTTGGACCCCGTCCCTAACCCCAGCCCTGTTTCCCAATACCATAGCCTTCAACTCAGCAAAACTATGCTCTGATAAGGATCTATGTTGAGGGCCGCTCACGTCAAGTCCTAGGAATGCTGGGGAGGTCACAGGGGTTCACAGTCATTCCAGTGCATGTGAGAAGGGCAGAGATGGGACACAGCCGGCCGGGCACAGTGGCTCGCACCTGGAATCCCAGCACTTTGGAAGGCTGAGGCGGACAGATCACTTGAAGTCAGGAGTTTGAGACCAGCCTGGCCAGCATGGTGAAACCCCGTCTCTACAAAATATACAAAAATTAGTCAGACGTGGTGGTGCACATCTGTAGTCCCAGCTACTCGGGAGGGTGAGGCACAAGAATCACTTGAACCCAGGAGGTGGAGGTTGCAGTGAGCTGAGATCACACCACTGCACTCCAGCCTGGGTGACACAACGAGACTCTTGTCTCAAAAAAAAAAAAAAAGAGATGGGACACAGCCAGGCGCTGGCCAGGGGAGGAACAGGAGCAGGATACTGCCTCAGGCCTGGGCTGCGACTTGGAGTCTGAGTGGGAGGCGGAGGGAGCCCGGGGGAGTGCATTTCTGCGTCGGGGTCAGCATGCGTACTGCTAGGACCTCAGGCAGGTGGGTGATCCGTAGACGAGCGTGGACTGGCGGCGAGGCTAGAGACTGCA
This sequence comes from Piliocolobus tephrosceles, assembly GCF_002776525.5. Classification (NCBI taxonomy): domain Eukaryota; kingdom Metazoa; phylum Chordata; class Mammalia; order Primates; family Cercopithecidae; genus Piliocolobus; species Piliocolobus tephrosceles. Next base: position 69,487,586 of record NC_045449.1, on the reverse strand, counting down.
GCGGGCACCGGATGGGGAGGGACCTGGTTTGCCTGCAGGGCCCAAGCACAGTAATGCAAGTGGCTGCAGTGTCCAGTAGGGACCTCGGCCTGTCCCCAGGCTGCTCCTCTCCCCCATCCTCTGCCCTCCCACTGGACCTCTGTGTGTGACATCCCTCCAAACCGTCTGAAAGGAAATTCTCGCTGCTTGCCACATGTGCACGAAGGCTCAGGTCCTTAGATCCTATTTTTCTTTTCTTTTTTTTTTTTTTTTTAGCTGGAGTTTCCCTCTTGTTGCCCAGGCTGGAGTGCCGTGGCACAGTCTCAGCTCACTGCAACTTCTGCCTCCCGGGTTCAAGTGATTCTCCTGTCTCAGCCTCCTAAGTAGCTGGGACTACAGGCGCCCGCCATCACGCCTGGCTAAATTTCGTATTTTTGGTAGAGATGGGGTTTCACCATGTTGGCCAGGCTGGTCTCAAACTCCTGACCTCAGGTGATCCGCCCTTGTTGGCCTCCCAAAGTGCTGCGATTACAGGTGTGAGCCACTGCACCTAGCTGATCCAGTTTTTCAAAAACAGCAAGAAATCCTGAAGTTTTAAAATCACAAATATCTCGATCTGGGCAATTTGAAAAGCATCTATGGAAACAAACAAAAAAAATCCTGGCTGGTCACGGTGGCCCACTCCTGTAATCCCAGCACTTTGGGAGGCCGAGGCGGTGGATCACTTGAGGTCAGGTGTTCAAGACCAGCCTGGCCAACATGGTGAAACCCCGTCTCTACTAAAAATACAAAATTTAGCTGGGCGTGGTGGTACATGCCTGTAGTCCCAGCTACTTGGGAGGCTGAGGCTGGAGAATCGCTTGAACCTAGGAGGCACAGGTTGCAGTGAGCCGAGGTTGCACCACTGCACTCCAGCCTGGGTGACAGAGTGAGACTCCATCTAAAAAAAAAAAAATCCTGCATGTCCTATTGAGACACTAGTTTTCAGCCTGTGCTGGTGGATGATTCTCCACCAGGGGTCCTGGAGGAGGGAGATGATTCCCTCCACCTGAGGCCAGGTGAACAGGGGAAGGTGACTCCCTCCTCCCTGCCCAGCTGAGGGCTTCCTGTCCCCTGCAGGCAGTGGCTGGCCTACAGCCGCCTCTACCAGAGCCTGGAGTTCCCCAGCAGCTGCCTCCTGCACCCCATCACCAGCATTGAGTACCAGTGGATCCAGGGTCGGCTCAAGGCAGAACAGGTAGGCATGCAGTGGTCAAGGGGTGCTGGGCACGCAGGGCTCAGGGAAGGGGCAGGGGAGCAGCAGAGGCTGTCCAGGCTCCTAAAGCATCTCCTGGCTCTGCAGCAGGAGGAGCTGGCCGCCTCATTCAGCTCCCTGCTGGCCTACGGCCTCTCCCTCATTCGGAGGTTCCGCTCTGTCTTTCCCCTCTCTGTCTCGGACTCCCCAGCCCGGCTGCAGTCTCTTCTCAGGTCAGTGACTGCTCTCTCCTTCCTTGGTGGGGTCAGGGATGAGGGAGCAGCTGGGGTGCCTGCAGGAGTGGGAGAAGCCTGTTGGAGGAGTGAGTGCTGTGTGGGGCAGCAGGCACTTTGGACACAGCTCTTTCCTTCTTGCAGGGTCCTGGTACAGATGTGCAAGATGAAGGCCTTCGGAGAACTGTGCCCCAACACTGCCCCATTGCCCCAGCTGGTGACTGAGGCCCTGCAGGTATGGTACTCATGCTGGGGATGGGGGAGACCAGTGTCTGGGCCTGGCAATCCCTCCCTGCTCACTGCGTCTTTGTCGACAGACTGGCACCACTGAATGGTTCCACCTGAAGCAGCAGCACCATCAGCCCATGGTGCAGGTGAGGGGCTGGGCAAGGGGGCGGGTGGGGGGGGCACAGGGGGTGGTGCCTGCTTCTGGCAGCCCTGCCCAGCCCACCTCTGTCTCTGCAGGGCATCCTGGAGGCAGGCAAGGCCTTGCTGGGCCTGGTACAGGATGTCATCGGCGACCTGCACCAGTGCCAGCGCACGTGGAACAAGATCTTCCACAAGTGAGCAGATAGCCAGGTCGGGAGGTAGTGGGGCATTGGCTCAGAGCCGGAACCGCAGGGACCCTGGTGTATGGCGCTGGGTGACACCTGCTGCCTTTCCTCCAGTACCCTCAAGATCCACCTCTTCTCCATGGCTTTCCGGGAGCTGCAGTGGCTGGTGAGTCCCTCCCCTGTCTCTAGGGCATGCTCTCTGGCAGGGCTGTGGACCCCACCCTCCACACCTTCCCTTTGCAGGTGGCCAAGCGGGTGCAGGACCACACGACGGCTGTGGGTGATGCAGTGTCCCCAGAGATGGGCGAGAGTCTGTTCCAGCTCTACATCAGCCTCAAGGAGCTCTGCCAGCTGCGTCCAAGCTCCTCAGAGAGGTGGGCAGCAGGCCAATTGCGGGCGGCCGCAGGGGCACAGAGGAGGGGAGGGTGGATGAGGCCCCAGGGCCCATGGTGGCCCCAACCTTCCCGACGCTGAACCCCGGCAATCCCCAGGGATGGAGTCCTGGCCCTGGATAATTTCCACCGCTGGTTCCAGCCGGCCGTCCCCTCCTGGCTGCAGAAGACATACAACGTGGCCCTGGCGCGGGTGCAGCGCGCTGTGCAGATGGATGAGGTGGGGGCGTGGCCAGGGTGGGGGACGGGGCCCCGGTTTGGGGGTGAGGCTTGGGTTCTGCCTGGACCTCCAAAGTGTACTAAAAGCTGGTAACTCTCTCTGAACGTCCCTTTGGGTGCACTTGAGGCCAATTGTGTGCAAAACGCTGCCTCTGGATATCCTTGGGGCTGTGGCTTCACTTCGCCTGAGATCCTGCAGGCTGTGCGTCTGGGCGGAGCCGTGCTTGTCTCTTGTGAAGCTCCCTGCCCAGCTCTGTGCCCAGTGGTGGTAGCCGCTCTACGAATGAAGGAAGGAGGGAAGGGGGTGGATTTGGCAGTATCCTGAGTCCTCCTTTCTTCCCCCAGCTGGTACCCCTGGGTGAACTGACCAAGCACAGCACATCAGCGGTGGATCTGTCCACCTGCTTTGCCCAGATCAGCCACACTGCCCGGCAGCTGGACTGGCCGGACCCAGAGGAGGCTTTCATGATCACTGTCAAGTTTGTGGAGGTGTGGCATCTTCCACGTGTCCTTCCCCCTCTTTCTAGAATACCACCCACCGTTTCTCCCGAGCTCTCACCCAGGCAGTCTCCCAAAGCCTGTGTCCTAAATCCCCCAAGTCGCTGAAATTTCCATGCCTTTCCCACCTGCCCTTCTTGAATGCCCCACCCACGGATCAGTTCCCTCTGTCCAACCCCACCCTAGGACACCTGTCGCCTGGCCCTGGTGTACTGCAGTCTTATAAAGGCCCGGGCCCGCGAGCTCTCTTCAGGTCAGAAGGACCAAGGCCAGGCAGCCAACATGGTGAGGCCAGAGCTGGGGCTGGGAGTCTGGCTGGGTGTGGGGACCAGCCCGGACGCGGTTCAGGAAGCTCTGCATCTGTGTCCCAGCTGTGTGTGGTGGTGAATGACATGGAGCAGCTGCGGCTGGTGATCGGCAAGTTGCCCACCCAGCTGGCATGGGAGGCCCTGGAGCAGCGGGTAGGGGCCGTGCTGGAGCAGGGGCAGCTGCAGAACACGCTGCATGCCCAGCTGCAGAGCACGCTGGCCGGGCTGGGCCATGAGATCCGCACTGGCGTCCGAACCCTGGCCGAGCAGGTACCTTGTCCGACCGCACAGTCACCCCATCCCCTCCCGTCCTCAGCCTGCCTGGTTCCAGCAGGACCTGGGCCCATGTCCAGCCCTGACCCCTTCCTGCGTCTAAACTCAGGCACTAAGGAACTCTCCCATCCCCAACTCATGCCCTGACCTCCCTCCTTCTTCCGTTTTGTGTCTCCAGTTGGAGGTGGGCATCGCCAAGCACATCCAGAAACTGGTGGGCGTCAGGGAGTCAGTCCTGCCCGAGGATGTAAGTGGCCCTTCTGCCTGCTGGCCTTCACCGTCCTGCCAGCTCTGATCTAAGTGGCCCTTCTGCCTGCTGGCCTTCGCCGCCCTGCCAGCTCTGATCTGGGGTCACTGAAGCCCTTGGTGTCAAAGATAAGTCCCCCAGACCAGGCAAGGCATGTTCTCTCCCTGGGCCTCAGTTTCCTCCTGGGATGCTCACAGGAATGGGTTGGGTCACTCCACCAGCTGTCCCAGCACTGGCAGTCAATGAGGGGGCTGCAGCTGGGGAGGGCTTAGGCTTTGCAGCCCAACAGGCCAGGGTGCACATCCTTCTCAGCTGCCTCCTAGCTTTGCTGTCCTGTTCACACAAGCCAGCTGGCCTGTAAGTGGGGGCATATCATGACGCACACCTTCGACTGCTGGGTGGAAGGATTTTCATTCATTCATCAACTATTTATCAGGTGCCCACTTTGTCCTATGCATTGAGTTAAGCACTGGGTCAGTGAACAATATGACAAAATACCTGCTTTCTTGGAGCTGACATTCTAGTAGTGGAGGTGAGAGAAGAGCTATCCATAACTGCAGTGATCGTTACAGCTATTAACTCTATGCACAGACGTGTGTGTGCGCGCACATGCAGTGTGCTAGATAATGGTAAATGCTACAGAGAAAAGACAGAGAAGGGGATGGCAAGAGTCAGAGGGTTGTATTTTTAGATGGTGACCAGGGAAGGCTGTGACAACTGAGTGAAGACCTACGGGAAGCAAGGGGAGGAGCCATGAGAAGTTCTAGGGAAAAAGCATTCCAGGCAAGGGCAGAGACCCTGAGGCAGGACCATGCCTGGAAGGTTCCAAGGCTGTAGAGGCGGCCAGTGTGGCTGGGACAGGCTAAGCAATGGAGAGGGGAAGGCAGAGAGGTGGGCAGTCCAGCCTCTTACAGACACTACAAACTGCTCTCACAGAGACGTTCTCGGCCCTGTTTCCTCCCTCCAGGTCAGGGGAAGGGGATGGGGGTGGGGCCAACATGAGCCGGAGCCACACCTGCTCCCCTTCTCCCTCCCCAGGCCATTCTGCCCCTGATGAAGTTCCTGGAGGTGGAGCTTTGCTACATGAACACCAACTTGGTACAGGAGAACTTCAGCAGGTCTGTAGTAGCCCCTGCCCTGGGCGTGCTCACCACCTCCCCCTCTCCTCCCACGGCCCCTCCTTCCTGGGCCCCAGCATCCGTTCTGAGGGGTGTAGCAGCCCCTGCCCTGGGCGTGCTCACCACCTCCCCCTCTCCTCCCACGGCCCCTCCTTCCTGGGCCTCAGCATCCGTTCTGAGGGGTGGAGGTGAATCCCTTTGGTGGCCTCCCTTACAGGGTGGTCAGGCTCTGCTGATGCTCACTGCAGGGACAGGGAGCTTGCCACTTTGCAGGCCTCCCCATTTCCTGCTGCCTAACTCTGAGTGCTTTGAGTTCTTCCTTAGGCTGAGCCCAAATCTGCCTGTCCTTTCTCCTTTAGTCCCAGGCCTGTCTTCAGGGCCTCCCTGACTGCTCCTCTGCCCTCGTTAGGTTACAGGTGGTCCCCGCCCACGGTGCAGGGAGAACTTCTAGTTAGGGGGTCTTATAGCAGGGACCCAGGATGCCAGGCAACAGGCGGTGGAGTCCAGCACGTGGGCTCTGGACCACCTGGATTCAGACTCCAGCTTCATCACTGCTTAGCAGCCTTGGGCAAGTTCCTGGTGCAGATGAGAATAGTTCTGGCTTCTGCTGAGGATTAAATGGGTCATGTGAGGTGCTGAGCGTGGTGTCAGTACAAAGGAAGTGGTCAGTGACTATTAGCTGTAGTGACGATGACGATGACAGTGTCCACCTCCCTGTGGAATCTGGGCGCTGAAGAGGCCGCCTGCCCTCCTAGAGTTCTGTTCTGCCCCCACAGGTATAGTCAGGGCCCCTCGGAGCCCAGCCGTTTTTATTTCTTAAACCATGTATGTATATTTTTTATTTTTTTGAGATGGAGTCTTGCTCTGTCGCCAGGCTGGAGTGCAGTGGCGCCATCTCAGCTCACTGCAAGCTCCGCCACGGGGTTCAAGTGATTCCCTGCCTCAGCCTCCCAAGTAGCTGGGACTACAGGCTTGTGCCACCACGCCCAGCTAATTTTGTATTTTTAGGAGTGACGGGGTTTCTCCATGTTGGTCAGGCTGGTCTCGAACTCCTGACTTCATGATCCACCCGCCTTGGCCTCCCAAAGTGCTGGGATTACAGGCGTGAGCCACCACACCCAGACTATTTTTCACATTTTATTTATTTTTTTCACCTTTAAGCTCTGTTGGACTTGATCTTAGACCATATTTTTCACATAAACCAGAGTTAAACATCCACCAAGAGGGAAGTTTTGCTCAGTGCTGTCTCAGGAGCCTTTAGAACACCACCAGGCATGGTGGCTCACGCCTGTAATCCCAGCACTTTGGGAAGCCAAGGTGAGTGGATCACTTGAGCCCAGGGGTTCAAGACCAGCGTGGGCAACATGGCAAAACCCAGTCTCTACAAAATTATACCAAAAAAATATATATATATATATGTATATTTATATTTATTTGTGTGTGTGTGTATATATATCTATATATATATTTATATTTGTGTGTGTGTATATATATATTTATATTT
>NC_045449.1:69379204-69481017 GCF_002776525.5 Piliocolobus tephrosceles | reverse complement strand
TATATTTGTGTGTGTGTATATATATATTTATATTTGTGTGTGTGTATATATATATCTATATATATTTATATTTGTGTGTGTGTATATATATATCTATATATATATTTATATTTATTTGTGTGTGTGTGTGTATATATATCTATATATATATTTATATTTATTTGTGTGTATGTGTGTGTGTGTGTATATATATATACACACACACACACACACACAAATTAGCCAGGCATGGTGGCATCCACCTGTAGTCCCAGCTACCTGGGAGGCTGAGTTGGGAGGATCCCTTGAACGCAGAAAGTGGAAAGGATCCCTTGAACGCAGAAGGTGGAAGCTGCAGTGAGCCGTGATGGCACTGCTGCACTCAGCCTGGGTGACAGAGTGAGACCCCATCTGAAAAAGACTTTGGAAAGAACAGTGCCTGGTACATAATGGGCACTTAAATGTGTTGCACAAATTAATTAATTACCTACTTTTTTGGCGGGGGGACGGAGTCTCTCGTTCCTGACCTCAGGTGATCACCCCACCTTGGGCTTCCCAAAGTGCTGGGATTATAGGCGTGAGCCACTGCACCTGGCCATGCCTTTTTTTTTTTTTTTTTTTTTGAGATGGAGTTTTGCTCTTGCTGCCCATGCAATGGCATGCATGATCTGGGCTCACCGCAACCTCCACCTCCCAGTTCAAGTGATTCTCCTGCCTCAGCCTCCTGAGTAGCTGGGACTACAGGCATGTGCCACCATGGCCGGCTAATTTTGTATTTTTAGTAGAGATGGGGTTTCTCCATGTTGGTCAGGCTGGTCTCCAACTTCCAACCTCAGTGATCAGCCCGCCTCAGCCTCCCAAAGTGCTTGGATTACAGGTATGAGCCACTGCGCCCAGCCGATTTTTTTGTTTGTTTGTTTGTTTTATTTTTTTGAGATGGAGTCTCACTCTGTTGCCCAGGCTGGAGTGCAGTGGCGCAATCTCAGCTCACTGCAAGCTCCACCTCCTGGGTTCACGCCATTCTCCTGCCCCAGCCTCTCCAGCAGCTGGGACTATAGGCACACGCTGCCACGCCCGGCTAATTTTTGTATTTTTAGTAGAGACAGGGTTTCACCATGTTAGCCAGGATGATCTCGATCTCCTGACCTTGTGATCCACCTGCCTCAGCCTCCCAAAGTGCTGGGATTACAGGCATGAGCCACCGCGCCCGGCCCGCTTTTTTTTTTTTTTTGAGACAGCATCTCATTCTTGTTACTCAGGCTGGAGTGCAGTGGCGTGATCTCGGCTCACTGTAGCCTCATCTTCGTGGGCTCAAGCGATCCCTCCCACCTCAGCCTGCTGAGTAGCTAGGGCTACAGGTGCATGCCATTATGCCTAGCTAATTTTTTTTTTTTGAGCTGGAGTCTCGCTCTGTTGCCAGGCTGGAGTGCAGTGGTGCAATCTTGGCTCACTGCAACCTCCGCCTCCCGGGTTCAAGAGATTCTCCTGCCTCAGCCTCCCAAGTAGCTGGGACTACAGGCACGCGCCACCACGCCCAGCTAATTTTTGTATTTTTAGTAGAGACGGGGTTTCGCTATGTTGGCCAGCATGGTCTCAATCTCTTGATCTCCTGATCTACCTGCCTCGACCTCCCAAAGTGCTGGGATTACAGGCTTGAGCTACCATGCCCGGCCTCCTCCTGTCTTAAATCAAGTTCTGTCACTGGGGGCCTGGCCTCCCCCGTCTCCAGCCTTGTTTGTGGGTTCCATTAGCCTGCTGTGGAGGGTTCTTCACTGAGGTTGAGAGGTGTGTTGGATAGGACTGACCCCACCTGCCCCTTGCTGGTCCTGTACCCGCCCTCTCCCCAGCCTCACCTGGGGTGGGAGGAGCTGGGGTGTGGCTGGGTCCCTGAGGCCTCCCCTTTCTCAAGAGCGTCTTTCTTCCTCCTCCACCACTGCCCTGCTGTGCTGTGTCCACATCCCTCCGGCCCCCGCCCCAGCCTCCTGACCCTGCTCTGGACCCACACGCTCACAGTGCTGGTAGAGGCGGCCGCCTCCCAACGCAGCTCGACCCTGGCTTCCAACAGGCTGAAGATTGCCCTGCAGGTAACAGAACCGGTCACAGCAATGATAACCCTGGTGGGAGGGTGCCTGGGGTCAACTCTGATATCTCCCTCAGAACTTGGAGATCTGCTTCCACGCTGAGGGCTGTGGCCTGCCGCCTGAAGCTCTGCACACTGCCACCTTCCAGGTAGGGGCTTTGGGTGAGCTTCCCCGCAGGAGGCCTGGGGAGCCTGCCTTTTGGCACTCACCTACGTCCAGGGCCAGCTACATAGTTTATGGGGCCCAGTACAAAATGAAAAGCTGGGCCCCTTATTCAAAGGTTATTCAAATTTTAAAACGGTGACGACAGAACTTGAAACCAAGCCTGGGTCCTCCTAAGCACAGGGGCCCTGTGTGCCTGCACGGGGGCGGTGCAGTCGGGGAAGCACACCCGTGAAACCAGCCAGCCCTGTCTGTGCCTCTCCTGCTGTCTGCCTGGCCTGAGGGTGGCTCCTGCCCGTGGCCCCAGGACCCAATACTTTCCATTTCAAACGGGCGTCTTACCCTTGAGCGCGAGCTCCTGGAGGGCAGGCCCTGGCTGTGGTTGGGCATGCGGTCCATTTGGATTCTCAGCTGTATGTGTTCCCAGGCTCTGCAGAGGGACCTGGAGCTGCAGGCGGCCTCCAGCCGGGAGCTCATCCGGAAGTACTTCTGCAGCCGCATCCAGCAGCAGGTGAGGTCCCTCCCTCGTGCTGTGCCCTCTGCAGCCTCTGGAGCACCTCGCTCCCGCTGTGTCCCTGCTGACCCTGCCCCTGCTCCCCACCCCAGGCAGAAACCACCTCTGAGGAGCTGGGGGCTGTGACAGTCAAGGCCTGCTACCGCGCCTCTGAGCAGAAGCTGCGTGTGGAGCTGCTCAGCGCCTCCAGCCTGCTGCCCCTGGACTCCAACGGTGAGTGGAGGCTGCCCTTTGGCCACTCCCCGTGGTCTCGTCCTGGCCCTCCTGTCTCAGCGACCCTTGGGGCTCTGCTCACCCTGCAGGAGCTCTGGGTGCATTTCCTACAGTTACCAGGAGGGGTCAGTGCTGCTGACCAGAGCATAACTGCGGGGTTGGGGTACCTGGGAGACCCTCAACTAATGCACACGCCCCCGCCACTTGCCAGGCTCCAGCGACCCCTTTGTCCAGCTGACCTTGGAGCCCAGGCATGAGTTCCCTGAGCTGGCTGCCCGGGAGACCCAGAAGCACAAGAAGGACCTTCACCCACTGTTTGATGAGACCTTTGAATTGTGAGTGGGTCCCATTCTACTCCCAGTCCCCCGCCTCATTTCCCCCAGGTGGGCTCCCTCAGGCCTGCTCCTCCTGGCTGGGGCCAAGGGGCTCCCCTGAGATGGCCACATTTGGGCCCAAGGGATGGGGCACCTGGGACAAGAGTGCAGCTGGACGCAGTGGCTCACACCTGTAATGCCAGCACTTTGGGAGGCCGAGGTGGGCGGATCACTTGAGGTCAGAAGTTCAAGACCAGCCTAGCCAACATGGTGAAACCCTGTCTCTACTAAAAATACAAAATTAGCCAGGTGTGATGGTGGGCACCTGTAATCTGAGCTACTCAGGAGGCTGAGACAGGAGAATTGCTTAACCCAGGAGGCAGAGGCTGCTGAGATGGTGCCACTGCACTCCAGCCTGGGCAACAGAGTGAGACTCCATCTCCAAAAAAAAAAAAAAAACGAGGGCCGGGTATGGTGGCTCACGCCTGTAATCCCAGCACTTTGGGAGGCCGAGGTGGGTAGATCACAAGGTCAGGAGATCGAGACCATCCTGGCTAACACAGTGAAACCCTGTCTCTACTTAAAATGCAAAAAATTAGCTGGGTGTGGTGGGATGCGCCTGCAGTCCCAGCTGCTTGGGAGGCTGAGGCAGGAGAACACTTGAACCTGGGAGGCGGAGGTTGTGGTGAGTCGAGATCACGCCACTTCACTCCAGCCTGGGTGACAGAGCAAGACTCTATCTCAAAAAAAAAAAAAAGCTTGCTTCCCCTGAGGGGAGGGGTGGACTCCCACATGTTGAACTTAGGGACTTCCAGGGAGAAGGGTCCTGTCTCTGAGGTTCTCAGTAACCTGCTCCCAGTTCCTCAGGACAGGTGAGCAGGGAACACAGGACCCCTGGTTTAAAGCATCAGCTCACAGGCATTGCACACATGGCCAAGAGGTACCAGGCTGAGAGCTGGCTTTGCAGTTCTAACCCTGGCTGGTTCCCAACACCAAGCGGGTGAACCCATGTGTTGGTGCTGGGGGTGGCCGTGCTGGGGCTGGCAGCAGAGCCCTGACTCTCCCCACAGCCTGGTGCCTGCCGAGCCGTGCCGCAAGGCTGGGGCCTGCCTCCTCCTCACCGTGCTGGACCACGACACGCTGGGGGCCGACGACCTGGAAGGCGAGGCCTTCCTGCCACTGTGTGAGGTGCCTGGGCTGAGTGGCTCTGAGGAGCCTGGTGACGTGCCTCAGACCCGCCTGCCCCTCACGTACCCCGCACCCAACGGTAGGCCTGAGCCCAGGGCAGGGTGGTACAGGGACGGGAGCCTGTAAAGCTCAGGCAGGGGCCCCAGAGAGGTGACACCAGGGTCACAGAACAGCTTCCCTGGAGGTGGGAGCCAGTGGGACAACCATGGCCCATCTCTCAGTCTAATCAACAGACCAGTGAACTTTAAGCTAAGTGTAACGTGACTCTTCCTGCATGGGGGAGTCACCAAGAAGTTTAACTGGGGAGAAGGGCCTGGATCTCACTCAGCGGGGCCACATCCCTGCAGAGCATTTTTGATTCCAGCAACGGTCTGGTGCTTGTGCACTAATGAGCAAGTGCTAAGCACTTTACGCATGCCAGCCAACGAAGCAGATGTTAGCACTCTTTTACCGATGAGTGAACCAAGGCATGAAGAGGTTAACTTGCTAGCTTTAGGTTCTCATATAAAAAGGTAGTAATAGCAGGCCGGGCGTGGTGGCTCAAGCCTGTAATCCCAGCACTTTGGGAGGCCAAGACGGGCAGATCACGAGGTCAGAAGATCGAGACCATCCTGGCTAACACAGTGAAACCCCGTCTCTACTAAAAAATACAAAAAGCTAGCCAGGCGAGGTGGCGGGCGCCTGTAGTCCCAGTTACTCGGGAGGCTGAGGCAGGAGAATGACGTGAACCCGGGAGGCGGAGCTTGCAGTGAGCTGAGATCTGGCCACTGCACTCCAGCCTGGGCGACAGAGCGACTCCGTCTCAAAAAAAAAAAAAGGTAATAGCCAAACCTTAGGCAGGTCTCAGCCCCTCCCTGCAGTCGGGTCAGTGTCCCAGCAGCACTCTGTCTGTTACGCAACTGGATGCGTCTGTCAGACCACCTCCTGAGCTGGGCTGGCGAGGGTCTGTCACTGGTTTCCTTCCAGGTGGTCGGGGGGGATAGGGCAGTGTTGTGCCCCCCCACACTCTTCCCTGCCACCACCAGGCACTGCCTCTCCCCCAGCATCTGACCCCCAAACCCCTCTCTCTGCAGGGGACCCAATCCTACAGCTGCTGGAGGGCCGGAAGGGTGACCGAGAGGCCCAGGTCTTTGTGAGGCTGCGGCGGCACCGGGCCAAGCAGGCCTCCCAACATGCCTTGCGGCCTGCACCGTAGGCGTAGAGGTTTGCGGTGGGGCTGGGTCCCTGGTGGGGACCTGCAAGGGCTCTCCTGTAGGGTCTGGGGCTTCCCCGTCACAGCATGGCCTTCCAGCCTGGCCTGACACCTGGGGAGCCCCAGCATGCGGAGCGTCCAGAGTGCAGACCCCCCTGCCTTCCACGGTGATGGGGGCTCAGCAGCGACACCCCCTCTCTATTCCCACCCGCCTGCCTCCAGCCCTGGCTACAATGTCTCCACCACATCCCAGCACCAGGGGGAGCAAACCCTGCCCCGTCCCCCTTTCGGAAAAGCTGCTCTGGTGGGCAGGGGATCGGGCCATCTGCCTCCTGGCCCATCTGCCTCCTGGCTTTCCTGTTCCAGCCACTGGGGTGGGGTCCAGGTTCACTGGAACCAGGGCGACAGGTGCAGAGTCTCCTGGGGAAGGGAGGGGGACCCTGCCAAAGAGGAGGCTCCAGCTGCCCTGAGGGGAGGGTGGTGGTCATTACTAGAGGGAGCCTGGGTCCTCTCCCCAGGGGCTGCCAGCATCCAGGCCAGGAGGCCTGGAGCCAAGAACCTTCTGGCTCAGAGAGCAAGAGCTGGCAGGTGGCGGGGCTAGCACGGACAGACGGAAGCAGAAAGGACAGTTGGGCCGCTGTGTCTGCTACGCATGCCTCCTCCCCAGAAAGCATCTGCCACCTAGAAACTTTCTTAGCAAAAAAAATAATAAAAACCAATCCTTTGTCCTCTTAAAATATACTTTTGGGCTACAGTGGGGCCTGGAATGCAAGCCAGGCCAGGTAGCTTCCTCCTCAGCCCTCAGGGGACCTTGAGCTACCCCTACCTTGGAGCAGCTACAAAGCAGGGGCGTGGGTGTGGGAATAACTGAGGCAGAGGCAGGGTTAGGGTGATTTTTGGCTATGGGCTTTGAACACATCGCTTCACCAGGCATACCAGTTCCTGTGGCGACACCCAGGACAGGGACCTATTCCTCAGGGGAGCACAGTGAGCAGAGGCCTCCCGAGGGTGCAGATTGAGGCTGAGGGGCTGCTCTTGAGACAGTAGGGCATAGAGGAGCTGGGTCCCTACCCTGCCTGGGGGGGGTCAGAACCTGAGGCCTGGTCATCACGTCATCCTAGCTGTGTGACCCTGGTTCCATGTCGGAACCTCTGAGTCTGCACAAGATGAGGACAGGAGACGAGGTTAGTTGATATGACGTCCAAGGCCCCTGAGCCCATGCAAAGAGGATCCCACCGGGGTGTTTTCTCTCCCCCACTGCACAGCCTAGTTGAGGTGGGAGGGAGCACATGCCTTTTAAGTCTCAACCCCTCATCCCTCAGGGGCAGGGTGGGGTGAAGAAGGCAGAAGGCAGGACTTCCTCTGGGCCCTACCAGCAAATCATCCCAATGGGAAGGCACTGGGTTTTTTGTTTGTGATGGGAGTCTCACTCTGTCACCCAGGCTGGAGTGCAATGGTGCAATCTCAGCTTACTGCAACCTCTGCCTCCTGGGTTCAAAGGATCCTCCTGCCTTAGCCTCCTGAGTAGCTGGAACTACAGACATCTGCCACCACGCCTGGCTAATTTTTGTATTTTTTTGTTTTAGTAGAGATGGGGTTTCACCATGTTGGCCAGGCCTCAGGTGATCTGCCCACCTCGGCCTCGGTTTTTGTTTTTGAGATGGGGTCTCACTCTGTCACCCAAGCTGGAGGCAGCTGTGCAATCACGGCTCACTGCAGCCTGGAACTCCTGGGCTCAGGTGATCCTCCCACCTCAGCCTCCCTAGTAGCTGGGACCACAGGCATGCACCACCATGCCCAGTTGGGAAGACACTGTTCCTCTGAGAAACAATTAGGGGCCCTATTGCCAGTCACCGCTAACCACACAGCCCTAAAGAGTCCTGGGGCCTGGGAGGCCTCTGTGTCCAAGGCTAAGTGTCCCTGTGTCATCAACCCCTAGGCCTAGGTCGGAAAGCACTTGGACTGTTTTGGGGCCCAGTGGGTCCAGGAAGCTTCCAGGCCTCTCCAGCTGCCTTACCACACCTCAGGGATGTGGGCACCAACTGTTTCCATGGCTGAGGCAGGGCTCCTGGCCCACCTCGTAGCTCAGAGGTCCTCTTTTGGGACCCACTCCCCCTCACCCCCATGTAAACAAGCTACCACTGCAAGTTCATATTTTATTTCCAATAGGTTTGGAGCTTTGTTGATTTTTGCATTTTTGTAAAAAAGGAAAAAGTTTTCACTTAACTCATTGAAAGCCCTTTCGTGCTGAGCCCAAGGGGGAGCCTGGGCCAGGACCAGACCCTCTCAGCCCTCTTGCTCCTACCCCAGACACCCGGTGCTGGGGGTGCGGCTGCTCCCCTCCGCCCACTCTGCCCTCCCGCCCCTGCTGCATCTCTCTCTGTACAGAACGATTTTTAAAATGGAAGCTAAGACACAATATACACTGGACAGGCACACACACACGCACACAGGCGTCCGCCCAGAACAGGGCGGGACACCAGCTGCACTCAGAGAGCACCAAGGAATGCATACGGAGCCCCTCCGGCTAGGAGGGCAGGGCCTGGGCCCCCTTGGTCCTCAGTCTGCACTCCTCCCCGCCAATTGCCCTGCTAGCTGCCAGAGAGGGGAGGGGGCAGGGAGAGCTGGGGGCAGCTGGTAGTGGTCGGGGGGAGGTGGGGAGGTCATAGAATGAGTGCCAGCCTGGTAGGTGGCCCTGGGGCCAGGAGGCTCTTGTGGGGAGTCCAGGGGGAGAGGGCTGAGGGTGGACCCTCAGGAACCTGAGGGCTGGAACTCCTGGGCCTTGCCCCTCGAGGAGCTTCAAGGGCCCAGGTGTCGGAGTGGGGCTGGCCCTGCAGCGCTGGCCTCCAGCCCTTACTCTTCTCCCCAGGACTATACATTTGGTAAACCTAGGAGCTAAGCCAGCTGAGACCCCCAGCACAACCCCTCAGGCCTCCCTGAGGCCCTCACAGCTGGGGGCCAGGCCTGCTCTGGGGGACCCACGTTTTCCACACTCCACCCTTGCCCTGGCAAGGAGGTAGGGGGAGCAGGGCCTGCCCTGAGGGCTTCTCCCCTCCCCTTAGTGCCTTCCAGTCCCACCCTTCCCTGCTCAGGCCCCAGGAAGAAGTTAAAAATAGTTAGTTCCTACATTAAAAAAGAGAAACAGATTATCTGCCAAAAGGCCAGTGGGAGAAGAGGGGATGTCGTCTCTGCGGTAGGAAGGGCAGGGAGTGGGTAGGGGAGGACTGCAAAATAGTTTCTTCTTTTAAAAAGTGCTTGGTAAGTCTTTTAAAGTGTGTGTCTATATCTATGTACAGATATACACACAGACACTGTCCACACCACCACGCATACCTGCACACATACGGAAATGTATACATATACATAATCATATACATATACATACATACATACACATATATATATATATATTCATATATATATATATATATATACTTTAAAAAGTCCTAGGTGAGAAGATCTGGGCCAGGCTGGGCCAGGCCTGCAGGGTCACGACTGGAGGGCATGGGCCCGGCCAGGCTGGCAGATGGGGCACTCACTGCCCTCAGCACAGAGCTCACACAGCGCAGCATGTTGGCACGGCAGCACTGCCCGCTTCTGTTCCTGACACTTAAGGCATTTCACCGACTGCATGTGGAACACGGCCTGCAGGGAAAGGGGCATTGTGGTCACCATCCATGGGTCTGGCCCCAAGTTGAGCAAGGAGTTCCCTTGATCCTCACTTCAGCCCCCTTGGGATGGGGAAACTGAGGCACCAAGCTCAACAGTGTGCTCCCAGACCCCTGTTGGCAGGTGAGAGAGCAGGCTGAGCGTCCACCTCTGCATGGCGTGTGGCCAGGCTGCCACAATGCCCACCCCTCACAGAGGCTTCACCCAGTCTCATTTGACCTTGTAATCCCCAAATGGGCAAAATGAGGCCCAGAAAGGGCTGAGACATGACCAGGGCCACACCTGGGGGCCTGGCTGCCCGAGAACAGAGGAAAGGCAGCTCTTCCCACCATGTCACGTTGGCCCCTGGGACCCAGCAGCAGACCTGGGAAGGCAGGGGCCGCCCTGAGGTCCTGGGCCTCACTGGAAGGTCCACTGCTCCATGGAGGGTTTACAGGAGGACGCATTTGGGGCCCAGGCATTTGAGCGCAGCTTGGTCAGGGCTGCCCCCAGGGGTGCTGGGGGTGGCACCGATACGCCTCACCCCCAGCCTTTTCATGTTCCGCAGTGCACTCTCCTCACTCACTCCCAGCAGGCCAGCCTTTTGAGTGCTGGCCCAGTCCTGGGCAGAGGCTCTCAGGAGGGTAGCTGTCCCCGGAGCAGCCTGGACCAGGTCAGAGTCCAAGCGCTGGCTGAGGCCACTGGCCACCCTACCCAGTGCTCCCCGACCTGGGCTGACCTTGTCCACTTGTTCCAGATGGGCCCGCAGCTGCTTCTGGAGGGAGTAGAGGGTGGAGAGAGAGAGTGCCTCCAGGTCAGAGAAGGCGGGCAGGGCCTGGGGCTCGGGCCCTGCGTGTAGCCGCTCCAGCTCCTCCTGGAGTTTCTTCACCTGCACCTCCAGCGCATCCCGCTGCTCCCGGGCCAGCTCGCACTCGGCGCCCGCTGCACTGGCCCGCTCACCAGCCTCCTCCGCCTCTTTCTTCCAGGCATCACAAGCCTGTGGGCCCAGCATATAGTCTCATCACAATGGCCCTGCCCTGCCCCCTGTCCCCAGAGAGCACCATCTCTCGGGGGGCCACTCTGGCTGTGGGGCCTGCTGGGAAGGGGGTTGGCTGTCTAGGAGGAGAGCAGGGAGGAAGCTGATGCTGTCTGCACAGAGGTTTCAGGACCTAAAGGAGACTCTCCCCTCTGTGGCTGGGGAAAGGGGCCTGGGCCTAGCACAGCAGGGGGCACAGGGTAGAGCTGGGATTCTGGCCAGCACCCATAGGGTAGTCGGCTGCAGCTGGACAGGGGGCCCATTTCAGAACCCAGAACCTTGGACTTGGAACCCTGGAGAGGCGAGGCTACTGGGAGGAGGCAGGTGGTCCTGGGACAGACTACAAGCAGCTCGCAGAGGGAATTCGAAGCCTGCAACAACAGTAACCACCCAGGGTCCTGACTGGCAAGGCAAGTCCTCCCAGGGGGAGAGCGAGCGAACAAAACTAGTTTCTGCTCTGTTCTTCAAGCCCCCGCTTTCCCCCACCCACGCCCGCTCTGTGAAGGAAGGTCTTGGGCTGGATGCCACCAGGTACTGGGGAAGGCCGATGTGGGGCCTGGTACCTGCTTGGCCTGCTTCCAGGACTCCTCCCACTGCTTGATGGTGCTGTTGGCTTCATCCAGCTCTTGCCGAAGTCGGGCCAGCTCAGCAGCCCCTGGCCCTGATAGGAAAGCAGGGGAAGTGCCCGGGGAGAAGCTTCCAGAGGCAAAGTGCTCCCAGATGCTGCTATTCATCCCGTTCAGACCTGCCCCAGGGAGGGGAAGAACATGAGCTTCCATGAGCTTCGGAGGGCTTTGGGCCCAGGCCCTGGCCAGCCCTGCCTCAGGGGTTTCAGGGACTGGCTGTCCACTGGATGGGTGTGCAAGGCTCCAGCTAGTGTCAGGCCAGAGAATTTTACGGGGACAGGAAGGCTGTGAAGGTGCAGGTGGCATGGGCGGAGTCAGACCTAAGCTTGAGTGCCACCTGCTACTTGGTGCCACTCAACTTCTGAAGCTCAGCATTCTCATGTGGGAAACGGGACTCCCATCGCTGGCCTCACAGGGTAACTCAGGGGACTCAGGAAGTACTGCATGTGGGAGCAGTCCCAGGCCCCCGATAGTGGCAATTTATAATTGTGGCTTCACTTTTAGGCTAGGGCCTTTTTGCAGCCTGGTGTGAGGCCCAGGAAGAGATAAAGGGGAAGACAGGCCAGAGCCTCATCGGATGGCAGAGCTGGGGCAGGAAGAGCTCGGGAGCCTTGGGGCCATCCCCCTTGTTTTACAGACGAGGACCCTGGATAAAATGTGTTACCAAGGATCACAAAAATTGTTAAGTGGTAGGGCCAGGACACAGAGAGGGAGCGTGGTTCCAAAGGCCTATGCTTTCCAGTCAACTATGCCGCATGCACAGCCAACCCAGCTGTCCTCTGCTCACTCGCTCAACAGATGTTTACTAACATCAGGTCCCCTTGCTCTGGCCCCCAGGACAGCCCCTGGCTTCTGAGAAGGACCCAGATCCACCTCTGGCCTCACTCTGCCCATGTGTACTTTCTGGTGACTTCTTCCTTACTCCCTTTCCCACTAATCTAACCAGGATGTTCCAGAACCAGATTTAAGATTATTGCTTGGCTCTCTGAGCCACACAAGTGCACCTACAGAGGAGGGACTTGGTCCTGTGTGGGGACCTGTGGCATGCACTGTCTGAGCCATCGGCCCCGTCCCAGAGGAAGACCTCAGGGTCACTCCACCCACATGAGACCAGCCCTGTGGCAAGCTCTCCTGTCCCACCCATCTCTCCTCCTCCCTCAGAGAAGCTCTCCTGACTCTGCGGTCCAGGTAGGCCCCTCTACAATTCTCAGGAGGATCCCAATGGCTGGACACCTCTGCGTCCCACAATGGCCACAGCTGTTGGACAGCAGGGACTGTTGCACTCACGCCTGTATCAATATACCTGTGCTCAACAGTCAAAAGGTACAGGAAGGAGTGTGTGGCCAGTAAGTGGAGCTAAGTCAAGATACCACCAGAAGCCGGGCATGGTGGTGCACGCCTGTGGTCCCTGCTACTCAGGAGGCTGATATGAAAGGATTACCTGAGCTCAGGAGTTCCAGGCTGCAGTGAGCTACGATCACGCCACTGCACTGCACTGCAGCCTGGGTGACAGACTGAGACCCTATCTTGAAAACAAAAAAGAGGCCGGGCGCGGTGGCTCACGCCTGTAATCCCAGCACTTTGGGAGGCCGAGGTGGGCGGATCACAAGGTCAGGATATCAAGACCACGGTGAAACCCCGTCTCTACTAAAAATACAAAAAAAAAGTTAGCCGGGCGCCGTGGCGGGCGCCTGTAGTCCCAGGTACTCGGGAGGCTGAGGCAGGGAATGGCGGGAACCCGGGAGGCGGAGCTTGCAGTGAGCCAAGATAGCACCACCGCACTCCAGCCTGGTGGACAGAGCGAGACTCCGTCTCAAAAAAAGATTCCACCCGAATATGGGGCAAGTCCAAAAAATGCAACACCAAGCACCTAAAGCTGACAGAATCAACGTAACATAGAACAACAGTCTCTTCAGCACTGGAAGGTGCTAAGAAATCCACGTGCTGTTCTGGGATCAGGAATGAGATAAGGGAAGCCACCACACCCAATCAGAACTCTGAAGGGCTCAGTCCCTGGGCCTGAGCAAAAGCTGGCACTCCCGGGGAGGGAGCTCCTGGTCTCTGCAGCTGCTGGGGGAGAGTGAGAAGCCATGGTGCCATGTGCTTCTCATCCTGCCCTCAGGAACATCCCGACACACACAAGAGGAGATGCACAGCTGACCCGTGGTGGCACAGGCCTCTGTGCCATTCTTCTAGCCACTAAACCTTGAAGTGCCCTCAGAAACCCCCAGTCCCTACCATTCTAATTCTGTGGGCAGCCTTCTGGGCCAGCCCTGGGCCTCCCTGGAGCCTCTGCCCGGCAGGAAGGGCACCCGGAGCCAGGGCTTAGCCTGTCTGGCTTCTCCCTTGGTCCCCTGTGAACCTGGCTGGTGTGAGCCAGCCTCTCGGAGCCTGGGGTGACTGGGCAGAACAGAACCATGCTTTGAAAGAGACCAGGTCCAGCCCTGGCGACACTGAGACCCCTGCTCTCTCACCTGCACTGGCCTCGTGCCTAGCACTTCAACCCCATTACTCCATTCAATGCTCGCAACAATGTTAGGAAGTGGATGATGCCATTATACCCATTTCACAGCACAGGAAACTAAGGCAGAGAGGCTCAATCACTTGTCTAGGGTCACACACACAGGAGTCTCACTCTGCCTCCTGGCCCAAGGCCTCTGCCCTAACCCCAAGCCTGGCTGATATGCCATAGACGGGGTGGCCAGAGGCACCTCCTAAAGGCCCAGGTTGCTGCCCCAGTTCTCAGTGAACCACTCCCCCTCTTACCCAAAGATCCATGTGATGCTGAGGTTCCCAAAAATGTGTTTTCCGACTGGCTCAGGTGGCCCTGGGGCTGCTGCAGGAAATGTGAGGAGAGGCTGACAGGAGGGGACGGGGATGCTGAGTGGAAGGAGGCAGAGCTGCCCAAGGAGCCGGGGATGTTCACGGGCGCAGAGCTCTGCAGCAAGCTGCCGCCTGCAAGAGAGGCCCGGGGAGGGCGGGCTGAGTGAGGGCAGTGGAAGCCAGACGGGCCGCATGGAGCAAGGGGCCTGGGCCAGGCGGGAACCCGAGGAGTCCTCCAGGCTGCCCTGCCCACCCACACCCAGTACCGATGGTGATGCTTCCTGGGTGGGGCACTGTGCTGTTGTCGAACGTCTTCTCCAGGGCGGCCACGCCAAACTCATTCAGGTCCAAGTCATCCAAAGCAGACTCTAGGGACAGAGAAGAGTGGGGTGTGACCTCCCGAGGGCCCATCTGACCCGGACCACCTCGTTTCCTGCCCACACTGCATCTTCACGCCCATGCTACGCTGGGTCTGTATTCTCCCAAGCCCCTTGTATTCTCCCAAGTGCCCTTCCTTCAGCTGCTTCCTATGCCTATCCTGACTCGACCTCTGATGCCGTCTGCCAGTCATGTCCAACCCAAATGCCTCTCCTTTCTGAATCCTTGACACTTCCAGGAGGAATCATATCCCCATCCAGGGTCCCTGCCTCAGACAGGGATCTTGTCCCCTGATGTTACAACTCGAGGGTCTCAGCCCCGGGCTCGGTGGGGGTGGGGGGTCTCTGGGCCCTCAGTGGCTGGTGGATAGCAGGTGCTTGACACATGTCCACTGGGTGGGCAGTTTCCCTCTAGAGGGCAGGAGTAGCACGTTGTCATCTGTCTCCCCAGTGCCTGCCACAGGACCTGGCACAAAGCAGGCACCTAGAAATGAGGACTGAAAGAAAGGAGCCCCAACTTCTAGCACCAGGAATTCTGAGAACGTTGTGCAGGGTGTTCACTACACAAGGACACCAGTGAGATGAATGGGGACTGAATGACACGTCTTGGGGTGAGACTGTACTCGCCAAGGGGAAAAGGCACCTCTTTCTAATTTGCGCAAAGGAGCTCTAAGGGCCAGTCTCGGCCCTACACCTTGGGGTCATTTCCCCTTTAGCTCGAAGCACGCAGAGTTCCCACCCCCGGATTTTCCCAAGACAGATGTCTAAGGGGTCTGGTGTGCTGATTTGAGACTTGCTTCAGAGACTGGAGGGTCTCTGACCCCAGACTCAGTCCTGGGCCTGCAAACAGAAATGGCCTAGTTACCTATGACTGACTCTACCGTGTCGCTGGTGGGGTAGAAGGGCAGAGCGTTTGCATTCATGCCGGGGACGCTGCTGGTGCCCACTGGGCTAGGGGGGGTAGCTGCCAGGCTGGAGGTGATACTAGAAGAGATGCTTGAGGTCAGGGGGCTGCCTGCGGGGAGGATGCCCAGCATGTCCTGCAACGAGAGAGGGAAAAGGAGAGGCAATGGGAGGCCTGCATATGGAGGCCAGGACGAGAGGCTGAAGAGGGGCTGGGGACAAGGGAAACGGCCCGTGCCAGCTCTAGTCCTGGTGCCCCCATGCCCACATGGGCCCTGGCACACCCGACACCTTGCCGAGAGCATGGAGTTGGAGGTGCGGAGGTTGCCAGGCCCGCTCACCCCTACGATCCTGTAGCAGGGAAGAAAGCAGCAAGTACAGGGCCTGGCAGAGTGCAGAGGCTCCAGGAACTTTCTCCACTGAGTCTAGGAGGTGAGGGGCTCCAGGCCTGACCCCGACCCTCTCTGGATTTGTGGCTGGGACTCCACTTTAGTCCTGCCCTCAGCTTTCGGGGAAAGTGGTGCCTCCCACTCCCCAAAGCCTCCTGGGGTTCTGGGCCAGTCCTGTCCACAGCAGAGGGGAGGAAGGGGGCTGAGAGCTCTATACCTGTTTGGGCTGAAGCAGAGGCTGCTCTTGACTCCTGGGCTCTAATGAGTGGGGTTTTAATTTGGCCTGAGGGAGAAAATTCAGGGAGTGGGTGAATGTGGTGCTGGGGCATCCCTGAGTCCATCTGCCCCTGAGGCTGCAGGTAGCAGGGGGCAGGTGGTGGCAGACATGCAGCCCCTCTTCACATGCATGCACACACCCCCTTCTTCCTCCCCGCTCCTCCTCTCTTCCCCCGTCCTAAGCAGGGAGCTGCCTTTCTCCTCCAGGTGACACGAGGCCTCATGTAAGCCCAGAAGGTTTCTCTCCAGGTCCAGTTAGGGACCCCTGTGTCCTGCTCCCCCAGACCCTGCCTTTCTATGAAGGCAGCTCAGGGCAGGGGAAGGACCGCACCCAGGCGGGATCCGGCTTCTCTCCTAACCAGCTCTGCGGCCCCGGGAAGGCTGTGCAGCCTCCCCAGCCTTCCTGTCTTCAGCTGCAAATGGGCTGATACTGCTCCCCCTGTTCAGTCCTGAAGAGGCCGAGGACAATGGAGTCCTAGCTCCCAGTCATCCTCCCCATAGCTGGGCCAGGACACTCCTCCAAGATTCTCTTGCCCCATGCAGGAGAAGGCTAACCTCACTGCTGCCTCCCTCATCCCTTACCTGGCATTTGAAATTTTTCAGGTACTCGGCTCCCACCTGGTCTTCCCTCTCGAAGCCAGGAGCCTTCTTATAGCTGCCAGGGGCCAGGCCAGACTCCCCGGGGAAGACAATGCCCTCCAGGTTTGGGGGCTTCCTGATGGAGCCCGGCGGGGAGCTGCAGAGGTTAGACGGGCTGCCTAGGCTGCTGTTTCTACAGAGGAGCTGTGGAGAAGGAGGGGAGGGAGGGAGTGGGCCCGTGGGCACAGTGCAGGCTGGTGTGTGGCCCGCCCTCCACCCTCCTCGGAGGGAGTCTTCAAGGCGCTCAGTTCCACTTTAATCTGCCAACGAGCAGCAGCGACCACTCTGGGAGCCCGAAGCTCACGAGGGAAAGGGGGGTGACCTCAGGCTGTGTCCCTGCCACCAGTCCTACAGGCTCATCAGCACAGGCTCTGGAGACTGCCCTACCCCACCCCCGTGCCTGGGCTTTTGACGAAGAATGCTGAGATGGAAAAGACAGATCCCCCTGGCCCGAGGACAAATACCAGGATGACCTCCCAAGCCCAGGCTGAAAGGGCCTAGGAGGCAAGTGTTGGCTGTGTCAGGCATGGTGCCCACCCACTCCCCAGGATGGGCACGTACGGCACTGAGGTCAGGGGCATGCGGGCTGGAGGGGCTCACAGGCACCGAGTCTCCGGCAGCAGACGGCATGTACAGGACGGGACCCGGCTGGGTGGGACTGGACACAGCTGAGGAAGGCTGCAGGTCATCACTTAGGGGTGGCTCTGCAAGAGTCAGGGGCAGGGGTCAGTAGGCCCGAGCCAGCTCTGTCCCTCCAAAAATGCTCCTGGGTCCCTTCCAAAGGAGACCACGAATCCCCCTGCACATAAAGGGAAGGTTCCTACGACATCTCTAGTAATGCCACGTCTGTGCATTTACTGTGGACCAGGTACTGTGCCAGCACTTTGCAGTGATTGTGAATCTTCACAGTGACCAGAAGATACCAGTAACATGGTACATGGTCTGTTTTATAGACAAGAAAACTGAGGCTCAGAGAGGTCAGGTAAACCCACCAAAGTGACAGAGCTGAAAAACAGAAGAGCTGGGACTTGAACGCTGATCCACACAACTCCAAAGCCTGAATCACTTCCTTATGCTGTCCTAACCAGGCGGTCCCAATGCCCATGGCCGGGGACCACCTCCGCATCAAGAATATGCTTCTCCCTCCCAAGGCCCTCGATTTATTTTCCATTCTCATCTCAGCGATAGGGCCTGAGCCTGGAAAGAGGTTAAGGAGACCCAGGGCAGTATCTTGGGGTGGAAAGAGGTGTTAGCAGGTACAAACTAGAGCTCTGTCTCTGAGACTGATGGCGGCCCACAGTATCACGCTGAGGATCCAGACCCACACTGTCTCACAAGACAGCCGAAAGCCACACGTGGCTACTGAGTACCTGAAATAGGCTGGTCTGAATGGAAAGATCCTGTAGGCATTAAAATGCACATCAGATCTCATAGACTTACTACAAAAAAAGGTAAAATGTCTTGATAATTTTGTGTATTGAAATAATAACCTTTTATATTGGGCTACATACAAACATGTTATTAAAATTAATTTAACAACATACTTTCCAATTAAAAAAAAATTTTTTTTTGACAGAGTCTCACTCTGTTGCCCAGGCTGGAGTGTGGTGGCATGATCTCGGCTCACTGCAACCTCCGCCTCCTGGGTTCAAGTGATTCTCATGCCTCAGCCTCCCTGAGCTGGGATTACAGGCATGTGTCACCATGCCCAGTTAATTTTCATATTTTGCTATTTTTGTTAACGTGCTTAAAGATTTTAACTTTAAAATGACATGGGGTTTATATAATATGGGGGTTGCATTATATTATAACTGGCTAGCTCTGCTCTAGAGGCCTGAGCAGCACTCAGCAGAGAAGAGCTCCATGTTCCATTAGTGGTATCTGTCATGGGTATGACATGGGGTGGCTGGTGGGATCTGCCAAGTCAGCTATGGAAGGCACAGTGCCTCAACCCTCCCTGGAACCGTAAGTGCCCAACCAGGGGGACAACCCCTGCAGTCTCTATCTCACTACTTTGGAACCTCTAGGCCGTCGAGGCTACTTCCAGAAAGGTGGGGGAATGGAGCTTCCAGTGGGGACAAGGCCCACTGCTGGCGGGCCGGAACTCCTGTGCAGGGCGTACTGCCAGGGGCCATCCCCGGACTGAGCCTGAGCGGGCCAGGGAGGGAGGGGTGGGAGAGGGCACTGCCCTGGGGCAATGGGAACAGCATACGTTCTACGTGGGCAAAGGCGCAGAAGGGTCCTCGGGGACAGCTGCCCGACTGCTGCATGTCGTTGCACTTGGTGGACTTGTAGATCTGGAGGGCAGAGCAGACGCAGGTCAGGCTCAGGCCCTGAGGGAAGGCTGGGCAGGCTCCCCTTCCTCCAGCATGGGTGGGCTCCCCTTCCACCCAGCTTAGTCATCTCCTGCCCTGTGTCCCCGGCCCCTCCCCTCCCCTCCACTATGTCTCTCCCTTCTCCCTACCAGCTTCTTACTCAGACTCCTGAGGCAGCCCACCACCACTCCCCACTGTCACTGACAGCCTCCCTTCTGGGGTCACAGGTCCCGCCAGCCCTCCCAAAGGGATCCCCCAGCAACTCCACTCACGGGCATGGCCAGGGCTGTGCCTCTGAGTGTGCCTCCTGGGCATTAAGAGAGCCACAATCTCAGGCAGCCACCCCTGCCAATGTGACCCCTGCCAGGATACCCTGGGTTGCGACCCATACTAAATAACCTTCCACTGTTGTCTGCAGCTACATAAGGTAGTTTCTGTCCGCGTGTCTACTTCAGGGTGTCATGGCTTCCATGGAACACCAAGGGCAGGGACTGCAGGTGCCTCTCTGAACCCCAGACAAGACCTAGGCACACTGATATGGCCCAGGCTACCTCACTGGGCCAGAAGGCAGGGGAACTGTGTTAGGGAGGTTGCTGATAATCTAGGCCCTGATATGAGACAGGACAACGGGAGCAGCTTATTTTTTCAATCCTTTTTTTTTTTTTGAGACGGAGTCTCACTCCATCACCCAGGTTGGAGTGCAGTGGTGCGATCTCACCTCACTGCAAGCTCCGCCTCCCGGGTTCACATCATTCTCCTGCCTCAGCCTCTTGAGTGGCTGGGACTACAGGCGCCCGCCACCACACCCAGCTAACTTTTTTTGTATTTTTAGTAGAGATGGGGTTTCACCGTGTTAGGATGGTCTCGATCTCCTGACCTTGTGATCTGCCCGCTTCGGCCTCCGAAAGAGCTAGGATTACAGGCGTGAACCACTGTGCCCGGCCCTTTTTGTTTTTTTGAGGGAGTCTCGCTCTGTCACCCAGGCTGGAGTGCAGTGGCGTGATCTTGGCTCACTGCAACTTCCGCCTCCTGGGTTCAAGCGATCCTCCCACCTCAGCCTCCCAAGTAGCTGGGGTTATAGGTGCTTGCCACCAAATCTGGCTAATTTTTGTATTTTTAGTAGAGATGGGGTTTCACCATGTTGCAGGTCAGTCGTGAACTCCTGACCTCAAGTGATCCACCCACCTCGGCCTCCCAGAGTGCTGGAACTACAGGCATGAGCCACCATGCTTGGCCTTATTTTTTCAATCCTGAGTCACTGGATTACAAGTACCATGAGTGGTGGAAAGCCCAGAGTGGCCAGGTCACCCCACCCCATCTACACCTGCCCTTTCAGGAGGCCTGGGGGACACAGAACTGGAAGCAGAGGGCTGCTTGCTGAGTATGGGCTCAGAATAGAAGATGCCAAATTCAGCGTGCGGGGTTCCTCTAGGCACTGCCTGGGGAGAGCCGGTGGCCACAAGTCCCTCTTCCAGGATGGCATCAGGATAGGTTCTGCTAACATCTCCACTGACCCCGCCTGCCTCTCCTTACTTCCCAAAGCCACCCCCCAACCCTGCTGTGGGGCCCACCTCCGGGTGGAACTGCTGCTCGGTGCGGGTGTGGCAGTACTGGCAGGCGTCTCCGTTCTCACACTTGCCAGGGTCTCCCCACTCATCCCCGTGCTTGACGTTTGGACATGGAGATGACCTGGCCAACAAGAGGGTGGGGTCAGATGGAAAAAGGAGAGGGTGAGATCGGAGCCTAGTGGGTGCCACCTGGACCCAGCCTTATAGCGTGGGCACAGAAATGGAAAAGACCAGCTGCAGAGTCAGGGCCTTGCTGGTGCCACAAGCCAAGCTCTTTCTCTGGCCCAGCCTGGCCACATCACCACAAAGGATACTGTTTGATTCCCCTCGGCCAGGCCCTCCCACTAGCCCAAGTAGGGTCAGGCTAGAGCCACAACCACACTGTCCATACTGTGGCCTGGTCCTCATCCAACACATTCCCCTCAAGATGAGAAATGGGGGGGCCTCAGAGACGGTCTGACCAGGGTCCTCATTCATGCAGGAGGTGAAGCTGGGCTCCTACTGTCCAGCCATCCTCACCATGCCCTCCCCTGGGCCCTGGGCTTGTGATCCTGTCATCCCCAGGACCAGCCTCCCCTCCTCCCAGAGAGCCACAGTGGGAGCAGCCTCTGTCTGACCCCTTCCCTGCCACTCCTC
Source organism: Piliocolobus tephrosceles (assembly GCF_002776525.5). NCBI lineage: Eukaryota > Metazoa > Chordata > Mammalia > Primates > Cercopithecidae > Piliocolobus > Piliocolobus tephrosceles. The sequence goes on along the minus strand of NC_045449.1, from coordinate 69,460,138 downwards.
CCTCCCATGGCTGGCCTCCTGGGGCCAAAGGACCTGTATTTGTGCTTCCGGGGGCTCCGCCGCCGGTCCTTGCTGTTGTGGTAGTAGGGACAGGCATAGCCTTGGCGGCACAGCCGCGGGGGCTTCTTGCAAGGCTCCGTCTTATAGTTCCCCAGCACATAAGCAGTCTCTGCACAGGGGGCCAGAGGGCAGGGGTCAGGTGAGAGGAGCTGGAGCACCCCAAGACTAGCAGGACTGGAGTGGAGGGAAGGAGAAGCCACTGGGAAGGAGTCCAAGACAGGAGGCCCCTACGAGATGTGAGTAGGGCCCCTCCTCCCAGGCCACAGCACAGCCCCGGGTACAGCAAGGACGACAGATGCTGTCCGTCAGAGAGAGACTCACAGCTCACAGGGTGAAAGGGCACTCTTGCAGAGCTGAAAATATTTGCATGTGCACTTATGTACGTGCCTGTGCACATGTGAAAGCCTGGGGGGATCTTGGGAACATGATGTGTCAGAGAAAACGCCCCTGGAGGCGCCTTTTGAATGGTGGGTGTAGGGTGGGATGTGGGCCAGGTCAGGGCTTCGGCTACAGCAGGCAGTAGGTGGTGGTGAGCCAAACCCCCAGGGCAGCTATGAGCAGCACAGGGAGGGCGCGGCCGAGGCGTGGATGCCTGTACCTTGCCACCGAGGCTCCTCGCTGAGGATCTTTTCTATCATGGCGTGGCTCGCAGCCCCAGCCGACTGGCCCTCTATGCTCCCTTCTACTGTGGTCTGGCCATTCTGCAAGGCCTCCATGGCCTGAAGCTCCCTGGGAGGAGAGGAAAGAACAGAGAGGGTGGAGAGGGGGCATGAGAGGGCAAGAACCAGAGTGCCAGCCCTCCACTGCAGTCTGAGGTACTCACCGTCATCAGCCGCCAGGCCCCTGCCCTGGACCCCAGCCTACTGCCATCAGCCCAGCCCAGCACCCAGCCCACCTGATGTCGTAGACAGGGGAGCGGAGGTCATGGGGCCCGTGGGCAAAAGCGCAGTGCAGGCCGTTTTTGGTGCAGTTGCCTTTTGAGTCTGTCTCGTGGATGCAGATTCCAGTTTTGTAGTAACGAAGGTGGTACCTGCGCTCAGTGTCTCCTGTGGTTCTGTGCAGGAATGGGCACCTGGAACATGGTAGTGGGGGTCACTCAACTTTGCTGCCCGCGGCCTAGGCTTCCCTGTTTACCCCCTGCCCTTTCCCCAACTGTTTTTTGTTGTTGTTTGTTTTGTTTTCTTTTATTTATTTATTTATTTATTTATTTATTTTTTATTTTTTTGAGACGGAGTCTCGCTCTGTTGCCCGGGCTGGAGTGCAGTGGCCGGATCTCAGCTCACTGCAAGCTCCGCTTCCCAGGTTTACGCCATTCTCCGGCCTCAGCCTCCCGAGTAGCTGGGACTACAGGCGCCCGCCACCTCGCCTGGCTAGTTTTTTGTATTTGTTAGTAGAGATGGGGTTTCACCGTGTTAGCCAGGATGGTCTCGATCTCCTGACCTCGTGATCCACCCGTCTCGGCCTCCCAAAGTGCTGGGATTACAGGCTTGAGCTACCGCGCTCGGCCTTGTTTTCTTTTTTTTGAGCCGGAGTCTCACTCTGCTGCCAGGCTGGAGTACAGTGGTGCGATCTTGGCTCACTGCAACTCCGACTCCTGGTTCAAGCAATTCTCCTGCCTCAGCCTCCTGAGTAGCTGGGATTATAGGTACACGCCACCATGCCCAGCTAATTTTTGTATTTTTAGTAGAGACGGGGCTTCACCTTGTTGGCCAGGATGGTCTCGATCTCCTAACCTCATGATCCGCCCGCCTCAGCCTCCCAAAGTGCTGGAATTACAGGCGTGAGCCACTGTGCCCGGCCTTTCCCTAACTGTTGAACGGCTTTCACTATGGCCTGGAAGGTACACTAGGAAGAAGGCAATGGCGAGCCCTCCTGCGGGGTAAGAGAACTGCCCTGCTGCTGCCTGCAGTCTAAATGGGGCCCAACAGGGCCTGGCATTCCTGGGCAGGACAGATATCTGGGAGAACAAATGCTGCCCAGGCTTGGGGGTCATCAGAGAAGCAAATGATCTACTCAGAACCCAGGTACAGCCTTCATCCCGAGTGCTTCTTTAGGCTAGGGGTAGGGTCAGCAAGCCTTGGGCCTCTGTGAGAAAGAGGTGCTAGGCCGGGCCAGTAGCTCACACCTGCAATCCAGCAGGGAGGCTAGGCAGGAAGATCATTTGAGGCCAGGAATTTGAGACCAGCCTGGACAACACAGTGAAGACATCCCCCGACCCATCTCTACAAATTAAAAATGTTTTAAATCATGGCCAGGCACGGTGGCTCACGCCTGTAAATCCCAGCACTTGTGGGAGGCTGAGGCGGGTGGATCACCTGAGGTCAGGAGTTTGAGACCAACCTGGACAACATGGCAAAACCCCATCCCTACTAAACTAAAAAAATTAGCCGGGCATGGTGGCCTGCGCCTGTAATCCCAGCTACTTGGGAGGCTGAGGTAGAACTGCTTAAACCCAGGAGGTGGAGGTTGCAGTCAGCTGACATGGAAGTGCTAGTGGAGGCAGGTGCCCACTCCAGCCTGGGCAACAGAGCAAGACTCCATCTCAAAAAAACCAAAACAAATAAAATAAATGAACGGAAGCTGGGCATAGTGGCTCATGCCTGTAATTTCAGGACTTTGGGAGGCCAAGGAGGGCAGATCACCTGAGGTCAGAAGGTCGAGACCAGCCTGGCCAGCATGGTGAAACCCTGTCTTTACTAAAAATGCAAACTTAGCCGGATGTTGTGGTGCACGCCTGTAGTCCCAGCTACTTGGGAGGCTGAGGCAGGAAAATCACTTGAACCCAGGAGGCGGAGGTTTCAGTAAGCCAAGATCGCACCGCTGCACTCCAGCCTGGGCAACAGAGTGGAATTTGAGGGTGCAGCGAGGATGGTGCCACTGCACTCCAGCCTGGGGAAAGAGGGAGACCCTGTCTAAATAAATACAATTATACAAATTTTAAAAAAGAAAGAAGGCTGACGTAGGGAAGGTTCTATGAGACAAGCAGGGTCAGTGAATGTCCCATCAGTGACACGCCCAGGTGTGGCACCTCCCATGTATGTCAGTGCTGTGCCCTATTTCTCTACAGAGATTTGCAGTAAGATATTTAGGGTCAGAAAACCTGGGCACCAGTGAGGTGCTCTCTCTAAACAGCCAGCTTTGGTGGGAACTGCATGGGATGTGGCAAGTGTACCTCCCGGATAGGGAGAGGGGCCCTGTGATCCCCATGGGAGGATGAAAAAAGGCCAGGGAGCCTCCGGGGTTCAGATGTGGGCCCTTAGGCTTCGTGAAAGAAAGGCGTCTTAGGTCTCCTAAAAGTGGGAAAGGGAAATGGCACCTCCCCACAGCCCACAGCCAGGGATGGTGGGGTCTGAGCCCAGGATCGGGCCATGGGCTGGGCTGCAACCAGTCCTCCGGATGGCTTCCCAGAATCTGCCCAGCCTACCCTGAGGGCATCTGACCCAGAAGGAGACATGGGACTCCTCTGAGGACAGCCTGGGTCACTCACTCGTCGCCCTCCGGGCAGAGGCCTGTAGCCTCGTCGTACTTGGTGCAGTAGACGTCAGGGCTGTAATTGAAGGTGCCGTCCCGACGGCGGATGGACCGGCGGCGCCGCTGGTTCACGAAGTGCCAGTGGAAGCAGGTGTAGGGCCGATGCTGCGTGCATTTGTGTTGCACAAAGAGTGGGCACTGCTCCGTGCGGAATTCCTTCAGGTACCTGCAGAGAGAGCCCCACGTGGGGCAGGCCGGGAGCAGAGAATAAAGTCTCTTGCTTCCCAGCAAGAAGTTAGCTGCCAAGTCCCCTGAGGGCCCTGCTCTGGGGTGCTAGTTCCACTGGGACACCAGGAGAGACCCAGAGCTGTAAGGCTACACCTCAGCTCTAGGATCCAAACCAACACCCCAGTCCCACACCAGCCTGAAAGGCAGGAACCAGAGACCACAGGGGCCTCGGCGGTCAGCTGTCTGCTGTGTTGACCAGCTGTGGCGTTAATCAGCAGCTTGGTTCTCTGAGCCATTTCCAAGGTTTCCAAGCCAAACCACTAATCACAGGCAAAGGGCTGCAAACAAGAGCACGAGGCGCCTCTGCCAAACTCTACAGGCCTCCGCTACCCAGGTCCACCTGCCTGTTGTTGCAGGCCTTGCCTGTAGCATGAGCTGGGGCTGTGGGCTGAGAGGAGGAATCTGCAGATAAGCACTTAGGCTTTTCAGCTCTGAAGCTGAAAGCCCAGGTCACAAGGCATCCCTCAGGACTACTGACTCAGTAATTACCGTCCTGTCTGCCCGCCTCCGCCCACAGACATTTCCTAGCACTACCTAGATCTGTGCTTGGGGAAAAAAACTCATACTGACGTTCAGAAGAGACCCGCCCCTCCACCCCGCCCCTGCTGCTCCAGCCTGTTCTGTCCCCAGTCGTGGCACCTCGCGTTGAATACCTGCAGCAGCCGGGCTATTTATGTCCTGGGGGCATGAAGCTGTCTCCTTTTGGCCGCCTCCTCCCAACCTTCACTGGTCTCTCTCCTCTGCCCTGCATGTGTAACAGCCAAGACACTCCCAAATCTCTTCTCCCACATCCCACCCAGTGGAAGGCCCCAGACCCACTTACCCCCTTACATCTGGGGTTTTGTTCGCTACATGTGTCCAGGTTGGGGGGTCTCCTAGATGGGCACCCCTGCCCCTGGCCCCAGGAAGGACAAGCAGTTAGTGTAGTTCTCTTTAGTCTCTCCAGCCTAACAATGCAAGCAACAAATGACTTGGGATAGGGCATCTAACGCCATTCAGAAGGATGGTGCCAGAGGCTTGGAGACTGCAGAAAGAAGCATGGAGGGAACAAGTCGATCCAAAAGAGGGATCCTTGACCCAGGATGGGATGCAGGAAGGAGGAAGGGGGAAGCGGGGAGGAGAGGTACTAGCGGATGAAGAATTTGAAGGTGTTTTTGGAACAGGAACAGTATGAGCTTAGAGACAGAGTGTGTCTGGTTCTAAGAGCTCCCAGTACCTTTGTGGATGTGCATGGAATAGGAAGGGAACAGAAACGAGAAAAGGAAGATGAGGTGAGGTGCAGGAGGCAAACTGCAAATTTCAAGGGCTTCATCTCTGGGCTCCAGGTACATCCTGAAGACCCCAGGCAGAAATCTGGAAGGCTCCCTATAGCCTGATGCTCTCCCGGTCCCTTTGGCATTTGAAGCAAAGGTTCTTCCCCTTTACCGTCTGGTTAGACAGAAAACTGTGCCCTGCTGCTGCACACACGTACCAAGCCTGGCACTGAGCTGGGATACCCATTCCTCAAACTGTTAGGACCATCCCTCTCCTGGGAGGTACATCCTCTTCCTGACTTTTTGGACCCACAAAGAAACTACCTCAGGAGGTAACAGAAAATGGGAGAGAAGGAACTTTCCTGAAAGAGGGAAGCTAGGCCCAGAGCCAGCAGCACAGAAGAGTGAGACATGGTTAGAATGGGCAGATTAAGGACGGAACACTGAGTTAAACTGGAATCTCATATAAGCAATGAATAATATTTTAGCCTAATTAAGTCTCAAATATTACATGGGACATACTTATCTTAAAGAAACTATCTGTTTCTGGTCAGGTGCGGTGGCTCACACCTGTAATCCTAACACTTTGGGAAGCTGGGGGTGGGGGTGGGGGGGCGGATCATCTTAAGTCTGGAGTTCAAGACCAGACTGGCCAAAATGGTGAAACCCGGTCTCTACTAAAAATATTAAAAAATGGCTGGGCGCGGTGGCATGAGCCCATGGATGCCTGTAATCCCAGGACTGGGAGGCTAAGGCGGGCGGATCACAAGGTCAAGAGATCGAGACCATCCTGGCCAACCTGGTGAAACCCTGTCTCTACTAAAAAGTACAAAAATTAGCTGGGCATGGTGGCCTGTGCCTGTAATCCCAGCTACTTGGGAGGCCAAGGCAGGAGAATCACCTGAGCCTGGGAGGCGGGAGGTTGCAGTGAGCCAAGATTGCGCCACCGCACTCCGGCCTGGCGACAGAGCGAGACTCCATCTCAAAAAAAAAAAAAAAAAAAAATTACCCAGACATAGTGGCACATGCCTGTAGTCCCAGCTATTCACGAGGCTGGGGTAGGAGAATTACCTGAACCCAGGAGGCAGAGGTTGCAGTGAGCCAAGATCGTGCCATTGCACTCCAGCCAGGGCAACAAAAGCAAAACTCCATCTCAAAAAAAAAAAAAAAAAAGAAAAGAAATTATCTGTTTCCAATGTAACTGGCATCCTGTTTTGTTTTTAAAAGACAGGGTCTTGTTATGTTGCCCAGACTGGAGTGCAGTGGCTGTTCACAGGCTCAATCATGGTATACCACAGCCTCAAACTCTTGGCCTCAAGTAATCCTCCTGCCCCAGTCTCCAGAGTAACTGGGATTACAGGTATGCACCACTATGCCCAGCTGGCATCCTTTATTTGCTAAACCTGGTAGTTCTAAGACTGACACATGCCTGCCTGGTGTCAGTGCCTTATGAAAGCACAGGGAGGCAGGAGAAACCTAGGATACGTTCACCCTGCTTCTGGGCACAGTCTGTCCGGGAGAAGGAAAGGTCCCCAAGGACAGGAGCTAGACCTGGTGAGCCTGCTGACTTGGGGCAGACATGTCCACAGTGCCACGTGCAGATGAGACTCCACAGAGGCTCTAGCTGGCAGGGCTCTCATAGATCAGGACAGACAGTGAGCCACAGATTCCATGTTAAGCCTCTTCGCTTCCATTCCCACTGCCCTGGATCAGGGACTTAGGGCCTTTTCCTAAACTGACCTCTCTGTTACTGGCCTTTCTCTGTCCAGATGACACTGCATGGTGCTCAGCCCTCTTCCTAGAGCCCGAATTTAACTCTTTTTTTTTTCTTCTTTCTTTTTGAGACAGAGTCTCCCTCTGTCGTCCAGGCTGGAGTGTAGTGGTGTGATCTTGGCTCACTGCAACCTCCGCCTCCCAGGTTCAAGTAATTCTCCTGCCTCAGCCTCCCGAGTAGCTGAGACTACAGGTGCGTGTCACCACACGTGGCTAATTTTTTTTGTATTTTTAGTAGAGATGGGGTTTCACCGTGTTAGCCAGGATGCTCTCGATCTCCTGATCTTGTGATCTGCCCGCCTCAGCCTCCCAAAGTGCTGGGATTACAGGCATGAGCCCCGGTGCCAGCCAGCAAACTCTTCTTGTAAAGGACCAAATGGTAAATATTTCAGACTTTAGATTTCTTTTTCTTTCTTTCTTTTTTTTTTTTTGAGACGGAGTCTCACTCTTTTGTCCAGGATGGAGTGAAGTGGCATGATCTCGGCTCACTGCAAACTCTGCCCCTGGGGTTCAAGCACCTCAGCCCCCCAAAGTGCTAGGATTACAGGTGTGAGCCATTGCGCCCAGCGGACTTTAGATTTCTTTTTGAGGGGATAACATTTTGCAAAGTTGGGGGATCCCTTTTATCAAAATGGATTACAAATGTTCATCGTTAATTCTGATTCTGTAATACATACATATATATTATATATATATATACATACCCAAACACACACACACACACACACACACATTTTTCTTTCTTTAAGGCAGGGGCTTGCTCTGTTGCCCAGGCTGGAGTGCAGCGGCTCAAGCAGGGCTCACTGCAGCCTTGACCTCCTGAGCTCAAGTGATCCTCCCACCTCAGCCTCTGGAGTAGCTGGACTATAGGTGCGTGCCCCCATGCCCAGCTAAATTTTTTTGATTTTTAGTACAGACAGGTCTCGCTATGTTACCCAGGTTGGTCATGAACTCCTGAGTTCAAGTAATCCTCCCTGGCCTTGACCTCCCGAAGTGCTGGAAGTATAGGTGTGAGCCACCACACCTGGCCTGTAATGAGCTTTTTATGTATTTCATCTTTGAAAATGTCTTTTCACATACATAGGTATTGCTAAATGTTGATAACATTCCACAAGCACACGGGCTTGTTTTTTTTCCATTTGAGACAGTCTCACTCTGTCACCCAGGCTGGAGTGCAGTGGTGCAATCACAGCTCACTGTAGCCTCAACCTCCAGGGCTCAGGTGATCCTTCCACCTCAGCCTCCCAGGTAGCTGGACTATAGGGGCCCGCCACCGCGCCCAGCTAATTTTTTGTATTTTTAGTAGAGATGGGGTTTCACCATGGTCTCGATCTCCTGACTTTGTGATCTGCCCACCTCAGCCTCCCAAAGTGCTGGGATTACAGGCGTAAGCCACCACGCCCAGCCAAGCATATAACTTTTATTCAGGATATCCATCTCTTACATGACAGTTATAGAATTCTACTAATTTTTTTTTTTTGAGACGGAGTCTTGCTCTGTCGCCCAGGCTGGAGTGCAGTCAGTTGCACGATCTTGGCTCACCGCAACCTCTGCTTCCCGGGTTCAAGCGATTCTCCCTGCCTCAGCCTCCCGAGTGGCTGGGATTACAGGTACCCGCGACCACACCCGGCTAATTTTTGTATTTTTTGGTAGAGACGGGGTTTCCCCTTGTTGGCCAGGCTGGTCTTGAACTCCTGACCTCGGGTGATCCACCAGCCTCGGCCTCCCAACGTGCTGGGATTACAGGCGTGAGCCACCATGCATGGCTAGAATTCTATTAATACTTACCTTTTAATCACTTCCAGTTGAAGATGTGTCGTAAACTCAATTGCGCAGATTTTTTATTTTTATTCTTTAGATGGACTCTCACTCTGTCACCCAGGCAGGAGTGTAGCAGCGTGATCTCAGCTCACTGCAACCTCTGTCTCCCACATTCAAGCAAGTCTCCTGCCTCAGCCTCCTGAGTAGCTGAAACTACAGGCATGCGCCACCACACCCGGCTAACTTTTGTATTTTTTTGGTAGAGACGGGGTTTCCCCTTGTTGGCCAGGCTAGTCTTGAACTCCTGACCTCAAGTGATCTGCCCACCACCTCCCAAAGTGCTGGGATTACAGGCGTGAGCCACCGTGCCCACCCGATGGATTTCAAAATAGAGAAATTTCCTTTGTGTTCACATTGAGATGCAAAACCCCTGATAGAACTATAGCCTGCATTTGTAACGTGTGTGGGAATGGATAACTTGCCTTTGTTTTCACTTTTGACAGCACAGGAAGTATACAAGGCAGCTTAACATGACATAATGATTTAAACATCTGCTGTCATCAACATGACTTCCCTGAAGCACAGGGTTTGCATAAGCACTGTTTTACTTTGGAGTTTTAGGTTGAATTTATTAACAAACATTACCTAGTCTGCAGCAAAAGCTAATTTCCAAAGCCATTCAGCATTCAATAAGTGGTTGAGAGCAACTCTCCTCACTCAGAAAATTTTCAATCTCAGCCCTCAGCTCAAAAAGTTGAAAGAAAACTACCACTGCTCAGCCATCAAACTACTGCGTAGCAGAGCACATCAGAATACTCAGCTTTTATTTCGGACAAAAACTCATGGAACTGATGATGATTCACAAAACCAAGTAAAATTACTGATGCTAAGGGATACACATGATAAATTAAAACATTTTCTGCAAAGTACCTGCTGATGAATAACACAATGAATAAACCACCTTACATCTTCACAAGTTTTGTAAATTTGTTCAATTATTTTTCTGCTGTATACATATTTTTACCACCACCAGTTGTAAAAGATACTAGCAGATTACACTTTAGGTTGTACTGAATCAGCATTTTCTTAGTTTTTTTGAAAATACTATCACCTGTAATTGTTCCAAACAAACTATTCACAGAGGTTAATTCCTCACTCACCTCAAACCTGGCATCAACTCCATGAATAAGTAAAAACTAAACAGTAATAGTAACTAGCTGTGGACTCATCAACAGCCAGGAAAAACCACATTAAATTGGCTTTTTTTTTTTTCTTTTTTTTTTTTTTTGCGACGGTGTCTGGCTGTCACCAGGCTGGAGTACAGTGGTGTGATCTCGGCTCATTGCAACCTCCACATCCCGGGTTCAAGTGATTCTCCTGCCTCAGACTCCTGAGTAGCTGGGACTACAGGCGTGGGCCACCACACCCAGCTAATTTTTGTATTTTTAGTAGAGATGAGGTTTCACCATGTTAGCCAGGGTGGTCTCAATCTCCTGACCTCGTGATCCGCCCACCTTGGCCTCTCAAAGTGCTAGGATTACAGGTGTGAGTCATGGCACCCAGCCCGGCCTTCTTTTTTAATTGACTACTGATGTTGCTTCTAACATCCTCAACATTTTGAGACACTGTTCCTGCTGAAAAGCTAATACTCTCAAACAAAAGTGTGTTTTCTCTGGACACACTTCTCCAGCTCCTGCAATCAAACACAATTTAATTAACTCAACATCAGTAAATGCCTTTCCTTGCCTAGCTAACAAACAAACCACTCAGAAACCTGCTTCAGTTGTACCCTGCAACTGAAACTACAAAAGTGTAGTTTTCATTCTTGTAAAGAAATTCTGCTGTAAGGAAATATCCCTAACTGCATGCAGTGGCTCATCCCCGTAATCCCACCAACTCAGGAGGCAGAGGTGGGAGGATCACTTGAGCCCAGGACTTTGAAGGCAACATAGCAAGACTCCATCACTAAAACATTTTTAAAACATAATTTTAAGAAAACGAAGCCAGGCACGCACCTGTAGTCCCAGCTACTTGGGAGGCTGAAGTGAGAGGATCACTAAACCCAAGAGTTTGAGGCGGCAGTGAGCTACGGTTGCACCACTGCATGCCAGCCTGGGTGACAGAGCAAGACCCTGTCTCAAAAAAAAAAAAGACATCTGTGCTGAAAAAAATCATCAGCATTATCAGACGAAGCACTTATCACAATATTCCCAACTCGTAAGAAAGCAATGGTCAGAAAAAATTTTTTAGGTCAGGTGTAGTGGCTCACTCCTGTAATCCCAGCACTTTGGGAGGCCAAGGCGGGCAAATCACTTGGGGTCAGGAGTTTGACACCAGCCTGGCCAACATGGAGAATCCCGTCTCTACCAAAAACAAAAAAAAATTACCCAGGCTGGTGAGTCACACCTATAATCCCAACTACTTGGGTGGCTGAGGCATGAGAATCACTCGAACCAGGGAAGTTGAGGATGAAATGAGCTGAGAGCGCACCACTGTACTCCAGCCTGGGCAACAGAGCAAGACTCTGTCTCTAAAAAAAAAGGGGGGGGGGGGGGGGGCGGGTGCAGTGGCTCATGCCTGTAATCCCAGCACTTTGGGAGGCCAAGACAGGCGGATCACAAGGTCAGGAGTTTAAGACCAACCTCGCCAATATGGGGAAACCCCACCTCTACTAAAAATACAAATTAGCCAGGTGTGGTGGCAGGCGCTGGTAGTCTCAGCTACTCAGGAGGCTGAAGCAGAAGAATCTCTTGAACCCGGGAGATGGAGGTTGCAGCGAGCCGAGATCACGCCACTGCACTCCAGCCTGGGTGACAGAGCAAGACTCTAGCTCAAAAAAAAAAAAAAAAAGGAAAAAAATTTTTTAAAGGAATATTCCTTTCTTTTTCTTTCTCTATCACCAGGCTGGAGTGCAGTAGTGTAATCACAGCTCATTGCAACCTCAACTCCTGGGCTCAAGTTGTACTCCTGCCTCAGCCCCCCAAAGTGCTGGGATTACAAGCATAAGCCACCATGCACAGTCACAGCTATCTTTATTATTAGATGCTTTGCCACCGAATGTGTTAACAAAATAATCCACATGCCACCGAGCCTTAAAAGTATAATATTTGAAGTGTACTTTTCTCTTCCTCTCTTCTTTTGACATAAGAGGTATGCAATGGTGATGAAGAATGTATAAAATGTGGTATGCTGGCCAGACACAGGGGCTCATGCCTGGAATCCCAGCACTTTGGGAGGTCGAGGTGGGTAGATCATGAGGTCAGGAGATCAAGACCATTCTGGCTAACACAGTGAAACCCCATCTCTACTAAAAATACAAAAAATTAGCCGGGCGTGGTGGCGGGTGCCTGTAGTCCCAGCTACTCGGGTGAATGACATGAACCCGGGAGGCGGAACTTGAAATAAGCCCAGATCGTGCCACTGCACTCCAGCCTGAGCGACAGAGCAAGGCTCCGTCTCAAAAAAAAAAAAATGTGGTATGCTAGTATGTGCAGCAATGTGAAGCAATGAGCATCACATATAGTCAGTCTCCTGTTGCAACTACTCGACTCTGCCGTTGAAGGGCACAAGCAGCCAGGACAATAGAGAAACAATGAGCGCAGGTTCAAAGGAAGCTTTATTTATTTATTTTTTAATTTTTGAGACAGAATCTCACTCTGTCGCCTAGGCTGGAATGCAGTGGTGTGATCTCTGCTCACTGCAAGCTCCGCCTCCTGGGTTCATGCCATTCTCCTGCCTCAGTCTCCCAAGTAGCTGGGATTACAGGCACCTGCCACTGCGCCCAGCTACTTTTTTGTATTTTTGGTAGAGACAGGGTTTCACTTTATTAGTCAGGATGCTCTCGATCTCCTGACCTCGTGATCCGCCCAACTCGGCCTCCCAAAGTGCTGGGATTACAGGCGTGAGCCACCGCGCCCAGCCCAAAGGAGGCTTTATTTAGGCACTCTTTGAAATTCATATAATCGTCACATCACGAAATGTCATTTTTTTCAGCCATTGAAAAAATGTGAAGGGAGGGCACAGTAGCTCATGCCTGTAATCCCAGCACTCTGGGAGGCCAAGGCGTTGGATTGCTTGAGCTCAGGAGTTAGGAAATCAGCCTGGGCAATGTGGCAAAACCCTATCTCTACCAGAAAAGTACAAAAATTAGCCAGGTGTGGTGGTGCACACCTATAGTCCCAGCTACTCAGAAGGCTGAGGCAGGAGGATTCTTTGAGCCTGGGAGGTCAAGGTTGCAGTGAGCCAAGACTGTCCTACTGTGCTCCAGCCAGGAGGATAGACTGAGGCCTGTCTCAAAAGAAAGTGAAAACAATTATTAGCTTCTGGGCCATAAAAAAGCAGGCAGCAGGCTGGATTTGGTATGCAACCCGGTTTGCCAACCTCTACTCTACACTTGGGTATTTTTGTCTTCTTTTCCCCTTTTTGTGGAGAAAGGGGTCTCACTATATTGCCCAAGCAGGTCTCGAACTCCTGGGCTCAAGCTGTCCTCTGGCCTCTGCTCCCTAAGTGCTGGGATTACAGGTGACCTCTGCTCTAAACAGTTGATATGCCCCATCGCATCACACCCTTACATCTCCATACTTTTGATCATGTTGTCCCCTGGGTCTACATCACCCTGAGGGTTCCCTGACCCTGCCTGCCCCCCTTCCATGTTCCTACTACACTATGTGAATACTGCGGGTACAGCCACCACAGTGGATTCTGACTGTTTTATACACTGCCACATCTATCATCTTTGTACCCCTGCACAGAGCTGACCCACAGCAGGTGCCTGAGAGGTGTGGAAGTGAAAAGAAAAGCAAAAAGCATACCAAGTGGTACAAGCCTGGTATAAAGCAGCTCTGCACGAACCCAATAAAACACAGAGAAGCAGCTCCAACCTCTGACTTAGATACTTCTCCTGGCAATTAACTCAGCAAGCTCTCTATTCCACATCATGTCTGCTCAGCTTTGTTCCTCACCTAAACACTAACGTTGAGATCTTCCGCCTCACACATGGGGTCGGTTGCTGGCATTTGGCTCCTCTTTTGTCATTGGTGCTGGGAATGTGCAGAGACCATTACAGATCTACTTTTTGAAAAAAAGAGTCTCATTCTGTCACCCAGGCTGGAGTGCAGTGGTGCAATTACAGGTCACTGCAGCCTCCCAGGCTCAAGCAATCTTACCACCTCAGCCTCTTGAATAGCTGGGAATATAGGCACCTGCCACCCCACCCAGCTAATTTTTATATTTCTTTATAGAGATGACGTTGCCCAGGCTGGTCTCAAACTCCTGACCTCAAGTAACCCTCTTTAGCCTCTCAAAGTGCTGGGATTACAGGCATGAGCCACCATGCACAGCCACTACAGATTAATTCCTGTTTCTATTTCCTCCAACAACCAATGGGTATCATGATAACTACTGGCAAAAGCTGGGTACCAGTCAGACATGGTAGCTCATGCCTGTAATCCCAGCACTTTCAGAGGCCAAGGCAGGTGGATCACCTGAGGCCAGGAGTGTGAGATCAACCTGGTCAACATGGCAAAACCCCGTCTCTACTAAAAATACAAAAACTAACCATGGTTTGGTGTAGTGCCACATGCCCGTAATCCCAGCACTCTGGGAGGCCGAGGTGGACAGATCACCTGAGATCAGGAGTTCAAGACCAGCCTGGCCAGCAGGGCAAAACTCCATCTCTATTAAAAATACAAAAATTAGGCCAGGAGTAGTGGCTCATGTCTGTAATCCCAACACTTTGAGAGGCTGAGGTGGCGGGGATCACCTGAGGTCAGTTTGAGACCAGCCTGGCCAACATAGAGAAACCCCGCCTCTACTAAAAAATACAAAAATTAGCCGGGTGTGGTAGCATGCACCTGTAATCCCAGCTACTCGGGAGGCTGAGGCAGGAGAGTCGCTTGAACCCAGGAGGCCCAGATTGCAGTGAGCTGAGATCCCCCTATTGCACAGCCTGGGCGACAAGAGCAAGACTCTGTCTTAAAAGAAAAAAAAAAAAGCCGGGCGCGGTGGCTCAAGCCTGTAATCCCAGCACTTTGGGAGGCCGAGACGGGCGGATCACGAGGTCAGGAGATTGAGACCATCCTGGCGAGCACGGTGAAACCCCGTCTCTACTAAAAAAATACAAAAAACTAGCCGGGCAAGGTGGCAGGCGCCTATAGTCACAGCTACTCGGGAGGTTGAGGCAGGAGAATGGCATAAACCCAGGAGATGGAGTTTGCAGTGAGCCGAGATCGCGCCACTGCACTCCAGCCTGGGCGACAGAGCAAGACTCTGTCTCAAAAAAAAAAAAAAAAAAAAAAAAAAAAAAAGAGCTGTGGTCAATCTTTTTGTGGAGTGCATGTCTGCATGAATGTCCTACAGATTTGAGTACAGAGATATATAGGCAAGACAATGATGAACTCCAGACAACTAAGACGAGCCAACAGGGCCAGGCGTGGTGGCTCACGCCTGTAATCCCAGCACTTTGGGAGGCCAAGGCGGGTGGATCACGAAGTCAGGAGCTTGAGACCATCCTGGCTAACAAGGTGAAACCCTGCCTCTACTAAAAATACAAAAATTAGCCAGGCATGGTGGTGGGCACCTGTAGTCCCAGCTACTTGGGAGGCTGAGGCAAGAGAATGGCATGAACCCGGGAGGCGGAGCTTGCAGTGAGCCGAGACTGCGCCACTGTACTCTAGCCTGGGCAACAGAGCAAGACTCCATCTAAAAAAAAAAAAAAAAAAAAAAAAAAAAGACAAGCCAACAGAAAGAGGTGGCGCTGCAACACCAGATTTGCTCAGGACTTGGTGAATCCCAGAACAGTGAACAGCAAGATGTAAGCCCAACAAAAGGGACAAGAGATTGAGCCGGTAGAATAACTCACTCTGGATGCCACTCAGCCTCGGGACATGGGCCATGAGTTTTCAAGATGGAGTGGCCAGTGAGGAAGCACCTGTTCCTGCAGCTCCTGCTGCTCTCCTGGCCATTCCAGCCTGGGGGACAGAGCAAAACTGTCTCAAAAACAAAAACAAAAAACAAATATATACAAGCTTTAACTTGAATATAGGGTCTTTTTTAAATGCAAGACAAAATCCTGATCTTAAACATTCTTTATTGAAATCTAACCACAATATGATAAGATTCTGCAACTAGTACAAAAAGAAAAACAAAAAGCCAAAAAACCCCAGTCATTGTTGAAGATTATTTGTAGTATCCAAAGGCTCAAATAATGCTTCTCTGTAATCTCCTGTTTTCCATGTTAACACTTCCATGTTCCTACTTCTTTCCTTCCCCCACATATAACTCCTAAAAAGAAATGTAGTCACTGAGGCCATAATTCATGGCTTATCCAAGGTTCTTTAAGTTTTTTTTTTTTGAGACGGAGTCTCGCTCTGCCGCCCAGGCTGGAGTGCAGTGGCCAGATCTCAGCTCACTGCAAGCTCCACCTCCCGGGTTTACGCCATTCTCCTGCCTCAGCCTCCGGAGTAGCTGGGACTACAGGCGCCCGCTACCTCGCCCGGCTAGTTTTTTGTATTTTTTAGTAGAGACGGGGTTTCACCGTGTTAGCCAGGATGGTCTCGATCTCCTGACCTCGTGATCCACCCACCTCGGCCTCCCAAAGTGCTGGGATTGCAGGCTTGAGCCACCGCGCCCAGCCGGTTCTTTAAGTTTGAGAATAAAGTATGTTTTACCCTCAAACAGCATATGAGCTGTAAATTAAAATTCTAATTATTCATCCAAGTATGTATATGTTTCTTACAAGCTGCTAAAAATCTTTCCTTATTTTTGCAAATCTGAAAGGTAAACTACTATCAGTTCTACATTCGATATTTATAAGGATTTACGTACACATTCTGACACCAAACATGATGCAGAAACCATACAACTTTCTAACAATAACCACATTGGTGGGAGTTACTAAAAACGGCTTTTAGTTTAGGCTGGGTGCGGTGTCTCAGGCCCAGCACTTTGGGGAGCAGAGGACGGAGGACTGCTTGAGGTCAGAAGTTCCAGACCAGCCTGGCAACATAGTAAGACCCTGACTTCACGAAACAAATCTAAAAATAAAAAATCAGTCAGGTGTGGTGGTACAGGCCTGTAGTCCCAGCTACTCAGGAGGCTGAAGTGAGAAGATCATTTGAGCCCAGGAGTTCAAGGCTGCAGTGAGCTATGATTACATCACTGCACTCTAGCCTGGGTGACAGAGTAAGACTGTATCTCCCCCCCCCCAAAAAAAAAAGCTTTAAAAAATAAGGGAAAATAAAGCTATAATTGGTGGTAGGTAAATATTTGGATGGATCTGACACACTACACAGCTACAGAGATGTGGCTTCCAAATCTTCTAAAGTGATCCTGATTTAAAATATTCTGACAGAAAAAGCAAGCTCAGGGAGTATTATTCAGGCAAATAAAGTAAGTGTCTAGTGAATTTCTTTTTTTTGTTTTTTTTTTTTTTGAGACGGAGTCTCGCTCTGTCGCCCAGGCTGGAGTGCAGTGGCCGGATCTCAGCTCACTGCAAGCTCCGCCTCCCGGGTCTAAGCCATTCTCCTGCCTCAGCCTCCCGAGTAGCTGGGACTACAGGCACCCGCCACCACGCCTGGCTTTTTTTTTTTTTTTTTTTGTATTTTTTAGTAGAGACGGGGTTTCACCATGTTAGCCAGGATGGTCTCAATCTCCTGACCTCGTGATCCGCCCGTCTCGGCCTCCCAAAGTGCTGGGATTACAGGCTTGAGCCACCGTGCCCGGCCGTGTCTAATGAATTTCTAAGTGTGTCCGAACCTTAGTCTTTGATCCCACACTGGCCTTTAGTCAGAGTAAATACAATATGATCTTATGGCCACTATGAAGCTCCTAGATGCAATGAAACTCCCTACTGCACCTGTGCACACACGCATGTGCACACACACACACAGCAACCCACAGTTCAAGTGCTACAGGCACTCAAGCAAGTCAGTGTTTTACAGTGGGGGAGCCAATCACTGGCAATTATTTCAGCCCACTTTTCACTGGGGCTCACTGGAACAATCTGATACCTGTGAGCTGTCTTGCCCCAAGAACAAGAGCCAGGAAGGGTGTGCAATTAGTCCTGTGTGTCCATGGTCCCTTCTTTCTATAATTGTCCCCTTGCCCTATGGGGCCTAGGGCTGGTGAAATTGAGGAAGGTTCATGTAAGGGTCACTCACATCACTGATTTTAGAGAATATTCAAGAGTACAAAAAGCCCCGTTCATTCTCCCCCAAATCATATAATACCTTGACTTTATTCATAAAGTTTTTCTGGCCGGGCATGGTGGCTCACACCTGTAATCTCAGCACTTTGAGAGGCCAAGATGGGCAGATCACTTGAGGTCAGGAGTGTGAGACCAGCCTGGCCAACAAGGTGAAACCCCATCTCTACTAAAAATACAAAAATTAGCCAGGTGTGGTGGCATGTACCTGTAATCCCAGCTACTCAGGAGGCTGACACACTATAATCGCTTGAACCCAGGAGGCAGAGGTTGCAGTGAACTGAGATCATGCCACTGTACTCCAGCCTAGGCAATAGAGTGAGAGACCCTGTCTCAAAAACAAACAAACAAAAATAGAAACAAAATAAAACAGAACAAAAAACCCACAAAGTTTTTCTGTACATAGCTAGCCTGAAAAAGCGAGCCTGGAAAACCTCCAGTTTTATGACTTTAGTAATATGTTTAAACTAACATGTTCTTTGTACATTGTTTTCTGTACAACAAAGTATTTGGCCCTGAACTGAGTGGGTCAGTTTAGAACATATATCCATCATATAAGATACAAGCAGTATGATGGAGGCGCTACAAAGACTGGAGAATGAAATAAGAATTCAAGTGGATGTGGAAGAGAGAACTGTTCTCTGAAGATGCTGCTCCTCCGTGCGTGCCCTAGGAACTGAAAAATCTATTTTAGTGTGGATGCAACTAAAGAAGGCATTCAATCAGGGCTGTTGAAGCAAGGAGCAATGCAACTGAAAGCAGTGACTACAGCCCAGTTCAAATAATGGCGAACAGTACCTACACTGTGCTAAGTGTCAAGCACTGTTTTAAGCACTTTACACATATGAACTCATTTATTTCACCCTTATAACAACCCCATGAGACAGGAAATATTCCTATTCTCAGGAAACTGATACACAAAGAGGTAAGTCACTTGCCCAAGATCTCACAGCTAGTAATTGACAGAGCTGGGCCTCAAATCCAGGTGGTGTGACCCTGGAGTCGGTACTCCTAACTACCATGCTGACTGTTAAGAAATGCTTACGTTCTTTTCTTTTCTTTTCTTTTCTTTTTTGAGACAGAGTTTCGCTCTTGTGCCCAGGTTGGAGTGCAATGGCGTGATCTCGGCTCACTGCAACCTCCGCCTCCTGGGTCCTAGTGGTTCTCCTGCCTCAGTCTCCCTAGTAGCTGGGATTACAGGTGCCTGTCACCACGCCCAGCCAGTTTTTTGTATTTTTAGTAGAGACAGGGTTTCACTATGTTAGCCAGGCTGGTCTCGAACTCCTGACCTCAGGTGATCCACCCACCTCAGCCTCCCAAAACGCTGGGATTACAGGCGTGAGCCACCACGCCCGGCAAACTAAGCATTTCTTAACTGAGCTAAAGGAAGAACAAAAGTAGCAGCAAATAAGCCTCAGTGACCCTCTGAAAGCTGTTTAGAATATGTCAGAGAGTTTCGGACAGGCCATAACTACAATACCATAAAATAAGTTGATGAAATAAAAACAGAAATGTTCACTTTAGCATGCTCTACTGGATATTTAATATACATTTTTTGTATTCATTGTAAAGTACTCTTACTTCAATAGTGAAAGAGAGGTTAGTTTGTTTTTAATCAGGAAATACAAGTACTGGTCTCTAATTTATACTATATTTAGATGGTCTGATTCACACAAATCCTGGAGTGGCAGGCCGCCAGATGCCTGGCACCTCTTAACAGTAGAAGTGACATCAGAAACATATAGTAATGTTCTTACCAAAATTAATAAATGCTTAGATATAAGAACGACTACTTAAAACTTCTAAGTCACAAAACACCATGCTAAAGGTTTTTATCAACCTCTTCTTTACAGAACATAACTACTTCTTTTATGTGGGGGTAGATTTGTGAATAGGCCAAAATTTCATAGGAAGGTGGACATAGACTTTCCCCTCCTCATTAGAAGTCATTTTGTCAGGACTTATGGTGGCTATATGGTGTTTCAAATGCTAACAGGAAACAAATGAGTCAACTTATGCACATGAAAAGTAAACTGTGAATAAAGAATAAGAAAGGGGAAGAAACAGTTCAATAAGTTCAGTTACAACTTGATGATACTGTCACAGGCTGTCACAGGCCTCAGTATCTTCTTTATGTCCTAAAGAAATTGAGCCACCAACAGGAAAAAAGGTCACCTCACAGAGAATGCTGTGAGATTTTTAAGTTGCTAGACTCCTTTCCATCTTCTCCTTCTCCTCAGCTCTTGATACTGCTGTCAAATTCTACACACTGGCAAAGAAAAAAGGGGTGAAAGTTGAGGGATTTTATAGAGAAATAATAAAAAGTTTGTTGTGATTACTTGAACTAATATAGTATAGCCACTGACATCATTTTAAATCCCTAAAACACATGGCCTGTCCTGAAAGAAATGCCCAGGTAAACCTTAAAACACTCACAATACCGGAAGAATGGACTCTGTTACATTTTAGTAAGAGCAAACTTCTCTTCCACCTCCCACCCACCCCAGAAAGTAGACGTGATTCATTTTATGAAGGCATTGGTAAAAATCTGCTTGTTCTCTGGAATGGCTATCAAGTTGGAGATGAGATAAAGTATAATTACCAACACCTAGGAGTCTCAAACTTGTTTTCTGAATACATATCTCTTATCTCAAAACATCTCCACAGACTTACAACATGGGGGCATTCAACTAGAATAGATACACAGGGCCTAAGCCACTGAGAAAGCTGGGGAAAGGGCACCAAGGAGTTTTGTGCAAACCACAGGCTTTCCCACACTATTGCTGCTGAGCCTTGGCAACAGGCCATGCACTTGAAGCCCTCTCTATTGTAGGAGGGATCATATACACTGATTTTTTAATTAACTTTTTAAAAATTTGATATATAATTCAGAGAGCACACAAACTCACCAATTGTAAGCGTACATTTCAGTGGTTTTTAGTGTATTCACCCATGTTATGTAATCTTCACCATATCTAATTCCAGAACATTTCCATCACCCCCAATATCACCTTGTACCTATTACCCCATGCACTTTCTCCACAGATCTGTTGCCTATGCAGGTATTTTAACATGACTGGCTGGGGTGAATCTACAGAGTATCCATACGGTAAGAAAACAGAAGCTACACTGTCCAGAGGGATACTAAACCGAAACTCTCGGCATTGTTAGCAATTAGGCTAATGTAATTTTTATAGATTGGCTAAGAATGGCAGAGAAACTTACATTCAACATCCATCTTCACATAACAATTAGTGTGACCCAAATTCATCCAAGATGTTAAAAGAAGGGAAGACAATCTACTAGGATTAGCCATAACTGTCCATAGTTGCAATTTCAAAACATAGAAGATGCATACGGATAGTGGGAAAACCTCCTTTAGTATCAACCATAGCTGGATTAAAAAAAACAAAAACAAAAACAAAAAACTTAATCATTAAGCAAATATTGCCCAGTGTGGGAAAATAATCACTAGACCAGTCCACTATTTAATGTAATGCAGCTTTAAATGCAACCTTACTGTCATCACTCTTGACCTAGAGTCTCTCCTAATGAGAAAAATTACCTTTAGGCAAAGGTCTGGCAGGAAAGCCTGCAGATGTGTGCTGTGCTGCTCAGGTTGTGGCAGGGCTCTAGTTACCTAAGCGTGCTCATGGCTTCTAAGACACACAGGAAAGAGACCTCACCTTCAGGCATCAGGGTGTTGAAAAGCGGGAGGACGTGTAGGTCCACGAGGGTATCTTGCTTTTGTGCACTTATCTGGGGTGCTATTTGCAGAGAAGGAGCTCCTTTATAGAGTGTGCCCAAGATGGATTTCTCTAAGTTGCTCTCAGAGTTGTCCAGCTGCCCTCACCAATAAGTCACAGTCTTTGTAGGATGATAGAAACCACCAGTCAAAGCAGATGCATATGGGTTGTGGGGAAGCCTTCTTTAGTATCTAACATAGCTGGATTAAAACAAAAAAACTTAACCATTAAGCAAATCTTGACTTTAATAATTTAGATAACAGCAAATACCAACTAGGTGTCAAGCTTAAGAATCTACCCTTAGCAAGGGCACTTAACACTTGTTAACAGGAATTTTGTGGGATTAAATGAAGGCTACAATGAGCTCCTAATTTCTGTCCTGCAAAAAATCAGTTCTACTTGATAAACAAGTAAATAAGATCCAGAAGTGTTTCTTGGTAATGTAACTCGCTCTCGCTGAGGTTGCTTAGTAACGCTTCCAATGACATCTGTTGTGCAACAAGTAGTACTCTACTAACCCTTGTACAATTTTATTGTAATTTGCAATAATGACTTAAATACATGTTCATGTCCAGGATTTTCCAAAATACAATCAGATGCAATCAAGTGAAGTTAATGACATTTATATAATACATAAACTGAAAAGAGATCTATGGAAGTATTGCTACATTATCTTTGTTTAATTCAATGCCCAGGAAACCAGTCCTAAATTGAAATGATGCCTAGATAGATGAGGCTATAAAGTATTTATTCTCTACCTATAAGAAATCACCAAGTGGCCAGAAAACTCCTGCAAACCTTCACTAAACTAGAATTTCATTTTCCTTTAACATGAGGGCATTAAGAAGTCTGAGAATCAACTGCAGTCACTGCAGCTGAAGGCATGAAGACATGATTGGTCCTTGAGGTATACTTCCTCTCATGGAGTGAAAACAATGACGTCAGAAACTCGGAGAGTTTAATATCTATTTATTTATTTTTATTTTATTATTTTTTTTAAGCCAGAGTCTCGCTCTGCTGCCCAGGCTGGAGTGCAGTAGCGTGATCTCAGCTCAGTGCAACCTCTGTAACCTCCACCTCCTGGGTTCAAGCGATTCTCCTGTCTCAGCCTCCCAAGTAGGTGGGATTACAGGCATGCACTACCACGCCCGGCTAATTTTTGCATTTTTAGTAGAGATACAGTCTTGCCATGATGGACAGGCTGGTCCCGAACTCCTGACCTCAAGTGATCCGTTCACCTTGGCCTCCCAAAGTGTCGAGATTACAGGCGTGAGCCACCACGCCAAGCCAATTATTTATTTATTTTCAGATAGGGTCTTGTCACCCAGGCTGGAGTGCAGTAACATAATCTTGGCTCACTGCAGCCTCAATCTCCTGGGCTCAGGGATCCTCCCACCTCGGCCTCCTGAGTATCCAGGACCACAGGCGCACACCACCACACCTGGCTCGTTTTTTTAATTTTTAGTAGAGAGGAGGTCTTGCTATGGTGCCCATGTTGGTCTGGAACTCCTGGGCTCAAGCGATCCTCCCGCCTCAGTTTCCCGAGTTGGGGTTATAGCTACCACACCCAGCTGGATATTTCAGATGGTAGTTTTTCTGTGACCTTTCAAGAATACACTTTTTTTTTTTTTTTTTGAGATGGAGTCTGGCTCTGTCGCCCAGACTGGAGGGCAGTGGCACGATCTCGGCTCACTGCAACCCCCGCCTCCCGGGTTTAAGCAACTCTCCTGCCTCAGCACGCGCCACCACACCCACCTAATTTTTGTATTTTCTTTTTATGTTTTTGTTTGAGACGGAGTCTAGTCCTGTCGCCCAGGCTGGAATGCAATGGTGCGACCTTGGCTCACTGCAACCTCCGCCTCCCAGGCTCAAATGATTCTCCTGCCTCAGCCTCCTCAGTAGCTGGATTACAGGTGCCCGCCACCGCACCCAGCTAGTTTTTGTATTTTTAGTAGAGACGGGGTTTTACCATGTTGGCCAGGCTGGTCTCGAACTCCTGAACTCGTGATCTGCCTGCCTCGGCCTCCCAAAGTGCTGGGATTACAGATGTGAGCTACTATGCCATGCTCAGCTATACACTTTCAAAAGTTTAACTGTTAATACAGCAAAAAGCCAAAAGGTAGCTAAACTTGCAGATACATTTTGAGATGTGATTGCTACAAAAGTTCTCTTCATTCTTAAACGTTTTTATAAAACTCTTCCAATATACAAGACAGTATGTTATTATAAATAAAGCTGAATTAAATTCATCCTTTGTCAAATGAAAAGACAAACTGTCGGCTAGGTGCGGTGGCTCACGCCTGTAATCTCAGCACTTCGGGAGGCCTAGGCGGGCAGATCAGAAGATCGAGACCATCCTGGCTAACACTGTGAAACCCCGTCTCTACTAAAAATACAAAAAATTAGCCGGGCGTGGTGGCGGGTGCCTGTAGTCCCAGCTACTCGGGAGGCTGAGGCAGGAGAATGGCGTGAACCCGGGAGGCGGACCTTGCAGTGAGCCGAGATTGTGCCACTGTACTCCAGCCTGGGCAACAGAGCAAGACCCCATCTCAGAAAAATAAATAAATAAATAAATAAATAAAAATAAATTAAAAGAAAAAGAAAAGACAAACTGTCTAGTAAAAGGAGGTCACAGGCCGGGCACAGTGGTTCATGCCTGTAATCCCAGAACTTTGGGAGGCCGAGGTGGGCAGATCACGAGGTAAGGAAATCAAGACCATCCTGGCTAACACAGTGAAACCCCGTCTCTACTAAAAATACAAAAAATTAGCCAGGCGTGGTGGCAGGCGTCTGTAGTCCCAGCTATTCAGGAGGCTGAGGCAGGAGAGAATGGCGTGAACCCAGGAGGCAGAGCTTGCAGTGAGCTGAGATCGCGCCACTGCACTCCAGACTTGGTCTCAGAAAAAAAAAAAAGAGGTCACATGGTTTTTGTCTTGGAAGAATAATAATACATACACATTATCGTTTTACTAAGTGCTAAGCAAATACTTGGGGCTGTACAATAGAGGAACTTCTGACATAACTGTTTC
This sequence comes from Piliocolobus tephrosceles, assembly GCF_002776525.5. Classification (NCBI taxonomy): domain Eukaryota; kingdom Metazoa; phylum Chordata; class Mammalia; order Primates; family Cercopithecidae; genus Piliocolobus; species Piliocolobus tephrosceles. The sequence goes on along the minus strand of NC_045449.1, from coordinate 69,435,555 downwards.
CTAAAAGGACTGGATTCCTCAAGTCCAGCACAAGTGCCTGCTACACCAATTTGCTGAAAGGATTATTCCAAAGTTTCCCTTAAAGCAAGATTATTCAAGAGTTTAGGAAAAAAAAAATGAACAAAATTATCCTTCAGACTATGTTATGAATAATCCTCTTGGTTTAGGAAAAGGAGGGCTCAAACTGAGAACTTCAATTTCAGCACAAGAATGAAGGGGCAAGAAAGGGAAACGAATGGGAAAGTAACTTTTTGCTTGGTATATTCAACTGTGTTTGCCAAGATTGCCGTTATGGTAAGTGAGACTCAATTATCACACAAGTGTTTCTGGATTATTGCAAAGACTACTGCATGTTACATAATTTCAAATAACATCAGGTATAAAACTATACAAAATTAATTTACATATAAGAAAGGCCAAGTGAAGTGGCTCACGCCTTCTCAGACTCAGGCCTTCCCATGCCACTGTACACCAGCCTGGGTGACAGAGCAAGATCCTGTCTCTTGCTCTGTCCAACCAACCTGGGCGACAAAAATAAATAAAAAATAAAAATAAAAGTGGCTGGGCGCAGGGGCTCACACCTGTAATCCCAGCACTTTGAGAGGCCGAGGTGGGCAGATCACGAGGTCAGGAGTTCAAGACCAGCCTGACCAACATGGTGAAACCCCATCTTTACTAAAAATACAAATAAATAAAAGTTTAAAAAGGTAAAAAATTTGACAGGTGGATGGGCACAGTGGCTTATGCCTGTAATCCCAGCAGTTTGGGAGGCCAAGGCAGGCGGATCACAAGGTCAGGAGTTCGAGACCAGCCAGGCCAACATAATGAAACCGTCTCTACTAAAAATACAAAAATTAGCCAGCCATGGTGGCGTATGCCTGCAGTCCCAGCTACTCAGGAGGCTGAAGCAGGAGAATCACTTGAACCTGGGAGGTGGAGGTTGCGGTGAGCTGAGATCACGCCACTGCACTCCAGCTTGGGCAACAGAGTGAGACTTCGTCTCCAAAAACAAAACAAAACAAAACAAAACTGACGGCAAAAACACAAATATTCAAAAGGGATCTATCTCTGTATTCAAAATGGGATCAATTATCATCAATGATCAATTATTATTCCACTCTGTATGTCCATGTGTACCCACTATTTACCTCCCAAGCAGCTCAAATTTTCATTTAAAATCAAAATCAAAATGCTCCCGTCCCCTAACTCCCAGGGGCAATAAATGAATTCACCTTATGGGGGTGGGGGAAAGCAGGTAAAGAGGTATGTGCCTGTAGTCCCAGCTACTCAGGAGGCTAAGGCAGGACTGCTTGAGCCCAGGAGTTCAAGTCCAGCCTGGGTAACATAGTGAGATCACGTCTCTTTTTTTTTTTTTTTGGACAGTCTTACTCTGTCGCCCAGGTTGGAGTGCAGTGGCACTATCTCGGCTCACTGCAACCTCCGCCTCCTGGGTTCAAGCGATTCTCCTGTCTCAGCCTCCAGAATAGCTGGGACTACAGGTGTGTGCCACCAGGCCCACCTAATTTTTTGTATTTTTGGTAGAGACAAGGTTTGCATGTTGGCCAGGTTGGTCTCAAACTCCTGACCTCAAGTGATCCACCCACCTCAGATTCCCAAAGTGCTGGGATTACAGGCATGAGCAACAGTACCCTGCCCATGTCTCTTTTAAGAGAAAAAAAAAAGGCCGGGCGCGGTGGCTCAAGCCTGTAATCCCAGCACTTTGGGAGGCCGAGACGGGTGGATCACGAGGTCAGGAGATTGAGACCATCCTGGCTAACACTGTGAAACCCCGTCTCTACTAAAAAATACAAAAAACTAGCCGAGCGAGATGGTGGGCGCCTGTAGTCCCAGCTACTTGGGAGGCTGAGGCAGGAGAATGACGTAAACCCGGGAGGCGGAGCTTGCAGTGAGCCGAGATCGCGCCACTGCACTCCAGCCTGGGCGACAGAGCGAGACTCCGTCTCAAAAAAAAAAAAAGAGAGAAAAAAAAAAAAAAAGCTGGGTGTGGTGGCCTCCCAGCACTTTGGGAGGCCAAGGCCCAACAGTAGATTGCTTGTGCCTGCTTGATCACAGGAGTCTGAGACCAGCCTGGGTAACATGACAAAACCACGTCTCTACAAAAAATACCAAAAAAAAATGTCCAGGTGTGCCTGTAGTCCCAGCTACTGAGGAGGCTGAGGTGGGAGGATCACTTAAACCAGGGAGGTCGAGGCTACAGTGAGCTAAGATCATGACACTGCACTACAGCCTGGATGACAGAGACCCTATCTTAAAAAAAAAAAAAAGAAAAATCAGAGCCAGCAAGTGTGCTGGTTCCATCATATGTGTCCTCATGCTCCCTGCACCTCAGCCCTAGGACGACTAGGGCATGAAGTATTCCAAGTCATCACAGCTTCTGAATGCTGGTAAGTCTAGCAAGAAAGACCACTGATTTCTATCTCTTGGAAACAAAAATATAAAAACACACATACATACGAACAAAGAGATAAGAACACCTACAACCTCCCATCAAGCTTGGCTATTTTACCTACTCCTGTTGATTTCCTAAGACACCTCAAGAGCCAGGTCCCATTACTTTGTACTTACCCACAAAGAATGGAAAGGCAGGGTTTTTTTGTTTTTGTTTTTTGAGACGGAGTTTTACTCTTGTCGCCTAGGCTGGAGTGCAGTGGCGCGATCTCGGCTCACTGCCACCTCCGCCTCCCGGGTTCAAGCGATTCTCCTGCCTCAGCCTCCTGAGTAGCTGGGATTACAGGTGCCCAACAGCACACCCAGCTAACTTTTTGTATTTTTAGTAGAGATGGGGTTTCGCCATATTGGGCAGGCTGGTCTCGAACTCCTGACCTCAGGTGATCCGCCTCGGCCTCCCAAAATGCTGGGATTACAGGCGTGAGCTACCACACCCGGCCTGAAAGACAGGTTTTAAACAAATGAGCATCAAGAAGACAAAGACTCAGACACTGACATTTACTCAGCTGTTCACTAGTTTCACCTGTCAATCCCAAAATAAGAAAGTCTTTCTAATACAGATTTCATAGTATGCTCAATGACAACACAACACAGAAACACAAGTTGCTGAAACCAAGACTCTCATGACTCAAAATGTGTTTTTTTTTTTACTAAAAACAGCGATCTGAGCAACCAGAGAATATAAAGAAGTTCCAATTACGTGAAGTTTCCACATTCGAAAATCAAGACTACACCATTCAACTAATCAGCAGTCTTTGAGCTAAGAACATCTCACCAAAATCAATGGAAAGACTGCAAAAGATCTCCAGTAAGAAAGGACCAGGAAAGCAATGTCCACATCAGAAAAGGAATGGTTAACGTGAGTCAAGAAGCTTAAAGGATTTCAGCCAACAACAGAGAATCCCACAAAGAAACCATACACTTCCTATAACCAATGTTCCCCAACCCCAGAACAGTTTCCCAAGGTCTTCTATACAGCAAGAGTTCCTCCTGTCTGGTTTGAGTTCTTTCTACTCCAACAGATGATTCTGTTCTTCGTTCACTGAACAACTTAGCTGTTCAACCCCCCAGGTTCCAAAACCTCTCGCAGCTGGGGATCCTTTTAAAGATGCACATCACTCAGAAGCCCATGGGGATGAGAGGCAGTCAGAGCATCAGGGAAAATGGAAAGCAACATTTTGCTTAACACGAGAAACCGCCCCTTATTCATCTTTCTCCCACATCACCTAACTAGGGAATGCTTAATGTGACTTGAAGGAAATGAAGACAGCGACCTAAAAGCACAAAGATGCAGACTTCCAGGAAGAGGTTTTCCCATCTTGCTGGACCCTGTAGTGTCGGCATTTGGGCGTCCCTCTAATGCCACATTTCTGCTGAGCCTGCAGACATACTCGGAACCCATCACCTTCGGGCTCCCAGACTCAGGCTCCGCACAGCCCGCGAGGGAAACGGTCATGGGCACGCACCGACACGTTTCCATCTTTGCATGTTTATCTACGTCGACTGTGAATTCAAGCAAGGACGGCCCTCGTGGACAACCTACGACCCTTAGGGACACAAAAGGCTTCCTGTGCAAATTGCATGGAATCTCCTGACAAGATTTCGCGCTAATGATCATTCAGAGGTGGGCTCTGGGGCTGGGCCCCACGGAACTCGTCTTGGTTGTGTCTTGGACTTCTCACTGCCCCAAAGGAGCCTACTACTGTGGTTTTATGGTCTGAGGAACAGTTAGGCCTCGAAGGCCTGGCCTAGGGAGAGTGCACTCTGCATCCCGAGCTCCCGCCTTCCCCACTCAGCGGCCGGAACCGAGTTTCCCGCCCCACAGCCCGACCAGAGGTTGGTGGCAGTTGGAGGCAGTTGGGACCGGCCCCAGCAGGTTGGAACCGGTCTGGGCCGGGCCGGAGGAGGAAGGGGGGGAGGAAGAGGCCGCCTCGCGCTCTCCCTGCGCGCGTGACTCACGCTGGCCGCTGACGTCAGGCGTGCGCGCGCGGCGGGGGGGGGCTCTACGTACGTGTAGTGCTGCGGTTTCTCGGGCTGTGCCTGCAGCACCTGAGCGGTAGCGGCCGGGGGCGCCGAGGAAGCTGCGGAGCCGCCGGGCCCGGGGCCCTTCGACATGGTCTTGTCTTCCTGCCTCTTCGCCGCTCCCCTTTTATTATTCAGTCTGCGCGGTCCGCGCCGAGGACCCAGTACGCCTGCGCCGCGCCACGAGAACGTGAAGACCCCCCACACGGCAGCATGGGTTGCTGGGAGTTGTGGTTCTGTGTCCGACTGGAATTTTACCGTCGGCAGAGGGTTGCTGGCAAAGCGCGGGACCACAATACCCAGGGATCCGTGCTGCTCGTGTCCCGGATGCTGAGGGCCTGCGACGGCTTCTGGGAATTGCAGTCCGGTCGCGTTTATCCTTCTTACCAGCGCGTTTTCAGTTTCAAAGAGAAGCCTTTCCATGAAACTGGAGCGCCTGGAGGAGAAGGGGCCCAGAGCTAGGGAGGCCCTAGCGACTTCTGCGAAAGAGTTCCTAGTTTCACTGCCAACGGTGTCATAACTACTTTGCCTTTATTCTTAGTACTATCTTGGGTCGGTTCTAATGCCAGCTCAGAGCAGTGCCTCCAAGCAGGGCTTTAAGAATCTGTATTGTCGGTTCTTCGTTCTGGGCCCTGTGCTGCAGGCACCTGCAATCCGACAGCAACCCCTTCGTCCCTGCGGCGGGTCTAACCTGAGAAGGATTGAAAAAGCTTTGCTAAGGAGGAGAGTTTCCGCGCCTTTGCCGAGGCGCTTCATTTACCTTTACTAGGCTTGACACCTGGAACTCCACTTGTGTGCCTTCTAAGCCTGACACCTGGCCTGACCAACTTGTTTCCAGTACATTAAAGGCCAAGGACGAATTTAATCTCCGCCTAGAATAGTCTCTGAGGTACATTGACAAGTTGCAGGCAACTTAATCAGTGTCGAGCAGCATCACAGTGTCCAGAGGAAAGGCCTGGGTTTGAGTAGGGCGTGCCCGTATTTGTCCACTCTAGTTTTCTTCTCTGGACGTCAGCCTTTTTACTTGGGATATTATCTTTCCCATCTCTGCTTCCCACCAGTCAAGCAAAGTTCTTCACTTTGTAAAATAAGCCAGATGCCCCAGACCTAGGCATTTGTTTCTGTGAGTTTTAGAATGTTCTCCGTAGATATTTTAACAGTTGTCATTTAGCTTTGTTTTTCATATTGAATCTATTTAAAATCCACTGGTTTTGATTTATATTTTCTTAGATGGGATTACATTAGCAAATGATTATCTCATTAAAGAAACACATTCCAAATAACCTTAGGGGTGAGGGGTGGTGGGGCTAATGGAAAATCGTTAACGTTTGAGTGACACATACTTATTTTATTTAGCTCCAAGTTCCCTCACATCAGAAACCACATTACGAAGTTGAGAAACTGGTATTTCCTAAATAGGCTAAATCGTTTGGCCACTAGGGGCGTTTGAAAATGAAAAATTACAAAAGGACAAATACAAGTTGTAGTATATTGCTTTAATCCTATGATTAAACGCAACTTAATTGGTTTATGTTAGCCTCAGAATACTCAAGTGTGATCTGACTGAAAAAATAGAGATCACAGCACCAGATTTTAAATAATGGATGTATACCATGAGCTTTAGAGTAAGTGTGTACTGGGAGAATTGGGAGATGATCTCATCCAAACTGCTCTGGGAAACCGAAACCCAGAGAAGCTAAGTAACCGCACAAAGTTACTCAGCAAGTTGGTAACAGAAGAGGAACTAGGACAGTAGCCTACAAGGCTACATCACATTCGCTGTTGGGTTTTGTTTGTTTTCTTTTTATTCTGCAATTTTTTTCATTGTATAGAGGTTTTTGGTTCTTCCTCATTTCCTGTGTTGCTTTTCCTCCCTTGTACCGATTTGGAAAAAGTGAAACATACCTGTGTGACTACCAAGTAAGAGAGACAGACTTTTTTTTTTTTTTTTTAAATGGAGTCTCACTCTGTTGCCCAGGCTGGAGTGCGGAGGTGCTATCTCGGCTCACTGCAACCTCCACCTCCCAGGTTCAAGCGATTCTCCTGCCTCAGCCGCTTGAGTAGCTGGGATTACAGGTGCATGCCACAACGCCCAGCTAATTTTTGTATTTTTAGTAAAGATGGGATTTCACTATGTCGGTCAGGCTGGTCTCGAACTCCTGACCTCATGATCTGCCCTCCTCAGCCTCCCAAGTGCTGGGATTACAGGCGTGAGCCACTGTACTCGGTATCCTATTTCCACGAATCATACTTAAATGCATAAATGTAAGTCCATACCTTTTTTCTCTGGGTGGCTTTAGTTTCTAATAATTAGCAAAGCTGGAAAGAAAATGACTGTCCCTCCACACAGAGGCATGGAAATGACATGATTCTGTGTAACCTAGAAAAATCGTGAAACACAGCCGGGCATGGTGGCTGAAGCCTGTAATCCCAGCACTTTGGGAGGCCGAGGCAGGCGGATCACGAGGTCAGGAGATGGAGACCATCCTGGCTAACACGGTGAAACCCCGTCTCTACTAAAAATACAAAAAATTAGCTGGGTGTGGTGACGGGTGCCTGCAGTCCCAGCTACTCAGGAGGCTGAGGCAGGAGAATGGCGTGAACCCGGGAGGTGGAGCTTGCAGTGAGCCGAGATCGTGCCACTGGACTCCAGCCTGGGCGACAGAGCAAGACACTGTCTCAAAAAAAAAAAAAAAAAAAAAAAAATTAGTTGAAACCTATATATACCTGTTTCTGCTACTTTTTCTTTTAGTAGTTTGGAATATTTGTTGAACCAAGCATCAGAACTATAGAGTGGAGTAGAATGCCCAAGGCTGTATTTCAATTTTCTGGGCTGTGCTTGGCTAGTCTTAACCTTAAGCCTGCTATGGTATTTAATATACTTGAGGCAACTGAAGAACTGACTATTGCAATCTACCCAAGACATTTACTTAGGCAAAGGTAGGGATTAGCATATTTACACATTTGTCATGTTTCCTCACAAGTAATACCTGCCAGGATATGCTATTAAACAAAAGGGCACATATTTAGTTTAGTTATCTTTCGTTTATTCTTCATGGACATACAAATAGTATAGTAGGACTATTTCCTTTCTGGCTGTAGTCATTTCATTCGGTTGAAGTACATAATTCAAGTAACATGTTGCTTAAGTTACTTCTTGTTTAATCATATGGAAATCACAAAATATTTTGTGACACCTTAAAAACATGCGAAACAGTTCCTCTAATTTATTAACATATTTATTTGTATCTGTTATTTACCCCTTCCCACCCCACCAAGGGACCTGCTTTTGGTTAAAAATGTATGTGCATGATAATTGAAATACTTGATAATATGATTTACTGAATTCTAATTCTCACACTACGCACTTAACGATCAAAATATTATGAAAGGTAAATAATATAGGGAACACATTTTATTTTACATCGGAAAATATTTACAAAAAATTTGTTAAAGTAGCCTCTCAGCATTCGCTTGATGCCTGTAAGTTTAGACTCCTGCTCATCTTGATAAGAGACCAATGCAATTCATTTGCATTGACTTTCTATTGCAGAGCTTTGGAACCAAGGGAAGGATCCAAACATAGCTCCATTTTATCCAATCAGAAGGGCCGCTCAGTGTTAAACTCTGATTCGTCCATTCCTCTTTGCATCCATCCAATCATTAGGCGACTTTAACAGCCAATCAGCGGCCTAGATATGCACCAATCATGGAACAGTGCCGAAGCACGGCCTTTGTGTCGGGGGATGTCAGCGCGTCGGCGAAAGCGCCCACCAATAAAAAAAGTCGTTGGTGTATGCAAATAAGGGTTCTATGACGCAGAGACGCAGCGTGAAGCGTGCCTATAAAAACGGAGGCGTCGAGGGGGCCTGGAGCGCAGAGCGGTTTGGTCGTTCGTTGGGCTGGTGTCGGTTCTTGGTTCGGCGATTGCGGCTTTTCTTCGGGCAGCGGAAGCGGCGCGGCGGTCGGAGAAGTGGCCTAAAACTTGGGCGTTGGGTAGGCGTTCGTGGGGTTGCCCGTGGCTGCAGGTTCTGCCAACCGTTGCCGCCGCGGGCCGCGGCCGTTGGGAGCCGAGCGGCGGGGGCTGTTCGGGCAGCTGGTGTCGGGTCGGGTGTGGGGTCGGGAGGTTTCCCCTTGGGGCTTTGTTCCGGAACCGTGTCCCCGCCTTTTCCTGGCGGTGATTCAGAGGTCCCGACGCCGGATTCCGGGCAGTCGGGCCTCCGCCCGTCAAAGGAGGGAAGTGACTCCTCCCTATACTCCCCCTCCCGGGGGAGGCTGCCGCTCCTTGCAGCCTGAGTCATTAGGGGAGGGGGAGGAGGTTGGCGGCCCTCGGCCATCTGCCGCCGCGAGGTGGGGCACTGGGAGGCGGGAGGCCCGGCGGAGGGGCCAGGGCCTGTTCCCCCACAGCCCCGGGGTGCGGCCCGGGTGAGTGCGGCGGCATTATTTTCGGGGCGTCTTTCTTAGGTGAAAGAAAATGGCCCGAACCAAGCAGACTGCTCGTAAATCCACCGGTGGGAAAGCCCCCCGCAAACAACTGGCTACAAAAGCCGCCAGGAAAAGCGCTCCCTCTACCGGCGGGGTGAAGAAGCCTCATCGCTACAGGTAGGCCGGGCGGGGAACAATGGCCCGCCGGTGGACGGCTTTGTGCGGCGGCGTCTGCTCACCCCTCCCCTGCTCGCTGCAGGCCCGGGACCGTGGCGCTTCGAGAGATTCGTCGTTATCAGAAGTCGACCGAGCTGCTCATCCGGAAGCTGCCCTTCCAGAGGTTGGTGAGGGAGATCGCTCAGGATTTCAAAACCGACCTGAGGTTTCAGAGCGCGGCCATTGGTGCGCTGCAGGTAAGACAAAGGCCTGGAGTCGGGGGACGGCTGGGCGGTTTCCGCTCCCCGAGGGGGATTAATACTGTGGCTCTTGTCCTCAACAGGAGGCTAGCGAAGCGTACCTGGTGGGTCTGTTTGAAGATACTAATCTGTGTGCCATCCATGCTAAGAGAGTCACCATCATGCCCAAAGACATCCAGTTGGCTCGCCGGATACGGGGAGAGAGAGCTTAAGTGAAGGCAGTTTTTATGGCGTTTTGTAGTAAATTCTGTAAAATACTTTGGTTTAATTTGTGACTTTTTTTGTAAGAAGTTGTTTATAATATGTTGCATTTGTACTTAAGTCATTCCATCTTTCACTCAGGATGAATGCGAAAAGTGACTGTTCACAGACCTCAGTGATGTGAGCACTGTTGCTCAGGAGTGACAAGTTGCTAATATGCAGAAGGGATGGGTGATATTTCTTGCTTCTCATGATGCATGTTTCTGTATGTTAATGACTTGTTGGGTAGCTATTAAGGTACTAAAATTGATAAATGTGTACAGGGTCCTTTTGCAATAAAACTGGTTATGACTTGATCCAAGTGTTTAACAATTGGGGCTGTTAAGTCTGACCATACATCACTGTGATAGAATGTGGGCTTTTTCAAGGGTGAAGATACAAGTCTTAACCACAGTGTAACTTACAGTTTCCTTTAAAAAAAAAAAAAAAAAAAGTAAACCTGGCAGCTATAGAATACACTATGTGCATTTATAATAGCTATTTTATATATTGTAGTGTCAACATTTTTAAATTAAATGTTTTACATTCACAAGTGGTGGGGAGTCTTGTCATTAAGGTGTGTGTAATTTAGAGTCCAGTTGGTTTTCTTCTGACTGCACTTGTTCTCATAGTAGTAAAATGCTATGCGCATTTATACCTTGCATAAGTCCTCATTCTACCACATGTTAACCCTCTAGCTGATAATGCAAACACTAACTGGGGGATTTTATTTATAAGGGCTCTAGAAACAAATACAAGTTATTCACACCAGCATCATCTATTAACTAATATTCTGAACTAGTTAGTGCAGCTTTTCATTGTGTTGTGTGGTTGGTCTCATAACTAGGTTGAGTTTTTCTCCTCTGCTAAGAGGAAACAGTACCGAAGTTCTTTTTCTTGTGGCATTTGTATTATAAAAACTTGCTGTGGGGGAGGAGCATAAAGCTCCAGCCCACTGAACCTCTGCCAATTAAGATGGTGTTGGGTTAGGTTACATCTGGTTACTGTCCTGGGAAAATCATTTTTATAGAGATGGCCTTCCAAGTGGTTTTAAAATTTATCTTATTGAAGTTTTTAGGTCAATTATGTATGTTGACTAAATTTACAAATAAACTTGTTTATCCAACTAAGTGTCCAAAACCTAAATTGAATGTGCTAAGTTTTCACATGTCCCATTATCTAGGTCCTTGTATACTAATGTTTTGAGCTTAGCTCATTTCAGGTGTTGCTTGGTAGACAAACCTTTTATTTACAAAGATACTGTAGAAAGCATGTGAACAGCTCTCTGCTTATTAAGATGCCATAATATTGCCGTATTTGCAGTGTGAGTTAAGACAAACTATCAATAAGCTTTTCCCCCCACTCCCGTTCCATAGCATAGAAGCCCACAGGTGTAGAACTCACTTGGGCCACAAAAGCATAGTATGTGGATGTCAGCGAGACAGCATGAGAGCCAGCAGTCATCAAAGCATACCTGTTTGAAGCTAGCGACTGCTTAAAGTTCTGCCCCATTAAAATTGCTTTCTCGAAAGTTTGGGTTAGTTTCAAATTTAAGATTTTAGAGGGAAGGTAGAGTAGGTATCTTTCAGGTCGTGATAATGAGCTCCTATGAAAGAATGTAATGTGACAGCTCTGGAACAAGCACTCTAATGATTCCTCACAGTGTGTTTCAGAATGAGATTAAGATCAGACGTTGGAATGTGCTGTGCTCTGGAGTGTCTGGAAACAAGTACAGCAACCTGGCTATGGTGATGAGTTAGCTTCTGTTTACTATCTGTGACAACCCAAGTGGGTGACACTAGTGAACCTTCTCCCGTAGTCTGCAGGCTGGCATAGAAGGTTCTCGGATTATATTGGGCAGCTTGCAGTCTGCCGAAGTAGCAACTTGCCTTTCCACGCTTGGCTTGAGCACTCAACCCAGAAGGCAAAGATAGCTTTTGGTTGTAGGTAGCTGCCTGTATGGGATATCCCTCGGTAAGGGTAAAGGAGCAAAGCAGAAGTTGGGGCTGATGCAGGTATCCTATGCCCTTGATGGATGAGACTAAAATAAAAGTTTTGAAGTTAAGATTTTCTCATTTTGTCAATGGTTTTCATTCGAATGATAATGTCTTTTAAAAAATTTGGGGAAATGTCCAAAAGGCACTCACTTCTGATTCAGCTGGGGCTGGGATGTGCGCCTTCAGTAGTAAGGAAGCTCCCTATTGAGGTGACCTCAGTGACAGTTTCCCCGGGACAGTGCCAATCTGTGCCTGTTGAAGTGGTGTATTTATTTTGAGGAGTCTCTGTTGCCAGGCTGGAGTACAGTGGTGCAATCTCAGCTTGCTGCAACCCCCGCCTCCCAGGTTCAAGCAAGTCTCCTGCCTGAGCATCCTGAGCAGCTGGGACTACAGGCAAACACCACTATACCCAGCTAATTTTTGTGTTTTTAGTAGAGACGGGGTTTCACCATGTTGGCCAGGATGGTCTCGGTCTCTTGACCTCATGATCCGCCCACCTCAGCCTCCCAAAGTGCTGGGATTACAGTCGTGAGCCACCGTTCCCGGCCAGTGTATTTACTTTTTAGAAACGGGGTCTCCCTATGTTGCCCAGGTTGGTCTCAAACTCGAGCTCCCAAAGTGCTAGGATTACAGGTGTGAGCCGCTAGGCCCGGCCTGAAGTGTATTTAATAGTGCCTCTGTTTACTGTCCTCTGTCCCAATTTGGCAAATTATGCGGTCGTTCTACCTACCCATAGCATGGTGATGTGAGGTGGGGACCCAGCGAATCTTGTGTAGGGACATGTCTCAGGAAAATAAGGTCAAATTGCTTACCCACCAATATTCTAATTATACCACCTTCAATCTGAAAATGGGACGTAATTTGTTTTGTCCCTTAAACTTCAATTATCTGGTCCACATAGCAGTCAGTTTTGGGATGAAGCAGGGCTGTTTTACCCAGCACCAGGGGTCCCCAGTGTAACTACAAAATAGGGAAAAGGAGAGGTGAAGAGGAAGATGGGAGAAATAAAGGGCAACAAGTGTTCCCTCACCAAGAGTGGACCCGGCTTCTGACGTGCAACTTCATCATGAACAAGTCTTCGAGCCACCTTCCCGAAGACACAGGCTAAGGGCTTCAGGACAAGTGGAGTGGCTTGGTTTTCAGAATTTTTGGGGGCCAGAGTCCTGTCAGGACCTTGGGTAATTTTAGCACCTGGCCCACTGGTCCTGGCCTAGGGACCATCAGCCAAAGGGAAGGAGAAGAGGCCCTGAACTGACTGCCTGGATTGGAAGTTAACAGTTTCCCACTCATCGATTCACTGGATGATTCCCCAACAGCAGTCTCTGCTGCTCAGCTCCCCCTGCCTGGCTCCTTGCACGCACTGCCTGGTGTCAGGTGTCAGGGTGGGGTCTTGCAGCCCTGGGAAAACAGTTCCTTTCTCCTGAATCACCTTCAGGTAGGTGAGGAGAGGGAGGAACACTGCAGAACACCAGTCAGCTGCCTGCAATTCAATCAGCAGGAAACAAGGGCTTGCCCTATGGTTTCTGCAAGATGGTCCTGGCCTGTGTTCAGATTCAGAGACTGAGGCCTATGGCCAGTCTAGCCCGCCATACAGAAGCATCAGGTGGGGAGTTTTCACCCCTTCTGCAGTTGTCTTACAGGGGGTGCTGTGGTCCACCAGGCATGAGACCCTTGAGCCCCTATCCTGGGCATTCTCTCCCCATCCCTTGGGGCGGGAGCATTTTAATCAACTTGCCAAAGGAGTCGCAGCCCACCTCTCTCAGCCCCACCCCAGGCACTGATCAGTCCCACTGACGCTGAGCTGGCTGCACCTTGCCCGGGCCCTCAGCCTCTTCCCTCACCCCTGTGGTGCTCCTGCCTGCTTCTGTGGGCATTCCTCAGGGAGCTGCCCTGATCACAAGGATGTCACCAGCCTGGACCACTCTTAGGAAGCTGGGCCTGGCTTCTGACCAGCAACAGCTGCACAAAAGCTGGCCTTCCAGTGTCCTCCTCCAAGGCAAGGCTACAAGAAGGGGAGAAGGGGTAGGCCCCTGTCGGGTTGCCAACCCAAATTCTACGGCACCCTCAGAAGACTAAGGATGCCCTCTTCGTGGGCTGGGTGGCTGGCCTTTTCCCTCCCTGATCCCTTTGTCAGCAGGTCTGGGAAATGAGGGAGGCTGCAGGCCAAGGTGGGTGCAGCTGAGACAGCTCTGTGTTTATGCACAGAGGAGTTTGCACAAGGCCTCTATTGCGAGGGGCTGTGGTGTGAGAAGGGGCTGTGGTGTGAGAAGGGGCTGTGGAGTGAGAAGGGGCTGTGGAGTGAGAAGGGGCTGTGGAGTGAGAGAAGGGGCAGGGTACTCCTGCTGATGGCCCAGTAGCCCCTGGCTATCAGTGATCCCACCAGACACTCTCCCTCCAAGCAGAGAGTCACAGGATTTCTCTGGGATGTGCCCCAGCATGTCCTAGTGTCTTCATCTGAGCACTATGCCCAGTGGCCAGCAGGGGCCAGTCTTGCAGATCACGCACACCTGGGAGCAGCGCTTCTTAGCTGTCTCCCGCGCAGAGGTCTCTCCACTCGAGCCCAGCCTGCCTCCTACTTCATGACCCCTCCCCGTGGAGAAAGCTAAGGGGTCCTACAGTCACCCCCTACTGGGAAAGCAAGAAGTGGGGGCTTCAGTGAGGCTGTAGCTCCTGGAGGAGCAGTAAGGCCATGTGTCATCTGGAAAAGGGTGCAGAGTGAGGGACATGGTGAGGCAGCCAGGGTCTGGGGCCTTCTCGCTGGCAGTTGCTAGCTCTCATCAGGAAGCTGCAGTTCTGGGGATACGCACAGTGGGATGGAGGGTGGGCAGGAAGGGAGACGTTCATCTCAGATATCACCAGTACCAGGGACAAGAGGGCTCCGGGGAAGGAGAGGGAGATGGGCTGCAGGCTTAGGGCAGGGGGCCTTTGCTGAGGGGTGTGTGAGGGATTGTGCCTGTCCCCATGGAGGTGGAACCTGGGCTTCGTTAAATCCCTATTCACATATCACTTCCTCCGTTGGCCACACTTTCCCTCCATAAGCTCCTCTCTGCCAGGCACTGAGCCAGAGGGCCAAGCAGAGGGGTCAGGAGGGGCTTGGGTCCACAGCCCAGGCATCACGGCTCACAGGGCTCTCCCTCCCCAGTTCTGCACCTGCAGCTAGTCTCAATCCACCTGCCCACTGCCAGCGGCCTGAGGCGTGGGCAGCTGCAGTGCCAGCCAGCAGCTTTCCAGCCAGTGTGAGGCACAAGAGGAGACAGCCTCGGCCCTAAGCTGTCAGCTGCACCTTGTAGGTCTGGACATGCTCCTTGGCCAGCAGCAGGGTGGTTGTCATCCTAGAGGGCAGAACTTCAGGGACAGAGTTGGGGCAGCAAACAGAGACAAGACCTGCAGCTGGGTTATCTGAGCAGGGGCATCTGAGACCGGAGAGGGACGAGCAGCTCCGGTGCTCCGAAGGCAGGGAATGAGCGTGTCTGCCTCTGGAATCATGCCTGGCACACAGCAGAAGTTCCAGGAGTGACTGCTGACCAAACCAAATGGCCCCAGCAGCCCCCAAGCACAGCTGACTGGATCTGCTTCCAGTATTGGTGGCAAAGAATCAGTCTGGTTCCCAAAAGCTTTGGTTACTGGCCTGGTTTCCAAACCGAGAGTGTTTCGTGTAGGAACTGAGTCTGAGAGAGCAGCTGCCCCTCCTGTCTGTCACCAAGAGGCTGAGCTTTAACTCTTGACACTTTCGTAAGCAGAGGCCAGTAGAGCGGGGCTGCAGCAGTACAGGAAACAGGCTGAGAAAATGGGCTCAGGGGCCGGGCAAAGTGGCGCATGCCTGTAATCCCAACACTTTGGGAGGCTGAGGTGGGTGGATCCCTTGAGGCTGGGAGTTCAAACCCGGCTGGCTAGCATGGCAAAACGCCATCTCTACTAAAAACTCAAAAAGTAGCCAGGTGTGGTGGTGCATGCCTGTAATCCCAGCTACTCGGGAGGCTGAAAGAGGAGAATTGCTTGAACCTGGAAGGCGGAGGTTGCAGTGAGCTGAGATCATGCCACTGCACTCCAGCCTGGGCAACAGAATGAGACTCCATCTCAAAAACAAAAACAAAAACACACACACAAAAAAATGGCTGGGCGTGGTGGCTCACGCCTGTAATCCCAGCACTTTGGGAGGCTGAGACGGGCGGATCACAAGGTCAGGAGATCGAGACCATCCTGGCTAACACGGTGAAACCCTGTCTCTGCTAAAAATACAAAAAATTAACCAGGAATGGTGGCGGGCGCCTGTAGTCCCAGCTACTTGGGAGGCTGAGGCAGGAGAATGGTGTGAACCCGGGAGGCGGAGCTTGTAGTGAGCTGAGATCGCACCACTGCACTCCAGCCTAGGAGACAGAGCAAGACTCCGTCTCAAAAAAAAAAAGAAGCTGGTAGTAAACAAGCAGTGCTGCCCCGCAGGTGCATCCTGGTGAGATAACAGCCCTGCGATCTGGGCTTCCCATGGGCTCAATATTATTATCAATAGTCCAGACACTGTTATGAATATTAGAGAAGGGCAAAGGGAGCCCAGATCAGGAAATAGGTTAACCCTCTAGAGGAAACAATAAAAAGAATCTCCCAGAACGGGTGAGATGGTGAGGCATCTGCTGGGAGCAAGATGTCAGTCTCTGAAAACACTGGGAGCCGTGGACCTAAGTCCATCAGGGAATCAGGCTGTGACTGCAACGCAGAAGCCAGGGCTGCGTCAAGTGTATAGTTCTGTGAAACATAAACAAAGGTCAAGTTGAGCAAGGAGGGCACAAGGATTTGGTTTTTCTGTGGAAGACAGACGCCGACTCTCATGGAGAAGAGGCATTTTGGAGTGCCTGTCCTCAGTGGTAGGCCAGGTCTTGCCACGGCCTGGACAAACATTGTTAGAGCTGGGTGCAGTGGCTTATTCGTGTAACCTCAGCAACTTGGGAGGCTGAGGTGGGAGGATTGCTTCAGCTCAGGAGTTGAAGGTTTCGGTGAGCTGTGAAGGTGACACTGCACGCCAGCCTGTGTGACAGAGCAAGGCCCTGACAAGAAAAAAACATGGCCAGGAGTGGTGGCTCACACCTGTAATCCCAGCACTTTGGGAGGCCAAGGCAGGCGGGTCACGAGGTCAGGAGTTCAAGACCAGCCTGGCCAACATGGCGAAACCCTGTCTCTACCAAAAATATGAAAATTAGCTAGGTGTGGTGGCACGTGCCTGTAATCCCAGCTACTTGGGAGGCTGAGGTAGGAGAATTGCTTGAACCTGGGAGACGGAGGTTGCAGTGAGCCAAGACTGCACCATTGCACTCCAGTCTGGGCAACAGTGAGATTCCGTCTCAAAAAAAAAACAAGAGCTGGGCACGGTGGCTCATGCATGTAATCCCAGCACTTTGGGAGACTGAGGCAGGCAGATCACGAGGTCAGGAGATAGAGACCATCCTGGCTAACACGGTGAAACCCCATCTCTACTTAAAAAAATACAAAAAATTAGCCAGGGGTGGTGGCAGGCACCTGTAGTCCCAGTTACTCGGGAGGCTGAGGCACGAGAATGGAGTGAACCCAGGAGGCGGAGCTTGCAGTGAGCCAAGATGGCGCCACTGCACTCCAGCCTGGTCTAGGTCAGCAGACACCTGGCTGGCATGCATGGCATTCCCACCACTGGCTAGTGTGTCCCTGTGGTGGATATAACCCAGAATTCTATCCAGATGCCTCAGCCCTACCTGATAATCAGCAAGATACAAGCAAGTTTCTCAGCCAGTAGAGCACAGGACAAACCTCAGGGTGAAGCGTTTCCATTACAGTGCCACCTCCCCGCTAATCCTGAGACATCTGGCCAGGAAATGGGGGGAAGGTCAAAGGTCAAAGGAGACTTCAGTCTGAACAATTTCAGTAACACACTAGATGGGATTTTTAAAAAACAGTAAACACATTTCCCAAATGCAATCAATGTTTCAGAGTCCATCTTGAACAAACGGACATGCTTCCCCTTACGCCAAAGCTTTTTTTTCCTTTTTTGAGACGAAATTTCACTCTGCAGCTCAGGCTGGAGTGCAGTGGTGCCATCTCGGCTCACTGCAGCCTCTGCCTCCCGGGTTCAAGTGATCTGCCTCAGCCTCCTGAGTAGCTGGGATTACAGGCACATGCCACCACACCCGGCTATTTTTTGTATTTTTAGTAGAGATGGGGTTTCACCATGTTGGTCAGGCTGGTCTCAAACTCCTGACCTCAGGTGATCCACCTGCCTTGGCCTCCCAAAGTGCTGGCATTACAAGTTTGAGCCACTGCGCCAAGCCTAATTTCTGTATTTTTTTTTTTTTTTTTGAGACGGAGTCTTGCTCTGTCGCCCAGGCTGGAGCGCAGTGGCTGGATCTCAGCTCACTGCAAGCTCCGCCTCCCAGGTTCACGCCATTCTCCCGCCTCAGCCTCCCAAGTAGCTGGGACTACAGACGCCCGCCACCATGCCCAGCTAGTTTTTTGTATTTTTTTAGTAGAGATGGGATTTCACCGTGTTAGCCAGGATGGTCTCAATCTCCTCGGACCTCATGATCCGCCCATCTCGGCCTCCCAAAGTGCTGGGATTACAGTACTGTATTTTTATTTATTTATTTATTTTGAGGTGGAGTCTCCCTCTGTTGCCCAGGCTGGAGTGCAATGGCACAATCTTGGCTCACTGCAACCTCTGCCTCCCGGGTTCAAGCGATTCTCCTGCCTCAGCCTCCTGAGTAGCTGGGATTACAGGCGTGTGCCACCACACCAGGCTAATTTTGTACTTTTAGTAGAGATGGGGTTTCACCATGTTAACCAGGCTGGTCTCGAATTCCTGACCTCAGGTGATCCACCCGCCTCGGCCTCCCAAAGTGCCGGGATCACAGGCATGAGCCACCTCACCCCGCCTAAATCAAGGTTCTCCAAGAAAAACTAAAACAGGCTGGGTGTGGTGGCTCATGGCTATAATCCCAGCACTTTGGGAGGCCGAGGTGGGTGGATCACTTGATGTGAGGAGTTTGAGACCAGGCTGGCCAACAGAGCAAAACCTCGTTTCTACTAAAAATACAAAAAAAATTAGCCGGGCATGGTGGCTCATACTTGTAGTGCTAGCTACTTGGGAGGCTGAGGCAGGAGACTCGCTTAAAGCCCAGGAGGTAGAGGTTGCAGTGAGCTGAGATCACGCCTTTGCACTCCAGCCTGGGTGTTTGAGAGAGACTCTCAAAAAAAAAAAAAAAAAAAAAAAAGAGGCCAGGCGCAGTGGCTCACGCTTGTAATCCCAGCACTTTGGGAGGCCGAGACGGGCGGATCACGAGGTCAGGAGATCAAGACCATCCTGGCTAATATGTTGAAACCCCATTTCTACTAAAAATACGAAAAACTAGCCAGGCACGGTGGCGGGCGCCTGTGGTCCCAGCTACTTGGAAAGCTGAGGCAGGAGAATGGCATGAACCCGGGAGGTGGAGCTTGCAGTGAGCCGAGGTCGAGATCGTGCCACTGCATTCCAGCCTGGGCTACAGAGCAAGACTCTGTTTCAAAAAAAAAAAAAAAAAAGCACAACTAAAACAACACAAAGGATGAAGATGGGTCAAATGGTCATGCTGGCCGAGTGAGGTGGCTCATGAGTATAATCCCAGCACTTTGGCAGGCCGAGGCAGATGGATTACCTGAGGTTGGGAGTTTGAGACCAGCCTGGCCAACATGGCGAAACCCTGTGCCTACTAAAAATTCAAAAAATTAGCTGGGCGTAGTGGCACGTGCCTGTAATCCCAGCTACTTGGGAGGCTGAGGCAGGAGAATTGCTTGAACCAGGAGGCAGAGGTTGCAGTGAGCCGAGATTGTGCCACTGCACTCCAGCCTGGCAACAGAGCGAGACTCTATCTCAAAAAAAAAAAAAAAAGTTATGCCAATTAAAATGAATCAGTGGAAATAAAGATAAGGGTGTGGACTTCTAACTGGTCAGAATCCCTGCTCTCTCTTCTCTTATTCAGAAAGCTCTACTCAGAGCATTTATCACAGACAGAGGGGTCAGATTTGTGACTGTCTGCCTCCCAATCAGACTGTGAGAGCCTGAGGCATTTATCTTTCTGGCCAATTGCATACAGGAGAGTACCATAATGCCTGTTGAATTAATAGGCAACTGATAAGAATAGCAAACATTTATTCTGTGCATACCAAGTGCCAGCTGCTGGGCTGGGCACTTTATGAAGATGATCTCATTCAGTTCCTTTTTTTTCTTTTTGAGACAGAGTCTCGCTCTGTCGCCGGGGTTGGAGTGCAGTGGCACGATCTCGGCTCACTGCAAGCTCTGCCTCCTGGGTTCATGTCATTCTCCTGCCTCAGCCTCCCAAGTAGCTGAGACTACAGGCCCCCTCCACCACATCCAGTTAATTTTTTGTATTTTTAGTAGAGACGGGGTTTCACCTTGTTAGCCAGGATGGTCTTGATCTCCCAACCTCGTGATCCGCCTGCCTCAGCCTCCCAAAGTGCTGGGATTACAGACGTAAGCCACCGCTCCCGGCCCTCATTTCCTTTTACAACAGCATATCTGGGAGCTATGTCCAGCCCCATTTTACACATAACAAACTGAGGCCTGGAAAGGTCATATCATTTACCTGAGATCATATTATAGTAAGAGTGGAGATTAGGGTTCAACACTGTTGGATGTCAGAGGTGAGGTGAGTAAAAGGCATGGAGAAGAGGCTGCTTCGCTCACCTTGGCCCTGATAGAATGGCCCTTGTAGGGAGGTATGGTTTGTGAGTTTCATTCCATTTCAGCCAGCCCAAGGGCCACTCATGGTATTTGTTTGTTGTTGGCAGTGCCAAAAAATGCTTTACTGAAGTGTGCTCAAAAGGAGCAGGTCATCCAATGAAATCTGGAATTGCTTGGGCTAGAGTGCAGTGGCGTGATCTCGGCTCACTGCACCTTGGACATCTGGGTACAGGTGATCCTCCTGCCTCAGCCTCCCAAGTAGTTGGGACCACAGGCACACACCACCAAGCCTGACTAATTTTTGATTTTTTTTTTGAGATGGAGTCTCACTCTGTTGCCCAGGCTGGAATGCAGTGGTGTGATCTCAGCTCACTGCAACCTCCGCCCCCTGGGTTCAAGCGATTCTCCCACCTCAGCCTTCTGCGTAGCTGGGATTGCAGGCTTGTACCACCACACTGGGCTAATTTTTATATTTTTAGTAAAGATGGGGTTTCACCATGTTGGCCGGGCTGGTCTCGAACTCCTGACCTCAAGTGATCCACCCACCTTGGCCTCCCAAAGTACTGGGATTACAGGCATGAGCCACAGTGCCCGGATAATTTTTTATTTTTTTGTAGAGATGAAGTCTCACTATGTTGCCCAGGCCGGTCTTGAACTCCTGGGCTCAAATGATTTGCCCACCTCAGCCTCTCAGTGTTGGGATTATAGGCGTGAGCCACCACAGCTGGGCCCCATTGTTTTCTTAACAGCTTTTATTGAGATATGATACATATACCATATAATTCACCCATTTAAAACATAAAATTCAACAGTTTAGGATATTCACAGGCATGTGCAACCGTCACCACAGTCCATTTTAGAACATTTTCCTTACCACAGAGAAATCTGCCATCCTTTGGCTCTGACCCTGCTATTCCCTCAGGCCTAAGCAACCACTAATTAACTTTCCATCTGTAGAGATTTGCCAATTCTGGATATACAACAGGTGGTCTTGTGTGACTGGCTTCCTTCACTCACCATAATATTTTCAAGGTTCATCCTTTTTTTGTTTTTTTTTGAGACGGAGTCTCACACTGTCACCTGGGCTGAAGTGTGATGGTGCGATCTCAGCTCACTGCAAGCTCCACCTCCCGGGTTCAAGCGATTCTCCTGCCTCAGCCTCCCTAGGAGCTGCAACTACAGGCACCCGCTACCATGCCTGGCTAATTTTTTTCTTGAAGGTTCATTTCATCCATGTTGTTACATGTGTCAGTACTTTTTTTTTTTATGGATTTTTTTTTTTATGGATTAGTATTTCTATTGTATAGGTACATCACTTTTTTTGTTTTTTTTCCGAGACCAAGTCTTGCTCTGTCACCTAGGCTGGAATGCAGTGATGAGATCTTGGTTCATTGCAAACTCCACCCCCCGGGTTCAAGTGATTCTTGTGTCTCAGCTCCTGAGTAGCTGGCATTACACATGGGCACCACCATGCCTGGCTAATTTTTGTGTTTTTAGTGAGACGGGGTTTCACCATGTTGGCCAGGCTGGTCTAGTCTTAAACTCCTGCCCTCAAGTGATCCGCCCACCTCGGTCTCCCAAAGTCTGGGATCACAGGCGTGAACCACCACATCTGAACTGCGAGCATCTTTTCATGTGCTTATTGGCCATTTGTATTTATATTATTTGGAAAAAATGTCTCTTGAAATCTTTCGCTTTTTTTTGTTTGTTTGTTTTCTTTGACACACGGTCTCACCTTCTGAGTAGCTGGGACCACAGGTGTGTGCCACCCAACCTGGCTAATTTTTTTTTTTTTTTGTAGCAGTGAGGTCTTCCCACGTTGCCCAAGTTGGTCTCAAACTCCAAGCCCCTTAGATACACACGATTTGCAAGTATTTTCTTCCATTCTGTGAGTTGTCTTTTCACTTTCTTGATGGTGTTCTTGTCAGGCCTCTGAGCCCAAGCTAAGCCATCATATCCCCTGTGACCTGAACGTATACATCCACATGGCCTGAAGCAACTGAAGATCCACAAAAGAAGTGAAAATAGCCTTAACTGATGACATTCCACCATTGTGATGTTTCTGCCCCACCCTAACTGATCAATGTACTTTGTAATCTCCCCCACCCTTAAGAAGGTTCTTTGTAATTCTCCCTACACTTGAGAATGTACTTTGTGAGATCCACCCCCTGCCCGCAAAACATTGCTCCTAACTCCACTGCCTATCCCAAAACCTATAAGAACTAATGATAATCCCACCGCCCTTTGCTGACTGTCTTTTCGGACTCAGCCCGCCTGCACCCAGGTGAAATAAACAGCCTTGTTGCTCACACAAAGCCTGTTTGGTGGTCTCTTCACAGGGACGCGCATGAAATTCTTTGTTGCAGAAAAGTATTTCACTTTGAGGAAGTACAATTTATTTTTCTGTGGTCACTTGTGCTTTTGACGTCATATCTAAAAAACCATTGCCTGGCCGGCCGCGGTGGCTTATGCCTGTATCCCAGCACTTTGGGAGGCCGAGGCAGGCAAATCACTTGAGTCAGGAGTTTAAGAGCAGCCTGGCCAATATGGTGAAATCCTGCCTTTACAAAAATTATCCAGCCACGGTGGAGGGTGCCTGTAATCCCAGTCACTAGGGAAGCTGAGGCAGGAGAATCGCTTGAACCTGGGAGGCGGAGGTGCAGTGAACCAAGATGGCTCACTGCACTCCAGCCTGGGCAACAGAGCAAGATTCTGTCTCAAATAAATAAATAAATATGTAAATAAATAAAAATAAAAAAACATGACCGGGAACAGTGGCTCACGCCTATAATTGCAGCACTTTGGGAGGCCGATGTGGGCGGATCACCTGAGGTAAGGAGTTTGAGACCAGCCTGGCCAACATGGTGAAACCCCAGTCTCTACTAAAAATACAAAAAATTAGCCGGGTTTGGTGGCACGTGCCTGTAATCTCAGCTGCTTGGGAGGCTGAGGCAGGAGAATTGCTTGAACCTGGGAGGCAGAGGTCGCAGTAAGCTGAGATCGCGCCATTGCACTCTAGCTTGGGCAACAAGAGTGAAACTCCGTCTCAAAAACAAAAACAAACAAACAAAAACATTGCCTAACCAATGTCACAAAGCTGTACCCCTATGTTTTCTTCTAAAGGTTTTCAGAATTGCCCTTGAAATGCAGTTTCCCACTCTTTCGGCACACCCCTGAGCAGGCCCCAAGCTACATCCCTGGCCATAACTCCCCACACAACGGCCACCCTAACCCCAAGCAAGCTGCTTACATTTCAGTCTTTCAGTTTCAAGGTTCCATGTAGGGTGGGCAGCTGTGGACAGGCATCAAGGCAGCAGTTGAGGTCAGCCTGCAGGTTTAGGATGCAGGCTAGCAAGAGAAGAGTGCTTGACTCTGGGAATAAGGCGACGCCTCTGAGACAAGGGCTTCTGGGTTGAAGAAGTGCCTGCTGGGGCCAAGAGCACAACCTACCTGGACAGCTGTGGCAGGTCCTTAAGGGAGGGGCTGGGCCCACTGCTGGCCACTGCCACCCTAGTCCAGTTCTCCACTGCTAGGAGCTGTTGTGTGTTACCTAGAAAAGGAGCTTGTAAAATTGACTCTCTGGTCACCACCAAACTTGTCTTTTTTTGTTGTTGTTGTTGTTAGACGGAATTTCGCTCTTGTTGCCCAGGCCGGAGTGCAGTGGAGTGATCTCAGCTCACCGAAACCTCTGCCTCCCAGGTTCAAGCGATTCTCCTGCCTCAGCCTCCCGAGTAGCTGGGACTACAGGCATGAGCCACCATGCCCAGCTAATTTTGTATTTTTTAGTAGAGATGGGGTTTCTCCCTGTTGGTCAGGCTGGTCTCGAACTCCGGACCTCAGGTGATCCGCCCGCCTCGGCCTCCCAAAATGCCGGGATTACAGGCGTGAGTCACTGCGCCTGGCCCAAACTTGTCTATCTTTATCTCTACTTATAGTGAGTGTCAGGTCACCCTCTTGGAAACCGGTGACCAGAGGCTGATGACCTCTCACAGGTGCTGGCCCTGGGGACCTAGGCGATCCCTTTGGGAATCCCAGGTCAACCGGGTGCCAGCTCCATTGCTCTGGCTGTGTGGGTGGTTGTGGGTGGTGAGGCACATAGAAAGTCAACAATGCCAGGGAAGGGCAGCTCAGAAATCCCGGTTATGCCAAGTACCACTCAGGGCTATTCTCACTCTAGTGAGTGCCCATTGGTTTTTCCCGAAGTCCAGAGAGAAGGACACCATCGGGGGCGCTGTATCCCACCCGGCGCCATCAGCCCCTGCCACCCACCACCCAGAAGCTGGATTCCAACGGGAGTTGCGGGTGGGGGCGGAACCGGCTGCGGTCTGGGGGCGGGGCGCCCGGGCGCGGGGCGGGGCTGGCGGGAATGTGCGCACCCTCGCCCGTGGCCCCGCCCGAGCATCCCGCGCCGACGGGGCTGTGCTGGAGCTGCTGTTCAGTGCTGCAGGCGCGCGTCATGGCTGCTTTGAGACAGCCCCAGGTCGCGGAGCTGCTGGCCGAGGCCCGGCGAGCCTTCCGGGAGGAGTTCGGGGCCGAGCCCGAGCTGGCCGTGTCCGCGCCGGGCCGTGTCAACCTCATCGGGGAACACACGGACTACAACCAGGGCCTGGTGCTGCCTATGGTGAGGGGCTGCGCGGCGAGCCCCCAGCCCGCCGCCGCCTGTGCCGGCCGCCGAGGAGGGCAGGCCTCGGGGGCGCTGGGGGCGAGTTCTTCCCGCGGGAGATGTGGGGCGGGCAGCTGCGCCTGGAGCAACGGCGCACGGAAGAGTCCCCGGGACGGGCTGTTCCCCACGTTGGAAGGGAGGAAGCGAGGAAGTGGCCGGGAGAGGGTGCGCGGCCGCCTCTTCGCTCAAGCCCGCCCTCTGTGGGCTGCGGCTCCTCGCCTTCAACCTGGGAGCATGTTCCCCTTAAACTGAGGCCCTGTGTGCCACGCAGAAGGGGACACTCCACGCCTCTGGCCACCGTGGGGCCCCAACCGCAGACTTGGGCGAACGTAGCCTTCTGGCCCAGCCCGTTCAATTCACAGTGGAGGAAACTGAGGCCCAGAGAGGCCCAGTGAACTGCTGGAGGTCACAGCAGGTTCGTGGCGGGGCTGCGACTTGGGAGTGAGGACTCCCAGCTTTCAGTGTGGGGTGCTTTCCGCCCCATCTGTAGCTTGGGGAGTGCACAGGTACAGGATGTCCAGGGCCACCCCAAAATGTAAAGGCTTTGGAGCTCCGGTGATCTGTTTTCCCTTTGGGCTAGCTCTCCCCCTTGCCCCACAGCTCAGGGCAGAGTCCAGGTCTGTGCTCCAGCAGCAGCCGCCCCGCCCCTGAAGACCCGGGGGGCAGGGCTCAAGCCCCCAAGGCCATCTTCCCTGCGAAGCTGAACCTGGAAGTTCAGAACCTGATGACTGCGGAGGCATCAGAACCTCGGCTGGAGGCGGTGTCACTGGCGGGGCTTCCTCCATCAGCCGGGGGAAGCCTCACCCACTGCTTGTCTGTCCTGCCAGGCCCTGGAGCTCGTGACGGTGGTGGTGGGCAGCCCCCGCAAGGACGGGCTGGTGTCTCTCCTCACCACCTCTGAGGGTGCCGATGAGCCCCAGCGGCTGCAGTTTCCACTGCCCACAGCCCAGCGCTCGCTGGAGCCTGGGACCCCTCGGTGGGCCAACTATGTGAAGGGAGTGATTCAGTACTACCCAGGTATGGGGCCCAGGCCCGAGCCAAGTCCTCACCGATACTAGGAGTGCCACCTCACAGCCACAGAGCCCATTCATTTGTCTGATACACTGGGGAAGACTCGCAGAGTGGAGCATCCCGTTGTACAGATGAGGAAACTGATGCCCCCAGAAGGTCGAGAACTTGCCCTGGGTTTCCCATGGCCTGATTGGAGGAGCCAGGATTCAAACCCTAGCCTTTTTTCCCTCCAGAGCCCTAAACCAGGAGGACAATTAGAAGTGTCCCAGCAACCTCAGAGGGTGGGAAAATGGAGGGCAGTGGGTCCCTTAGACCAGCAGGTTGGTGGCTTCTGACAACTGAGACACGCACCCTAGAAACAGCTGCTAGGCCATTGCTGCCCTTCCCACCAGGACACATGCCCTTCCTGTGCCATCCTCCCAGGCAGCCCCTCTTACCATCACCTGTTCTTTCCCCTGCAGCTGCCCCCCTCCCTGGCTTCAGTGCAGTGGTGGTCAGCTCAGTGCCCCTGGGGGGTGGCCTGTCCAGCTCAGCATCCTTGGAAGTGGCCATGTACACCTTCCTCCAGCAGCTCTGTCCAGGTACCAGCTAGGTCCCAGCCCTGACCCAGCCCTCCTTCCCTGAAGTCTCCAGGTGGTCCCAGCTTCTACTATGCCTTATGGAGGGGGTGGCAGGGAATCTCTCTGGAGTGTCATTGGAGCCACTGCTGCTCCCACCAGCCCTAGCCTCCCCACCTCACCCTGTACTGCAGACTCGGGCACAGTAGCTGCCCGCGCCCAGGTGTGTCAGCAGGCTGAGCACAGCTTCGCAGGGATGCCCTGTGGCATCATGGACCAGTTCATCTCACTCATGGGACAGAAGGGCCACGCGCTGCTCATTGACTGCAGGTTGGGCTCGCTCCCCTCGTCCCCTCCCGCCCTGCACTCAGGTGCTCCTGGGTGGAGTGTGCCCACTGCCTGGCGCAGCAAGTACACGCTTGGCCTCGTCATCTCCCCCACTGTAACTCCACCCCAGGTCCTTGGAGACCAGCCTGGTGCCACTTTCAGACCCCAAGCTGGCCGTGCTCATCACCAACTCCAATGTCCGCCACTCCCTGGGCTCCAGTGAGTACCCTGTGCGGCGGCGCCAGTGTGAAGAAGTGGCCCAGGCGCTGGGCAAGGAAAGCCTCCGGGAGGTGCAGCTGGAAGAGCTAGAGGGTGAGAACTGCCGGGGTGCTCTGTCCTGGAGGCGGCTGTGCTCCCTGCTGGCGCCTCAGTGTGGCCTTGACCCTGCCTGGGATCCCCGATCTCCAGGGCCTTCTGCCATGCTCTCCCCAGTCCCTTCAAACACTACAAACCCAGGGTTCCAACCTCGGCGGGGCTGCTTGAAATCCTAAAACGGTCTTATCTAATCAGAAAAATCAATTTCCATTGTGGAAAATGTAGAAAAGTACAAAGTAGAAAATAACAAGCTATAAGGCCACTACCCAGAGACGGCCACTCTTGACATTTTCACATGTTTCCTTTCAGTATTTTTCCACATCTGTTTTCAAAGCTGAGTATATGTAATATATCATCACTTGCCCCCCACCCTGCCCCCCTTTTTTTTAAGGGGGAGGGTCTCGTTCTGTTGCCCAAGCTGGAGTGTAGTGCTGTGATCATAGCTTACTGCAAACTTGAACTCTTGGGCTCAAGGGATCCTCCCAGCTCAGACCTCCAAGTAGCTAAGATTACAGGTGTGCCACCATGCCCGGCTCATTTTTATTTTTGTAAAGACAGGGTCTTGCAATGTTGCCCAGGCTGATCTTGAACTCTGGCCTCAGGTGGTCCTCCTGCCTTGGCCTCCCAAAGTGTTGGGATTATAGGCATGAGCCACTGGGCCCAGCCCACTTGCCATGTTTTTGTTTTGTTTTGTTTTTTGTTTTGGACACAGAGTTTCAGTCTTGTTACCCAGGCTGGAGTGCAATGGTGCAGTTTCAGCTCACTGCAACCTCTGCCTCCCAGGCTCAAGCGATTCTCCTGCCTCAGCCTCCAGAGTAGCTGGGACTACAGGCACCGCCACTACGCCTGGCAGATTTTTTGTATTTTTAGTAGAGACTGGGGTTTCACCATATTGGCCAGGCTGGTCTCAAATATGCCTGACCTCAGGTGATCGTCCTACCTCAGCCTCCCAAAGTGCTGGGATTACAGGTGTGAGCCACTGCACCAGCTTTCTTTTTTTTTTTTTACTTAACGTAATCTCAGAACCCTATCTTATGCCACGAAAGGCCCATCTCAGTGTGGCTTTTTCTTTTTCTTTTTTTTTTTTGAGACGGAGTCTTGCTCTGTCGCCCGGGCTGGAGTGCAGTGGCCGGATCTCAGCTCACTGCAAGCTCCGCCTCCCAGGTTTATGCCATTCTCCTGCCTCAGCCTCTGGAGTAGCTGGGACTACAGGCGCCCGCCACCTCGCCCGGCTAATTTTTTGTATTTTTAGTAGAGACGGGGTTTCACCGTGTTAGCCAGGATGGTCTCGATCTCCTGACCTCGTGATCCGCCCGTCTTGGCCTCCCAAAGTGCTGGGATTACAGGCTTGAGCCACCGCGCCCGGCTGGCCTTTTCGTTTTTTTGAGAGAGAGAGTCTCGCTCTGTTGCCCAGGCTGGAGTGCAGTGGCACGATCTCGGCTCACTGCAACCTCCGCCTCCTGGGTTCAAATGATTCTCCTGCCTCAGCTTCCTGAGTAGCTGGAATTACTGGCACCCACCACCATGCCCAGCCAAGTTTTATATTTTTAGTAGAGATGGGGTTTCACATTGACCAGGCTGGTCTCGAACTCTGACCTCGTGATCTGCCTGCCTCGGCCTCCCAATGTGCTGGGATTACAGGTGTGAGCCACCACACCTGGCCTCAGTGTGGCTCTTTAAAGCTCCACCATATTTCAGCATTCAGGTGCCCTGTCATTTACTTAACTATTTTCTGATACACCTCACACTGTGATGAACTTTTAAAATAATTTTTTATTTTTATTTATTTATTTATTTGAGACGGAGTCTCGCTCTGTCACCCAGGCTGGAGTGCAGTGGCACGATCTCGCTCACTGCAATCTCTGCCTCCCAGGTTCAAGTGATTCTCCTGCCTCAGCCTCCTGAGTCGCTGATATTAGAGGCATGCGCCACCATGCCCGGCTAATTTTTGTAATTTTAGTAGAGACGAGGTTTCACCATGTTGGTCAGGCTGGTCTTGAACTCCTGACCTCGTGATCCGCCAGCCTCAGCCTCCCAAAGTGCTGGGATTATAGGCATGAGCCACTGCGCCTGGCCATCTTTTTTTATTTTTTAAAGAGATGGGTTCTGCTATGCTGCCCAGGCTGGACCTGAACTCTTGGGCTCAAGTGATCTCATCTAGTCTCCTGGGTAGCTGCGACTAAAGGCACCCGGTTTATCTGCATTCTCTTTTTTTTATTTGAGACTGAGTCTTGCTCTGTAGCCCAGGCTGGAGCACAGTGGCGTAATCTCGGCTCACGGCAACCTCTGTCTTCAGGGTTCAAGCAATTCTCCTGCCTCAGCCTCTCGAGTAGCTGGGACTACAGGCGTGTGCCACCAGAGCCAGCTAATTTTTTTTTTTTTTTTTTTTTTGTATTTTTAGTAGAGATGGGGTTTCACTATATTGGCCAGGCTGGTTTTGGACTCCTGACCTCAAGTGATCCGCCTGCCTCGGCCTTCCAAAGTGCTGGGATTACAGGCACAGGCGTGAGTCACCACGCCTGTCCTATCTGCATTCTCTTAATAGTTTCTTAGGAATGGATTCTTAGGAGTAGGATTATAGAGTCAAGAGACACAAGCATTCTAGGCTGGGTGCGGTGGCTCACGTCTGTGCCTGTAGTCCCAGCACTTTAGGAGGCCAAGGCGAGCAGATTGATTGAGCTCAGGAATTCGAGACCAGCCTGGGCAACATGGCGAAACCCCATCTCTAAAAAAATACAAAAATTAACCGAGCGTGGTGGTGTGTGCCTGTAGTCCTAGCTACTAAGGAAGCTGGGGTGGGAGGATCGCTTGAACCCGGGAGGTTGAGGCTGCAGTGAGCTGTGATTGCACCACTGCACTCCAGCCTGGGCCACAGAGTGAGACCCTGTCTCCAAAATAAAAAAGATACAAGTATCCTTAAAGCTCCTGCTACCCATGGCCAGGAAGATAGTCTATTGGACAGTTTTAAGGTCATATCAGGCCGGGCGCGGTGGCTCAAGCCTGTAATCCCAGCACTTTGGGAGGCCGAGACAGGCGGATCACGAGGTCAGGAGATCGAGACCATCCTGGCTAACACGGTGAAACCCCATCTCTACTAAAAAAATACAAAAAAAAAAAAAACTAGCCGGGCGAGGTGGCGGGCGCCTGTAGTCCCAGCTACTTGGTGGCTGAGGCAGGAGAATGGCATAAACCTGGGAGGCGGAGCTTGCAGTGAGCTGAGAACCAGCCACTGCACTCCAGCCCAGGCGACAGAGCGAGACTCCGTCTCAAAAAAAAAAAAAAAAGGTCATATCAATATTATCTCATTTAATTCCCCCCCAAACTCTATAAAGCACATTCTGTTAACCATAATTCTCATATTCTTGATGGGGGAATCTACAGTGAGAGGCAGTGCTGGGATCTGAACCCTAACCCTGGACAGATTAGCTCTAGGGCCCATGCTCTTGACTGCCCGGCCATGCTGTCTACACTGAGTTGTTCCTTCCTGGCAGTGTAGGTGTGCCTATCTCAGGGACACTAGACAGCTCTGAGGGACCTCTGGGTCCTTTTCCTTTGTGAACTGTGTCGCGTTCTCCAGAGCAGCGCTCAGCCCTGCCCTGCCTGCTCTGTGCAGATGACCTTGGCCAAGGTTTTCACACTGGAATAAGCTGGGCCCTCCTTCCCACCCTAGCCTCCCCTTGCCCCTCCTCCAGGTCTCCTGCCTGGGAGCAGCTTGCCCTGTCTCCTCCAGAGTCCTGCCCTAGAAGCCCCAATCCCTCTCCTTCCATCCCCTGCCTGGCTGCCTGGCTCCTTCCCTCAGCCTCCAAGACATGCTCAGTTTTCTTCCCGCCTAAAACACTGCCCACTGTCTCATTTCCATTCATTTCTTTCTTTGTTTTTTTTTGAGAGGGAGCCTCACTCTGTTACCCAGGCTGGAGTGCAGTGGCATGACCTCCACTCACCGTACCCTCCGCCTCCTAGGTTCAAGCAATTCTCCTGCCTCAGCCTCCTGAGTAGCTGGGATTACAGGTGCCTGCCACAATGCCCGGCTAATTTTTGTATTTTTATTAGAGACGGGGTTTTGCCATGTTGGCCAGGCTGGTCTAGAGCTCCTGACCTCAGGCAGTCCGCCGGCCTCGGCCTCCCAAAGTGCTGGGATTACAGGCCTTGAGCCACCGCGCCCGCTCATTCATTTCTTAGTCCTTTGCATCTACTTGCCCCTCTATCCCACCATGCACCTATAACAAGCTTCCCCCTTAAACCTGCGGGTTTGGCTGGGCGCAGTACACTGAGCCAGTACCGGTACTGACCCAGGTACCCCTCCAGCCTCAGCTCCAGCCAGCTGGGATGGCCTGCTGGTCCCTGGCTGCTCCCGCCCCCGCTTCTGGAGTCCCAGCCCTCGAGGCTCCATGTGGCTCAGCAGAATTTCTTCTCCTCCTGCTGTGGGGGCCTCTTGAGGGCAGCACTCACCTTGGGAAGTGTGCAGTGTTTCAACCCTCACTGCTCCCTGAAGGACCAAGGTGTCCCATGTTACAGTTGGGGGAGGAGGCACTGTGATAAAGGGGCTCTTCAGACCCATGTCTGAGAGAGCCAGGCTGCCCCATCCCCGTGGCCCCCCACCCTTCACTGTCCAGCCAGGGCCACTGCCATCACTGCCTGCTGGCCTTCACAGGCGTCGCGGTCCCAGGCAGTGAGAAGGCGGCTGCTGACTCCTTTTTCCTCCCCAGCTGCCCGGGAACTGGTGAGCAAAGAGGGCTTCCGGCGGGCCCGGCACGTGGTGGGGGAGATTCAGCGCACGGCCCAGGCAGCGGCTGCCCTGAGACGCGGTGACTACAGAGCCTTTGGCCGCCTCATGGTGGAGAGCCACCGCTCACTCAGGTGAGGCCCTCTGGGCGCCCCGCTCCTGCCGGGCACGGGCCGGCCCCGGGCCCACCCCTTCGATATCCTCTCTGCAGAGACGACTATGAGGTGAGCTGCCCGGAGCTGGACCAGCTGGTGGAGGCCGCACTCGCTGTGCCTGGGGTTTATGGCAGCCGCATGACGGGCGGTGGCTTCGGTGGCTGCACGGTGACACTGCTGGAGGCCTCTGCTGCTCCCCACGCCATGCAGCACATCCAGGTGGGCGGGCACCAGGGCCTGGGCGGGCAGGAGCGGCGGCTTCCCGGGGCCCTGCCACTCATCCCCAGCCCGCCTCTCACAGGAGCACTATGGCGGGACTGCCACCTTCTACCTCTCTCAAGCGGCCGATGGAGCCAAGGTGCTGCGCTTGTGAGGAGGCCCCAGGACAGCACACGAGGTACAGGGCCTGCAGGCCAGTCCCATGGCTCTGTGCTTGGTGCCACAGTATCTGGTGCTCAATAAACTTGTGCCTCCAACGTGGTACCTGCCTGCCTCTAGAGGTGGGTGTATGCTTGGGTGTCAGAGAATGGGGGATGTCAGAACCGCTCCCCTACCCTAGGTGAGCACCTCTCAGGCCCCAGAAGAATGGGCAAGGCAGGGCCTAGCAGTAGCAAAACTGTTTATTAAGTGCAGAACAAAGGCTGGGTCCTTGTGCTGCTCCCAGCTCTTCGGTTACAAATAGGTTTGGGCCCAGAGAGGGGGTCCTTGCCCCCTTCATGCCTCCCAGGAGACACCTAGCCCCTGCTCTTGTGCATGTGGGTGGGCTGGGCGCCCAGGGATGCAAGGATGGAGTAGCTGAGGAGGCTCTGGGAGAGGAGTTGGAAGGACGCCTAGTGGGACATGGCGGGGGGGGGGCGGGGTGGGATCAGGTTTGGAAGAACTGTTGGTCCACCTGGGTGCTGAGGGTTCCACTGGTGGTCAGCGTCCGGCTCACAAACTCCTGGGTCACATGCCGGGTGAGGGAGCCGCCTGCCTCCAGGTGCTGGGCCCCCAGGGTCAGCCCATCTGTGGAGGAGGAGGCATTAGATGACCTGGCCTGGGGTCTGTCCCTCTCCCTCTGCTAGCTCCCTGTCCTGGGCGAGCCGGGACCCCCTGGCCCTCAGTGCTCACCCACTAGGAAGGGCTCGGTGGCGCTGGTGTGGGTGGTGGTGATGCTGCTGTACTCACTTTGCAGTGGGTGCTGGAAGAGCCCGGCATGGCTGCCCAGCTGTGGGAAGGGGCCTGGAGTGGGCAGATTGGCTGGTCAGAGGGTGGTGCCAGGAGAAGGCACGGCCCGAGGAGGAGTGGGAGGTGAAGGAAAGGCCAGGTGCCTACCTCCGTCCTGGGACTCTATGGTGATGATGCCCTCGCGCTCTGGCCCGAAGCCCTCAGTGGTCCTGGCCTGCACCTTGAACTTGTAGGGCACGTTCTCGCTGAGGCCCGGCACGGTCAGCCGGCTCTCAGGGCTGTCTCCATCCACCCGGAATGTAGTGGCTGGCCCTGAGCAGAGAAGCTGCCTTCAGCCTCTGCAGCCCCCTGTCTACTCCTCCCCTGGCCACCCCTGCCCCCGGGGCGGGCAGCACCTCCTCCTTGGGCCATCTCACAGGTCACCAGGTAGCCGATGATATCCCCATTGGGCCTCCGTGGCCGCTCCCAGCTCAGCTGCAGCGAGTCTGGGCTCAGAGCAGTGAACACTAGCGGGCCTGGGGCGCTGGGAGTGCTCAAAGTGAAGGCGGAGCCTGGGGGCAGTAGAGGAAGAGTGTCAGCGTGTGGGTGGGTGGTGGGCATGATGGGGGCAGCTGTGGGGCTGGGGGAGGCAACTCACCTGGCAGGGGACAGAGTGGGCTCTGCGGGTGCACCTGGGATTCGATGGTGATGACACCCTCACGCTCTCGGCCCCAGCCTTCCTGGCTCTGGGCCCGCACGCGGAACACATAGGAGTGGTTGGGCAGGAGGTCTTCCACCACCACCGAGGTCTGGGCAGGGCTGGGGATGTTGAGCCGATGTAGCTCGCCTGAGGGGTCAGGTGGGGGCAGAGAGTAGCGCAGTGTTACTCCCACCCCCGGCCTGATCCCCCTCTTCCCTAAGTTGCCATCAAGACCTGGTTATCACCCACCCAGAACTAGCTGTGGTTTGGGTACAGGTTGGGTACACTATGGTATGGCTGGTTGTCCAGGTTGTGTACTATACAAGAGTGGAGCCTGTAATCCCACTCATGTTTGGGTGAAATCCTGCGCCCTGGTCATGCTGCTTTGAATGTCCCTGCCCAGGGAAGTGCCACTTCCTCGTTCCCCCAAAGGCATCTCAGGCCCTAGGATTCCAGCCCAAAGAGGCCTTGTTAGGTGAAACGTAGCAGAGAATGACCAGGAGAGAGGGGCAGGGAGATGGGTGAGACCTCAGAAGAGGGGAGGCAAAGAAGTGGGGTGGGAGACCCTCTCAGGCTGGATGGGGCTTAGCGCCCAAGGGATTTGGGTGGGTTCTGACACAGCCGAGGTGCCCTATGTGTCACCCTGGGGCCAGGGCTCGCGGGGCTGCACCCCACAGCCCAGCAGTCACCATGTCTCACCGCCGTTCAGCAGCTGGTACTCCACGCTGTAGCCCTGCAGCGGCCGCTCGCACCGCGGCTCCTGCCAGCTGACTCTGAGAGATGTGGGTCCCAGGGCAGAGAACACCAGGCGGGTGGGCGTGTCAGGCACACCAGCGGTCAGGCGAGAGTCTGGGGACAGGAGGCTGCAGTCGGTCAGAGATGCAGGGGCTAGGGTCTCAGCGGGGGCCACAGTGCTGCCCCCGACCTCCCTCCCTTGGCTGGCATATCTACACTGATTGCTGGCTGCACAACTCACCCTGCAACACCCTGTCCAGGCTGCCCAGCACCTACCACACATCCTCCAGGAGGGTGCGGGCCCTGCCTGTGCCAAGAGAGGGTGAGCCCTGTGAGTCTGCCAGTCCCACCCCCTCAATTCCTCAGCTGGCCTGGCCCCTCTCCTGCCCCAGCCATAGCCCCGCCCCCTGGAAGGGCAGAGGCAGTGTTAGGCATCAGCACTGATGGAAGGGTAGGTGGTTAGCGCCTGTGGGCAGGCGGGGGTCCTGTGGATGGAATGGAGGGGAAGCAGTGGGCACAGCTGGTGGCTGCTATGGTGGCTGGATGACAGATGGAGCAGGACAGCTGTGGAGACAGGATGGCCGCCCCTGTACTACCTGGGCCCCAGGAGGGCGCTGCTGGCCTCCCAGCCAGGATTATAGAGTCTCGTGGGCCCCTGGAAGGGGGGAACCCTTTCATCTGAGCCCGACTCCGGGACCCCAGAGCCCAGGACAGCGGAAGCCTGCTCCTCCCGTGTTCCCAGATGGGAGGGAGGCCTAGGGCAGGACAAAACAAGAGTGAGAGGAGCAAGGAGTGTGCATGCATAAGTGTGCATGTGTGCGTGTGTGCATGCATGTGTGCGTGTGCGTGTGTACATGTGTGCGTGCGTGCATGTGTACATGCCTGTGTGTGTGTTGGAGAATGGACCGTCGGGACAGCAGGCAGAAGCCCGAGGCTCCAGGAGCTGGAAGAGAGGACCGGTTAGTGGGAGAGGCAGGGTTGGCTGAGGTCACTCACCGTGGGAGGAGACCGAGGTGAGGGTGGAGTAGTCCCTGGGCATTGTGGTCGAGTGTGAGTGCTCCGAGCGGGTCAGCGAGTGGTAGTCCCGTGTGAGGGTGGAGGATGTGCTTAGTCCACGGTGGGGCACATGTGGGCTCAGGTGGGTGCCATAGGCAGCGGCACCAGTCGTGGTCATCCTGTGCAGGGAGTTGGCGCTGCCCGGGAAGGCAAAGTCCATCCGGCCATTCACCAGGTGCTCTGCAGGGGGAGAGCAGGGTCCCTTGGTCAGGCCTGCCCCAGACCCAGGCCCCAAGTAGCAGGTTGGCCCTGCACATTCCTGGTCACCCACCCTCTGGGTGGCTTTTGCTTAAATACAACCAGTTTCCCTCAAACCAGTAAGGACAGAGACCCTCTGTCCCTGGAGGAGCCCAAGGGCCACCCAGGCTTCCACAGCCCATGTCCTCTGGCTGGCGGACCCTGGCAGCAGTGGGGGATTTGCCTTGGGGAAATCCCAAAGCCTTCCCTCCTGTCCTTTGAGGCCCCTGAGCGGTCTACTTGGGTGCCAGCGTCCGCTCCCCGAGCAGACTTCTGAATTTGCACTGCCTGGCCAGGCAGGCACCATAAGGGCCCAAGCGCCCGCCTCGGGTGTCCCCTGGCACTGGGCCCTGCCTCTGAGCAGCTGTGTCTCCCAGCCGCCAAGGCCCCAGCTTGGCTGAAACTGGGGCCCCGAGGCAGGGCAGACACCCACCCCAGGCCCCCAGGCCCGCGGGCGTGAGTGAGGCTGGGTGGGTGCGGATCGGGGCGCGGCGGGTGAGCCTGTCACCTCCGGGGGGCCCGGGTGTCGCACTGCGGGGCAGGCTGTCCCCCTTCCCGCCCGCGCCGCCGTCGTCCGGGGGCCCGTGGGGCGCCTCGGCGTCGGAGGAGCGCCCGCTGCTGGCCGATAGGCGCGGGATGAGCTCCGGGGGCAGCCGCCACGTGACGCGCCGCAGGTCCAGCTCCTCCCCCAGCAGGGGCTCGAACTTCCAGCCGCAGCCTTGGGAACAACGAAGGGCCGCGTTGGCACCGCCTGGGAGCGCCGGGCCAAGCAGGGCCAGGCAGGGGAAGGCTGGAGGCGCTGCGAGGGGAGCCTGTCTCCAGCTCCCGGGATCTCAGGGTGTGTTTTGGGGGCGGGAGTAGATGCGCAAGGCCGGATGGGGAAGGCCCGGCAGGTGAAACGCAGGTGAAACCCTGGCGCGGCTGGAGCCTTTCCAGATAAGCGAGTGCAGCCTTGGCACAGCTGGGGAGGAGAGACCCCCTGACCCGCCAGGAGACCTGGGGGAAGCCTGGGCTCTGTCACCAGCTGTGAGGCCTCCCTTGCCTTACTTAACCTCTCTGAGACTCAGTTTCCCATTTGTACAATGGAGAGAGGAATCTCGCCCCTGCCTGCCTCCCAGGGACCGTTCCGCGAGCCACCGAGCGCTTCGCAGGTAGTGTTAGAAGCGGCTGAGCTGGGGTTCCAGAGTCATACCAGCTGCGCTCCACCTGAACCCCTTAAAATGGCTCCTTAAGCCCAAGCTCAGCCCCGTGGGGGCCAGTGTGTGTTCACTGGGGGCAGCTTAAGGCATAGGCAGGGACGGAAGAAAATACAAATGATATACGTGCCCCAGAGGCTTTTCCACTCATGGTACTGTGTGATTGGTATCCCATTATACAGAGCAGAAAACTGACGCAAGGAGAGGATAAGTGATTCATCTGATGTCCCACAGGTGGAGCCAGAGCTGACACTGAGCACTCAGGAGGCCCAGCTAAGGGCTCTGCACCACTTTGTTCTGGGAATCAAGGAGGAAGGACAGAGCCGTTGGGGGGTGTTCTTGTCTCCTTGGCTCCCCTACCCTTGCCAGGTGGCCACCTGGTGGCTGCCCAGGGCTTCTGGGCC
This sequence comes from Piliocolobus tephrosceles, assembly GCF_002776525.5. NCBI lineage: Eukaryota > Metazoa > Chordata > Mammalia > Primates > Cercopithecidae > Piliocolobus > Piliocolobus tephrosceles. The sequence continues at coordinate 69,398,066 of NC_045449.1, read as the reverse complement.
AGCCCTGGCCCCGGGGGGTGGCCTGAGTGTCCTGTGTGCATGGCAGAGCTGCTGAACCTTCAAGTGGTGAAGTTGTGTTTCTTCATGGTCCCGTGGGCATGAACTCATGTGTGCTTGCACAAGGCTGTGTGCGTCTGTCCCCCAGGCACTGGTTCCTGGATACACACCATTGCATCTGTCCAAGGCTGTCTTAACCTCCATGTCCTCTAGTTGCTGGCCCCTTTGCCCTCTCTCTGGACCCAGTGGACTCCCTCTGTACCCAAGACCCCCACTGTCTTCTTGTGGGTCCCAGGTCTCCACTCACCGGTGTCATCGGAGACGCTGGGCCTCTGGCTGCCAGATGGCGAGCGCAGAACATCATCGCTGTACATGAGGAAGCTGTCGTAGTCCTCCCCGCTCTGGGCATCCACGATGGGGATGTCAGGGATGATGGGGACTGCAGGGTGGGGGAGTGAGCCAGGGCCCTGGCTGCTGCCCTCTGCCCCCTACCCCGTCTGCCCCTCACCTCCCTGCCCATCACTCACTGGACATGGGCCGCTTGGGTTGGGTGGCCAGGTTGATGATGGCCTCCCGCTCGGGCCCCCAGCCGGCCCCGTTGCGCGCCTTCACCGTGTAGCGGTAGGGCTGGGACTCCCGAAGGTTCTCAATAAGCAGCATCCGGTTCTTAGGATTGTCAACCAGCACCTTCTTCATGGGCCCGATAGGTCCTGGGGCAGGGAGAGTGCTTCAGAGGGTCACCCAGGTCCCAGCCTTGTCCCAGCACCAGCCCTGACACAGTAGGACAGTCATGCATCCCCTGGACAGCACCCAGGGGCTGGGGAGCAAGGCAAAGCCAGCCACTGCTGAATTGCTGCCTGTGGAGCCCCGAGCGTCAGCATGACTGGTGTGGACATGTGTCACCAGCCCGCCAAGGGACTCTGCTGAGTAAGTGGCAGAGCCAAGGCTATAGTCAACTTCAAGTTGGCCTCGACGTCACCTCTACCCATATATCCACGGTGCCTCCACACGAGGCAAGGGCACACATAGGGGGTTGCCCCCCCCCGCCTCCCTTCCAGGACTGGAGAAATAACTGTTCTGCCAGGCACTGTGATCTCAGGCTGCCAGATAAAACACTGTATAAAATAATCTTTTTTTTTTTTTTTTGCGGTGGAGTCTAGCTCTGTCACCCAGGTTGGAGTGTAGTGACATGATCTTGGTTCACTGCAACCTGAGCCTTCTGGATTCAAGCAATTCTCCTGCCTCAGCCTCCTGACTAGCTGGGACTACAGGAGTGAGCCACCATGCCTGGCTAATTTTTAGTAGAAACAGGGTTTCACCATGTTAGCCAGGCTGGTCTTGAACTCCTGACCTCAAGCAGTCCACCTGCCTCAGCCTCTCAGTGTACAAAATAATCTTTTAAAGTGCCATCTGAAATTCAGAGCCTCCTGTATTTTTGTTCGCTAAATCCGGTAACTTTCCTCTTGCCCTAAGAAAACCATGCAAGTGTGAGCTCCCTGGTTACCTGCATGGGGAGGGGTACCCCTGAGCCTGTGACCCCACTCCACATAGGTAACCACCCACCCTGCAACCTTCTGGGTTTGGTCTTAGAATGCAACCCAGCCCAAAGTCTGGCCAAAACCCTAACGATGCCTCAGGCTTATCTGCTAACCAGGATGAAGGCCTCGAGTGCCCTGCTCGGCAGGTCCAGGGAGTGACCCAGAGCTCCCTCCCACTTTGTCCCCTCCCTTTCCGTGGCTGTTCTCTCTGCGGGCAGGGAGGAAGATGTGGTTCTTACGGTTGTCGTCGTTGACCAGGCCATAGCAGACCTCATAGGCTGTGATCTCACCGTTGGTCTCAGCTGGCTCAGCCCAGCTCAGCTGGGTCACCGTGGAGGAGACGACATTGAAGGCCAGACGCCCTGGCTCGCTGGGCACTAGGGAGTGGGGGATACAGGAAGAGTGCTGTCAGTGGCAGAGGGGAGGGCTGGGCACACTGGCATCAGGACAGCCAGGGGACAAATGGACAGACATGGCAAGGCCTCACCTTCCTGGTGGGTGCGGCAGGACACCAGGGAGCTGTAGGGTCCCTCGCCCTGAGCCCCATAGGCGCACACCTTCATCTCATAGTCGCAATACGGGTACAGGTTGGTGAGCTCCACTGAGGGCACCTTGCTGTCGAGCAGGTGGGCTTCGGACTCAGAGTCACCCTGAATCCAGTACTTTACCTGCCCCCAGGGACGGGTCCTGGTCAGCAGCGAGCAGCAGGCACCCAAGCTGCCTGTCCCTCTGCTGACCTCTGCCCTTACTGTCCTCTTTGCACAGATGAGAGACACTAAGGCCCGAGGGAGGGGCTGAAAGATCTGCCATGTGCACACATCAGGACGGGGGCAGAGCAGGTGGAGGTGTCTCCCGTGCGGGGGTGGGAGGGGGCCCCATTTTAGGAAGGAGGACAAATGTCTAATAAGCTCGGGAATGGGTCTTCCCTCTTCCCCAGCACAGACCGGGTTTCCCTCTGACCACCTGTGCTAGGTTCCACTGTCTGCTCTCTCTCAGCGGGCCCTGGCCTCAGACGGCCCACCTCTTCCGTGAGTGCTGGTACCAGACCGCCCATCCACCTGCCGTGGCCCTCAGCCCCCCGCCTTACCCTGTACCCCATTGGCTTGCCAGAAGGGGGCAGCCAGTTGAAATGGATCTTCCTGGACCCGGCGGCCTTAGCGTTGGGGTTCTGCGGGGCGCCCAGGTCACCATGAGGGGGTGGCTGTGATAACACCGTCTGACTCGTGAGGCTCCGGTCCAGTTCATCTAATGGGTCAAGCCGGGGCAGGGCAACCGCTGAGATCCCGCTTTGCCACCAGGGGGCGCCAGAGACCCACTTAAACACCCAGGGCGCTCTGCCCAGCACATTCAACTCAGACCTGCCCACCCGCGTCTCTGGACACCTGGTGCCCCATTGCTGCCACAGAGAGCATCCTGCCAAGCTTGGCGGAGGACCCAGGAGGGTCTCTGGAGGAACAGAAGGAGGAGGGAGTTGGTCTGCCCCTGTCTCCCTTGGCAGCTCAGGGAACATTCCACATGAGAACATTTGCTCCCCGCCCCATCTCCACACCATACCCTGAGTATCTCACTCCTCTCCCATCTTCCTGGCAGGCCTTCTCCCAGCGGGGAGGCTGAGGGCTGATAGGAACTAACTGGCCCACCCCTTCCAGAAGCACCTGCATGTTAGTTGGAACTGAGGCTGAAGTCAAAGGGCCAGGGTCTGATGGGAGAATTCCTATTGTGTGGTGACAACATGACCTCAGCCTCTCTGGCTGTAAGGTTGCTGGATAAAATGCAGGCTGCCTAGTGACATTTGAATTGCAGATAAACAAGCTTTTTCTTTTGTTGTTGAGGGGCAGGGAGGGTCTCATCCCATGGCTCAGGTGCTGTGCAGTGGTGTGATCACAGCTTGCTGTGGCCCAGACCCCCTGGGCTCAAGTGATCCTCCCACCTCAGTCTCCGGAGTGGCTGGGACTCTAGGTGTATCCCACTACGCCAAGCTAATTTGTTTATTTTTTGTAGAGACAAGGTCTCACTATGTTGCCCAGGCTGGTCTAGAACTCCTGGGCTCAAGTGATCCTCCCACCGTGACCTCCCAAAGTGCTGGGATTCCAGGCATGAGCCAGTACACCCAGCCCATTTTGCAGAAAAAGGATAAGTATGTTCCAAATATTGCATGGAACATACTTATCCTACCAATGTGTATGTCGTTACCTGAAATTCAGATTTCCCCGGGAGTCCTGTGTTTGGATTTGCTAAATCTGGCAGACCTAGTTGAGAGACCCCCGTCTTCCCTCTCCCCCTGCTTAAGCCAACCTGGCTCTGCCTACCCGGGTCCCTGATGATGACGGTGGTGGAGTGGGGCTGGCCCAGGTGGGCCCCAAACTTAGGGTTGCTGAGCTGTACGTGGAAACGGCGGATCTGGCGGCCCCGCAGAAGGGAGTCGACCTCTTGCAGCTCCAGGAGCTTCACCTGCAGCTCTTTCCAGGCCTCTCCAGGCTGGAACAGCAGCTCACCCTCCACAGGGATGTAGTCCTGGGAGTGAAGGGGGTCAGGGTCAGGGTCAGGGTGGTGGTTGGGGGCTGAGGCAAGAGTCATGGCCACATGCTCCCTCCCAACCTCATGGACACTGCAGAGATCATCCCTGCTTGCTGGGTGGAGTACTTACATCAGCTTCAGGTTTTTGTGGGTTTTTTTTTTTTTCCTGAGGTGTAATCTCACTCTTTCACCTAGGCTGGAGTGCAGTGGCGTGATCTCGGCTCACTGCAACCTCCACCTTCCGGGTTCAAATGATTCTCACACCTCAGTTTCCCGAGTAGCTGGGATTACAGGCACCTGCCACCATGCCCAGCTAATTTTTGTCTTTTTAGTAGAGATGGGGTTTCACCATGTTGGCCAGGCTGGTCTCGAACTCCTGACTTCAAGTGATCCTCCCGCCTTGGCCTCCCAAAGTGCTGGGATTACAGACGTGAGCCACCATGTCCAGCCATGTTTCTGTGTTTTTGTTTTTGTTTTTGAGATAGGGTCTCACTCTTATCACCTAGGCTGGAGTGCAGGGGCACAATCACGGCTCACTGAAGCCTTGACCTCCTGGGCTCAGCCCATCCTTTCCCTCAGCCTCCTGAGTAGCTGGGACTACAGGTGTGCACCACACCTGGCTAATTTTTTTTTTTTGTAGAGGCATGGTTACCCTATGTTGCCTAGGCTGGTCTTGAACTCCCGGCCTCAAGCCATCCACCCACCCTGGCCTCCCAAAGTGCTGGGATTACAGGTGTGAGCTACCCAGCTTCCTTTCAATGCAGTGGAGCTTGCCTGAGCTTTCCAGGATAAGAACTGGGAGGAAAAAAAAGAAAATCCTTCACATAGAAGACCACTAGGTGGCACTTCAGGGCAAGATTTCAATTCCAGGCGCAGCAGCCAGGGCCATGGCTGGGGAGGGAATCTCATGCCACCCAACTCAGAAAGTGAGGCCCATAGTTGTAAAACAAAAACAAAAACAAAACAAAACAACAACAAAAAACAAACCAGGGAGCTGCCGGTAAGCCACCTACATAGATATTTCAAAAATGTCAGTGTCAGTGTCATTAGCCCAGCATGGTGGCAGGTGCCTGTAATCCCAGATACTTGGAAGGCTAAGGCAGGAGAAATGCTTGAACCCGGGAGGCAGAGGTTGCAGTAAGGCATTACACTCCAGCCTGGGCAACAGAGCAAGACCTTGTCTTAACAAAAGTCAGCGTCATGGAAGACAAAGCCAGGAAACTTTTCTAGATAAAAGGAGTCAAGACCCGTGAAAAAATTCAATGCCAAATCCTTGATTGGTTCCTGCATTGGGAGAAAAAAAGCTATAAAGGACATTATTGGGACATCCAAACAAGGGGACATCGGAATATGGACCAATTTTATTTTATTTTATATATATTTTTTGGGATGGAGTTTTGCTCTTTTGCCCAGACTGGAGTGAAGTGGTGCAATCTCAGCTCAGTGCAACCTCCACCCACTGGGTTCAAATGATTCTCCTGCCTCAGCCTAGCTAGTAGCTGGGATTGTAGGCATCCGCCACCATGCCCAGCTAATTTTTGTATTTTTCGTAGAGACGAGGTCTCTCCACGTTGATCAGGCTGGTGTCAAACTCCTGACCTCAGGTGATCCACCTGCCTAGGCCTCCCAAAATGCTGGGATTAAGGTGTCAGTCACCGGTGACGCCCACCCGGAATATGGACTAATTTTAGGTACTAGTATGATCAATGTGAAGACACAGATGTCCACATCTGTATCTCTATTTCTGTGTCTCTATCCACATAGAAAGAGAGAGAAAGCAAATATTAGCAATCGGTGAATCTATGTAAAGGGTAAATGGGTGCTAGTTTTATCGTTCCTTCCATTTTTCTGTATGTTTGAAGTTTTTCAAAATAAAAAGGTGAGAAATTAAAATGTTTTAAAAAATAAATATCAAAGCTTTTTTTTTTTGAGACAGGGGTCTCACTCTGTCACCCAGGCTGGAGTGCAGTGGCACTATCTCGGCTCACTGCAACCTCTACCTACTGGGCTCCACCTCAGCCTCCCAAGTAGCTGGGACCACCACCAGATCATTTTCTGTATTTTCGGTACAGACAGCGTTTTGCCATGTTGGCCAGGCTGGTCTCAAACTCCTGATCTCAAGCGATCTGCCCGCCCTGGCCTCCCAAAGTGCTGGGATTACAGACATGAGCCACTGCACCTGGCCTCAAAGCATCTTTATACAAGTGTAACAGGATAGCCAGAAGGCAAGGCAAAAGGATCATGTTATCCCAGGAGTTCGAGAGCAGCCTGGGCAACATGGCGAAAACCTATCTCTACTAAAAATACAAAATGGCCAGGTGCGGGGGCTCACACTGTAATCCCAGCACTTTGGAAGACCGAGGTGGGTGGATCACAAGGTCAGGAGTTCGAGACCAGCCTGACCAACATGGTGAAACCCCATCTCTACTAAAAATACAAAAATTAGCTGGGTGTGGTGGTGCGCACCTGTAGTCCCAGTTACTCGGGAGGCTGAGGCAGGAGAATCGCTTGAACCCTAGAGGTGGAGGTTGCAGTGAGCTGAGATTGCGCCAGCCTGGGCAACAGAGCGAGACTCTGTCTCAAAGAAAAAAAAAAAAAAAAAAATTAGCCAGTGTGGTGGTGAACATCTGTAGTCCCAGTTACTTGGGAGGCTGAGGTTGAACGATTGCTTGAGTCCAGGAGTTCAAGATTGTAGAGCTACGACTGTGCCATTGTACTCTACCCTGGGCTAGAGGGAGACCTTGTCTCTTAAAAAAAAAAAAAAATTCTTCTTTGCAATTTTTATGGGGGGACATTGGAAAAATAATGAGAACAGTTCCTATCAATAAAAAGAAGTAAATAAAACTAGGATGTGGCCCGGCAGCCTGGGCTTGCTGACTACATGCTCCCCTGTGTTTGCCGAACAGGCCTGTGGGCCCAGGGAGGCGAGACTTTATTACTTTTTTTTTTTTTTTTTTTTTTTTTTTGAGACGGAGTCTTGCTCTGTCGCCTGGGCTGGAGTGCAGTGGCTGGATCTCTGCTCACTGCAAGCTCCGCCTCCCAGGTTCACGCCATTCTCCTGCCTCAGCCTCCGGAGTAGCTGGGACTACAGGTGCCCGCCACCTCGCCCGGCTAGTTTTTTGCATTTTTAGTAGAGACGGGGTTTCACCGTGTTAGCCAGGATGGTCTCGATCTCCTGACCTTGTGATCCGCCCGTCTCGGCCTCCCAAAGTGCTGGGATTACAGGCTTGAGCCACCGCGCCCAGCCTGAGACTTTATTACTTTTGAGAGAATTTTTTTTGTCTTTTTTTGAGGTGGAATCTCACTCTGTCGCTCAGGCTGGAGTGCAGTGGCATGATCTCGGTTCACTGCAGCCTCCACCTCCTGGTTTCCAGCAATTCTCCTGTCTCGGCCTCTGGGGTAGCTGGGATTAGAGGCATGTGTCATCATGCCCAGCTAATTTTTGTATTTTTAGTAGAGACATGTTTTCACCATGTTGGCCAGGCTGGTCTCGAACTCGTAACCCCAAGCGATCCGCCTGCCTTGGCCTCCCACAATACTAAGATTACCGGCAGATGCCACCTCGCGTGGCCTTTTTTTTTCAGTAGAGACAGGGTCTCACTATGTTGCCCAAGCTGGCCTCCAAATCCTGGGCTCGAGGGATCCTCCCACTGTGGTCTCCCAAAGTGCTGGGATTATGTGCATGAGCTCCTGCACTGAACCAGGTTTTGTTTCTTTGTTTGATTTTTTTTTTAATTAATTTTTTTTTTAGAGAGGGTCTTACTCTGTTGCCCAGGCTGAAGTGCAGTGGCATGAACATGGCTTGCTGCAGCCTAAACCTCCTGGCCTCAAGTGATCCTCCTGCCTCAGCCTCCCAAGTGGCTGGGTCCACAAGTATGCACTACTGTGCCCAGCTCATGTTTACATTATATGTGTAGACAGGGTCTCGAACACCTGGGTTCAAGTGATTCTCCCACCTTAGCCTCCCAAAGTGCTGGGATTACAGGTGTGAGCCACCATGCCCGGCCTTTGTTTTTAATTATGGATTTGTTGCCAACATTTAAAAACTAGAAAGGCCAGGTGCACTGGCTCACACCTGTAATCCCTGCACTTTGGGAAGCCAAGGTGGGCGGATCACTTGAGATCAGGAGTTTAAGACCAGCCTGGCCAACATGGCAAAACCCCATCTCTACTAAAGACACGAAAGCTAGGGCAGGCATGGTGGCTCATTCCTGTAATCCCAGCACTTTGGGAGGCCGAGGTGGGTGGATCACTTGAGGTCAGGAGTTCAAGACCAGCCTGGGCAACATAACAAGACCCTGACCCCCCAAAAAATTAAGAAGCAAAAAAACCCCACACAAAACAAACAAAAGAGGCCGGGCGTGGTGGCTCAAGCCTGTAATCCCAGCACTTTGGGAGGCCGAGACGGGCGGATCACGAGGTCAGGAGATCGAGACCATCCTGGCTAACATGGTGAAACCCCGTCTCTACTAAAAAATACAAAAGAAAACTAGCCGGGCGAGGTGGCGGGCGCCTGTAGTCCCAGCTACTCGGGAGGCTGAGGCAGGAGAATGGCGTGAACCCGGAAGGCGGAGCTTGCAGTGAGCTGAGATCCGGCCACTGCACTCTAGCCCGGGCGACAGAGCGAGACTCCATCTCAAAAACAAACAAACAAACAAACAAAAGAAACAAAACTATGAAGCCTATAAACCCAGTCCAGCCTGTGTGCACCTGGATTTGGCTGTACCCCAGCACTGGGGCTCAGCAGTGAAGGTGATGCTGGCCCAGCCACGGCACTCCCTGCCTTGAATGGTTGCTCCTGCTGCTTGGCCCAGGGGAGGGCAAATCGTTACAGCCCTTGAGGAGTCTGGCCCGGGGACATGGGGTCTTTGATCCCAGCTCAAGAAGCCCAAAGCCCCCAGGACTGGGGCATATAGCGGGAGTTTATCTCCAAGAGGTTTGGCTGCCCTGTGGATCCTGGGTTGCAGGAGGGGACAGGAATGGTCTGGGCAGGTCCCTGGCCCATGAAGGAGGAAAGAGCTCTCTTGGCCTGAGTCCCTGGCAGCAATGGAGCCTCGCCCAGGGTGTCACTGGCACCCTGGGCAGGTGAGACTCCCCTGCCACAGGGTGGCAGGAGCAGGTGAACATGTCCTTGGGAGGCCAGCCAGGGGCATGGCCGGCATCCAGGGACTCAAGCAGCTGCCATGTACTGCTTTGTCCTGGGAACCCAATGCAGTGCCCACGCAGCCCCCCGGGCTGCACCCTCGACCCCGTGGCGAAGCCTCACCCGGTTGCCCTGCGCAGTGCCATCCTGCGTGCGGTAGGAGACCTGAGACTTCCCGCCGTCCAGGACGCGCCGGATGACAGGGATGCGGGCCACCTGGTCCCCACGGCTGACCGAGTACTCAGGCTGCTCAAAGGACACCACATCTCTGGCTGCAAGGAGCCCGGGCACTGGTCAGAGCATGCTGGGCCCAGTCCCTTCCCACCTTCTGCTCTCCGGCAGCCCGGCCCAGCCCAGCCCAGAATCCAGGAGTCCACTTGGTTCCCTCCATGCATTGCCCTCTGGGAAAAGCACAGGAGCAAAACGGAAAATCCTTCCAGAAAAAGGTGAGGGACTGGGCGCAGTGGCTTGCGCCTGTAATCCCAGCACTTTAGGAGGCCAAGGCAGGCGGATAACCTGAGGTCAGGAGTTCGAGACCAGTCTGGCCAACATGGCGAAACCCCATCTCTACTAAAGATAGAAAAATTAGCCGGGCATGGTGGCCAGCACCTGTAATCCCAGCTACTTGGGAGGCTGAGGCAGGAGAATCACTTCAACCTGGGAGGCAGCTGTTGCAGTGAGCCGAGATGGCGCCACTGCACTCCAGCCTGGGTGGCAGAGCGAGACTCCATCTCAAGAAACCAAAAAAATTGGGTCTGGGCCGGGCACGGTGGCTCAAGCCTGTAATCCCAGCACTTTGGGAGGCCGAGACGGGCGGATCACAAGGTCAGGAGATCGAGACCATCCTGGCTAACCCGGTGAAACCCCGTCTCTACTAAAAAATACAAAAAACTAGCTGGGCGAGGTGGCGGGTGCCTATAGTCCCAGCTACTTGGGAGGCTGAGGCAGGAGAATGGTGTGAATCCGAAAGGCGGAGCTTGCAGTGAGCTGAGATCCGGCCACTGCACTCCAGTTTGGGCAACAGAGCGAGACTCCATCTCAAAAAAAAATAAAAAATAAAAAAAAAACTGGGTCTGGAACAAAGTGTCCAGCAGACATCCTGGAAGGGCCAGGCAGAGGAGGGAGGCCAGGCACAGGCAGGACCAGAGACGGAGCCCTCAGCCCCAGGGCTGGAGCAGAGCAGGAACAGGAACAGGCCTGAGGCCTGTGGCTTCCGGCGCAGGTGGCAGGAGGGGTCAGATGTCCACGGTGCCACGTCTTGGCCAACCCCTCCTCTAGATAGAGAGGAGCAAGGGGCTGGCCCTTATGAGGATGCAACAGAAGCTTCCATTTACTGAGCGCTCACCACCAGGCACTTCGGCGAGGTGAACAGCCCCGTATTCCATAAAAGAGCCCTTACCCATTTTACAGATGGAGAAACCAAAGCTTGCAGAGGGTAAGTGACTAGCCCAGGCCACGTGGCCAGGTCGCAATTCCACTTACGCAGGAGGAACCAGTGCCCCTGAGCCCCCGTCTGCCTCCCTCACTCTCCCCACCTGACCCACCTTGCTCCTTGATGATGGTGATGTTTACCAGGCGGCGGCCAAGGGTGGCAGTGCCCGCAGGCACATCGATGGCCTCCACCAGCAGCTGCTTCTCCTCGTCGTCCTCAGGCCGGATAAAGAGGGGCACCCGTACGTCCACCAGCTCCACGCCCTCCTGGAACTCCACCATGCCCCGGGCGTCTGGGTGGGTTGGGAGGTGGTCAGAGGTGGGTCACAGGGCCACATGGGCAGGAGATACGAGGCAGTGGCACAGGGGACCTGCCCTCCTACCCTGGTCTGCAGTGAGGGTGTAGTAGCCGGGGGCCACCTTGAGGTCGTGGAAGGCCCTCTGTTCCACCTGCTTCTCTGTCAGCTTCAGCAGGGCCGGCTTGGCCGAGCGGGGCGCCATCAGCACCGTGTCCACAATGGTGTGGTCTTGCCTGGGTTGAGGGTGGAGGGTTCAGGCAGGGGAGGGGTCAGGCTGGCACCTCTGCCCTATCCCTCCTGCCTGTCCTCTCCCCTTCAGGGGCCAGGATGTAAGACAGCAAGAAGTGCAGGGTCTTCAGAGGCAGGCAGTGCTCCAGGCCCATGCCAGCCCTATGCCCTTTACCCTGCAGCCTCAGCCCAACCATGGCACCTCCCTGTCCTCAGCGTCCTCCTCTGTGAAATGGGCTTCTCTGCCCACCTCATCAAGGGCTGGACAGCAAAGATGCTAAGGGTGTGAGTGCTCAAGCCAGGCTGCTGCAGCCCCAGCCCTGGCTCTAGTTCTCCATAGCTGGATAACCTTGGGCAAGTCACGTAACCCTTTTGAGCCTCAGCTTCCTCGTCGGCAAAATGGGAACAGCAGTGATATCTACCTCACAGGCTTGATGAGAGGGTTGGATAAGATAACCACAAGATAACCACACAGGGAAAGCCCTTAGGACCATGCTTGGCCGGTAGCAGGATCAGAAACGCTAGGCAGCCATTCTTTTTTTTTTTTCCCGAGGTAGTCTTGCTCTGTCGCCCAGGCTGGAGTGCAGTAGTGTAATCTCAGCTCACTGCAACCTCTGCCTCCCAGGTTCAAGCGATTCTCCTGCCTCAGCCTCCCAAGTAGCTAGGATTACAGGCGCCCGCCACCATGCCCAGCTAATTTTTGTATTTTTAGTAGAGACGGTGTTTCACCATGTTGGCCTGGCTGGTCTTGAACTCCTGACCTAAGGTGATCCACCCGCCTCAGCGTCCCAAAATGCTGGGATTACAGGTGTAAGCCACACTCCCAGCTAACGGTTCTTACTGATGACCATGTGCTGTGATGTGATTCTAGCTCTGCTGTCCCTGCATCGAGACCCCCTCCTCACTCAGTCTCTCTCCCCCCGAAGGGCCAGGACGCGGAGTAGGACCTGGGGAAAAAGGTGTGTAACCTGCCTGGCCTCCAGAGGTGCACCCAGGATCCAGGTCTTGGACCCTGGAGCGGATGGAGATGGGTACCTGCTATCGCTAGTACTGGGTGGGAGGCTGGATGGTCACCTGTATGAGGGCAGGGACTGGGCTGATTTGCTTTTGCCTGCTCTAGTCCAGGGGCCACTTCATAGCAAGCACGTCACATTAGCATTTGTTGAAGAAATGGTCAAAGGAACGAATGAAGGTCCAAACCCGACGGACACATGTGGCCCTCCCTTCCTATGGGATGGAGATGGAGCAGGGACGGACGAGGCAGATGGCTGGGCTGGGGACAGGTGGGCAGGGAGTGGGGGCTGTCTCACCCGCCGGTCTTCTACTCACTTTTTCCCGGCATTGGGCTGCTGCCTGTGGGGACAAAGAGGGTGCTGTGAGCTAGACAGCCCTGAAGTGGAGCCTGGGGGCTTCAGCTCCTGGAGTCGGCGGTAGGAGTGGTTCCCCCACCCAACCCGGGCACCCTGGGACTCACCGGAACTTGGTCTGCTGGACCTTGTGTACCCCGGAGATCTGCCTGTAGACTTCGTTCAGCTGCCAGGCAAGGGAGGGGTATGAGACTGGGCCTAGGCCACCCCATGGTAAGCCCTCAGGCTGGGGACCCAGGCAGCCTCTGTACCCAGAGGCCCTCAGGGTTGGCTGGGGCATGCCCCATGGGGCCGCATCCTGGGCCCAGGCTCTGGCCGCCTGCCCTCTGGAAACAGATACCAGGATGCCCCCTGCCAGGCACAGATCCAGAGAGGCCCTTCTCCCCTAGTGAACGAATCTTGGTGCCACGACTGTGTTCGCTCTGCCCTGCCTACCCCACCCGCCCTCATACCCACATCTCTGGCCAGGCCTAGCTCCTGGGTCCTTACGTTCTCCTCCACCTCCTGGCGCAGCTGGGCACACTCCCGAGTGTCAGGCTTTAGCAGGTTCTCGGTGCAAAGGCGGGCCAGGCGCAAGGACAGCCCGTAGGGCACTAGGGAAAGGCGGTGGGAGGGAGTGAGATGGATGTGGTCAGCTCCCTGCATGAAGGGCACCACAGAGCATCCCTCCAGCAACCATGCTAGGATCCGGGCAGGCCTAGTGGCATGAGGGTCATAGCACCATCAGGACAGGGCAAAAGGTGGCTGAGCCCTGTCCCTGCACCCCACACCCAGAGAAGAGGCGTGCTGTGACCCCAGATCTGGAACAAAGGGCCCGAAGAGCACTGCCCAGAGCTGTGGCGCCCAGCCCTGCCCTCACCCAGCTCTGTGGGGTTGATGCTGGCAGCGTGAGTGGCAAAGCCAGGCCGCTGCACGTTGTTGGTGACCTTCCAGCGGACCACGTCACGGCCCTTGAGGTTCCCGCTGCGCAGCATGGGTGTGTCCAGGTGGTCTGAGGCCATCAGGTTCTCCCGCAGCATGTAGTGGTCTTCCTTAAAGCCCACCATGTGACCTGCAGGATGGGGTCCTCAGCACGGCACCCCTCCCTAGACCCGCACAGCCCAACCTCATCAGATGGGACCCCAGAGCCTCCAGCCTCTGCCGTTCCAGGTTCAGCTTCCCTCCATCCCAGCTCAGAGAAAGAGAGCAGTCAGAGCCCCTGCTGCCCCTGCGATGCCAGGCCCATACCTCGGTTGCAGCAAGGGAGAAGTGCCAGGCAGGCCTAGGAGACAAGGTGGGTGAAGGTGAGGCCTGAGACAACTGCCCTGGCTCAGGTAAGCCCTTCCAGCCACCCCGCCCCATGCCAATGGTCCAGAGGGGTGACAGTGCCTCCCCGGACACCAGAATATCCAGGTGTTGGCAGGGTGTAAGCATGGCACACAAGGACATAGGGGGGATGGGGGCAGAGGGCTCCCAAAGTTTGTGCTGTGGAACTCTCATCCTGCCAGGTGCCCTGTAAAGGTTCTGTGGTCAGATTCACTTCGGAAGCACTGAATTCATTCCCCATGCCCCTCCTGGAGGTTCATTAGGCACAGGACTATACGAAAGCCTCTGGGAAGTCCCGCAGAGAAGAAACTTGTTTCTTTTCTTTTTTTTTTTTTTGAGACGATGTCTCACTCTGTTGCCCAGGCTGGAATGCAGTGGCGCGATCTTGGCTCATTGCAACCTCTGCCTCCCAGGTTCAAGCAATTCTTCTGACTCAGCACCCCCAGTAACTGGGATTACAGGCGCCCGCCTCCATGCCCAGCTAATTTTGTATTTTTTTTTTTTTTTGAGACGGAGTCTCACTCTGTTGTCAGGCTGGAGTGCAGTGATGCAGTCTTGGCTCACTGCAACCTCCGCCTCCTGGGTTCAAGTGATTCTCCTGCTTCAGCCTCCCAAGTAGCTGGGATTACAGGCACACGCCACCATGCCTGGCTAATTTTTGTATTTTTGGTAGAGATGGGGTTTCACCATGTTGGCCAGGCTAGTCTTGAACTCCTGACCTCAAGTGATCCACCCGCCTTGGCCTCCCAAAGTGCTGGGATTACAGGCGCGAGCCACTGTAACTTAAATAAGTTTAAGAAACTTGTTTCTCGCCAGGCGCGGTGGCTCAAGCCTGTAATCCCAGCACTTTGGGAGGCCGAGACGGGCGGATCACGAGGTCAGGAGATCGAGACCACCCTGGCGAACATGGTGAAACCCCGTCACTACTAAAAATACAAAAAAATTAGCCGGGCGCCGTGGTGGACGCCTGTAGTCCCAGCTACTCAGGAGGCTGAGGCAGGAGAATGGCGGGAACCCGGGAGGCGGAACTTGCAGTGAGCCGAGATCACGCCACTGCACTCCAGCCTGGGCAACTGAGCGAGACTCCGTCTCAAAAAAAAAAGAAAAGAAAGAAACTTGTTTCTCAAACCCCATGCTATAGGTTTAAGAAACTTGTTTCTTAAATCTTTTTTTTTTTCTTTTTGAGACAGTCTCACTCTGACACCCAGGCTGGAGTGCAGTGGCATAATCATAGCCTCAAACTCCCAGACTCAAGCGATCCTCCTGCCTCAGCTTTCCAAGTAGCTGGGACTATAGGCATGCGCAACTGTGCCTGGCTCAAACCTATTTGATCACATATCTCCTTTCCTATGTAATGCACACTAATATCCCACAACACTGGTGGTTACTATGGAGTGTGGTCTGCTGCCTACAGTCCCCACTCAGCCATGCCATCCTCCACACTTCCCTCTCTTATGTGTTCTCCCCAAGGACCACCAGCTCCTGGCGGGCAGGGTCCTTCCTTCCCTGTTGTGGCTCCCAGGCCCTTCGCACGTGGCTGACCCCAGAACAGGTGCTCTCAGGGATCTGCCCACCGATGACTGACGGAGTGGGGGTCCTGGGCAGGCGCTAGAGCTGGGGAAGATGTGGGCTCAGCTTGCCTCAGCCCCTTCTGGACTGTGCATTTATCACCTGCGCCTCAGCCCCAATTTCTCCATCTGTCATAGGGCATAGTGACCTTGCCCCACTGGCCTCATGGGGTGATGGGGGTGGAGAAATGGAGTCACATGGACATGCTGTGGCGACAGCACAAAGAAGAACGCTGAGCTAAGCAGAGAGCGGATGCTGGCAAGGGCTGAGCTGGGGGCTGGGGCTCCAGGATGACTCGGGCTAGGAGCTCATAGGCATCACCATCATTACTGTCACTTGGGAAGCTGGATGGGGTTGGTGTGGGTCTTGCCAAGGCAGGGCGGGGGGCGATGGTACATGCTACAGGTCAGTCCCTTCTGAACTTCACTAATTTAAGCTTCAGCTCCATTTTCTGAGGTCAATTCTATGACCTTCATTTTATAGATGAGGGAACTGAGGCATGGAGAGATTAAGTAATTTGCCCAAGGTCACACAGCTGGGACCAGAATCCATGGGCTGAAGGCTCTGGCTAGAAAGCTGCAGGGGGTGGGGATGGTGGTGGGCTGTTGGGGGAACCACAGGGAGGCCAGAGACCCTGATGGGGGTTGGGGACCCTGAGAAGGACCCTGATGGAAGGTGGGGACCCTGTCAGGGAGGGGACCCTGGTGAAGTGGGGACCCAGGACAGGGTTGCGGACCCTGGTGAGGTGGGGAACCAGGATGGTGTTGCGGACCCTGGGGAAGTGGGGACCGTGGTAGAGGATGGGGGTGCTGTTGGGGTGGGGACTCTGGGGAGGTGGGGACCCAGGGGGGGGCTGGGAACCCTGGTGGAGGGTGGGGGCCATGTTGGGGTGGGGACCCTGGGGAGGTGAGGCCCTGGGAGGGACCCTGGGCTCTTACCTTGCAGCAGGCGCAGTACTTCCAGCAGAGCAGCAGCAGCAGGGCCAGGAGCGGCAGGAGGAGGAGGAGCAGGGGGATGAGCCACCAGAAGGAGCCGGGAGGGCAGTCTGGAGAGAAGAGGCAGGGGGAGGTGGTGCCTGTCCTCCCCGCCAAGCTCTGACAACACGCCCCCTCCCTGTACCCGTCCCACCAGCTCACCCTTCTTCTTGTGCACCAGGACGGTGCTGTTGGGCCCAGGGGCGCCGTCGCCTTCCATGGTGTAGCTGTAGGTGCAGTCATCATCCTCGTCCCGGAAGGAGCAGCGCACCACCACCTCCTCGGCTGTACCCACAGCCGGTCAGCAGGGCACCCCAGTCACACCCCTCCGCCCCAGAGGACCCCAGGGTCTGGTGAGGGGGCCCCTACTCTGGGACCTGCCTCACCCACAGCAGGGCCTCCTGGGGAAGAGTGGAAGTCCTTGCAAAGCCGTGCTCTCACCTGGCACAGGGACGGGTGAGGCAGGGGCTCCCCTGATCAGGAGCATCAGAGTCTAGAAACCTACCTCCCCCACTTCCCTGACCTGGACATCACCCAGAAGCTCAGTGTCCAGAAAACATATCTGACCTCGATGAGGCGAGGCTGCGTGTCTCCAAAGCGTGACCATGTACCCCTCCCTGCTGTGTGCATGCCCCTGCCCAAGTCAGGTGCCTCCCACCAAGACTCTTGGTACCTTCCTGGGCCAGACTGTGTCCCATCGCCTGGGCTCTGTGCCTCCTGCCCAGGCTTTTACCCTTTTCTGAGACTTGGTGTCCTCTATCTGGGTTCTGTGGTCCCTCCCAGCTCTGGAGTTCCAGTCCGGACTATGTAGCCTTAGCCCAGACTGCAAACCCCTGTCCAGGTGATGACATCCTTGCCCTGTTGGATGCCCCCTGCCTAGGCTCTCAGCACCTCCAACCCTCAGCCCCTGCCCCTACCTCTCTTAAGCTCGTCCACCATCTTGACCTTGAAGTTGCATTCCTCACATGTGCGCCCCTTCTTCTCCCCGGTGCCCCATGCCTGGCACTGCACGCAGGAGCGTAGGTCCTCGCAGAGGCCCGGGTGGATCTTGGCGGGGAAAGGCAGGGCAGATAGGCACTGTGTTGGGTGGGCTTCTGCCAGATCCCCACTGCTCCCCAAACTTCTTGCCCTTGGCCAGTTCCTGTGGTATCAGGCTTAGCCCCTCCTGCCCACCCTGGCCTGTGCCTTGGGTTCCCACGCCCACACCCTGTAGGTCCTGGCCTCACCGCCGAGTAGTTGATCTCGCAGATGGTGTCCGTGTAAAGCGACTGCTGGTGGCAGTAGCAGCGGCCACACTCACAGTGGCCACGTCCATTACAGATGCCCTGGGGTAGGAGGGGGCACCAGTGAGCCCGCTGTGCCCCATCCCTGCCTGCTCCCTCTCCTCTCTCCACAGGGTTCTCTCCGGAGAGGGTGGGTCGTCCTGACAGACACTGTCTGTCTTATGCCCAGGCCTACCCCATTGCTGTCGATGCAGGTGGCATTGCTGAGGGGACAGTCACAGCTTGGGCCTGTCCAACCAGGCTCACACACACACTGGCCCATGGAGCAGCGTCCTCGGTCTGCAGAGAGGGACAGGGAAGGGAGATGAGAGCTACATCTGCACCTGTAGTCCAGGCTGCCCACCTGGCAGGGAGGACCTGTGGGAGCAGAACTGTGGGAACTAGGATGCCACTACCCTGGGGTAGAAGTCATCTCTTCCTCACTTTCCTGGAATCTCCTTCCCTGGAGATTCTGCCTCCATCCTGCCTACCTTCTACTCTGCAGCCAGAGTAATCATCTCAAAACAAATCCAATCATGTGGCTCCTGCTCCCCTGACTGAGAACCTCTAATGGGTCCTGGCCAATGCAATAAGGTCAGAAAAAGAAATAAGATGTATAAGCTTTAGAAGGTGAGCAATAAGGCCAGGAAAGGCCAGGCACGGCGGCTCACACCTGTAATCCCAGCACTTTGGGAGCCGAAGCGGGCAGATCATGAGGCCAGGAGATCGAGACCATCCTGGCTAACAGGGTGAAACCCCGCCTCCACTAAAAAATACAAAAAAAATTAGCCGGGCGTGGTGGTGGGTGCCTATAGTCCCAGCTACTCGGTAGGCTGAGGTAGGAGAATGGTGTGAACCTGGGAGGTGGAGCTTGCAGTGAGCTGAGATTATGCCACTGCACTCCAGCCTGGGCGACACAGTGAGACTCCATCTCAAAAAAAAAAAAAAGAAAGAAGGCCAGGCAAGGTGGCTCACTCCTGTAATCCCAGCACTGGGAAGCTAAGGCGGGAGGATCATGAGGTCAAGAGACTGAGACCATCCTGGCCAACCTGGAGGAACCTCATCTCTACTAAAAGTACAAAAATTAGCTGGGCCTGGTGGCGCATGTCTGTAGTCCTGGCTACTCAGGAGGCTGAGGCAGGAGAATCGCTTGAACCCGGGAGGCGGAGGTTGCAGTGAGCCAAGACTGCACTCCAGCCTGGTGACAGAGCAAGATTCCGTCTCAAAAAAAA
>NC_045449.1:69276524-69378804 GCF_002776525.5 Piliocolobus tephrosceles | reverse complement strand
AAAAAAAAAAAAAAAAAAAAAAAGAGAAAAAGAAATAAAACTGTCAGCTGGGCGTGGTGGCTCACACCTGTAATCCCAGCACTTTGGGAGGCCGAGGCGGGAGGATCACTTGAGTTTAGGAGTTCAAGACCAGCCTGGGCCGGGCGCGGTGGCTCAAGCCTGTAATCCCAGCACTTTGGGAGGCCGAGACGGGCAGATCACGAGGTCAGGAGATCGAGACCATCCTGGCTAACACGGTGAAACCCTGTCTCTACTAAAAAACATAAAAAAACTAGCCGGGCGAGGTGGCGGGCACCTGTAGTCCCAGCTACTCAGGAGGCTGAGGCAGGAGAATGGCATAAACCTGGGAGGCGGAGCTTGTAGTGAGCTGAGATCCGGCCACTGCACTCCAGCCTGGGTGATAGAGCGAGACTCCGTCTCAAAAAAAAAAAAAAAAAAAAAACCAGCCTGGCCAACATGGTGAAACCCTGTTTCCATTAAAAATACAAAAATTAGCTGGGTGTGGTGGCGGGCCCCTATAATCCCAGCTACTTGGGAGGCAGAGGCAGAAGAATTGCTTGAACCTGGGAGGCAGAGGTTGCAGTGAGCTGAGATCATGCCACTGCACTCCAGCCTGGGTGACAGAGCAAGACTCCATCTCAAAAATATATAAATAAATAAAATTGTCATTATTTGCAAGTATCAAGAACATGTCACAAAGTATGCAGAAGAATCTACAGATAAATTATTAGGTTCCATAAGTGTGTTTAGCAAGGTGGCTGGATACAAGGTTAATATATAAATAGTTAGAAAATGAAATTAAAACCTCCAGTGACTCCCTTTTGTCCAAAGGATGAAGTCCTGCTCTGAACTAGAACTGAAGCCCTTTGTACTCTGGCCCTGCCTCCTTTCCCAGAGGCACCTTCCTCCCTTCTTCTCTCATACCTCCCTCTGTGCTACTTGTCTGCCTTTTTCCAATGGTGCCCACTTTTCTCTTCTGTTTCTCTGAGCACACTCAGGAACAGACAGTTGAAGAGAATAAATGGTGAACAAAAGCAAGAACAGAAGAAAGAGTAGCCAGGCGCGGTGGCTCAAGCCTGTAATCCCAGCACTTTGGGAGGCCGAGACGGGCAGATCACGAGGTCAGGAGATCGAGACCATCCTGGCTAACATGGTGAAACCCCGTCTCTACTAAAAAAAATACAAAAAACTAGCCGGGCGAGGTGGCGGGCGCCTGTAGTCCCAGCTACTGGCGAGGCTGAGGCAGGAGAATGGCGTCAACCCGGGAGGCGGAGCTTGCAGTGAGCTGAGATCTGGCCATTGCACTCCAGCCTGGGTGACACAGCGAGACTCCGTCTCAAAAAAAAAAAAAAGAAGAAAGAGTAGAAAAGCAGGGGCTTGGAAAGTATACAGTGAGGGCTTCATAAGTGTTTGATGAGTCGATTTTCATTCATCCTCCTCCATTCAACTACCAATCCTTCCACGTGCTGCCGTGTCTGAGTCCTGTGACCCTGCCTAGATCTGATGTTCCTGGCCAGACTGTGTGCCTATGGCCTGGACCCATGGGAATACAGAGGAAGCTCCAGGCCCTCCAGCTAGAAATTTAGCATCTTTGGACTGGGTGCGGTGACTCATGTCTGTAATCCCAGCACTTTGGGAGGCTGATGCGGGCAGATCACCTGAGGCCAGGAGTTCGAGACCAGCCTGGCCAACATGGTGAAACCCTGTCTCTACTAAAAATACAAAATTAGCTGGGCATGGTGGTGCATGCCTATAGTCCCAGCTACTAGGGAGGCTGAGGCAGGAGAATCGCTTGAACTGGGGAGGCGGAGGTTGCAGTGAGCCAAGATTGTACTATTGCACTCCAGTCTGGATGACAAGAGCAAAACTCTGTCCCAAAACAACAACAACAACAACAAACACGCACACACACACACTCACGCACACACACACACAAATTTAGCATCTTTGGAGAGAGCAAAGATCATAATGCCATATATCTGCCAGCCATTGGAGGACTGAGCTGGGGGCACCCACTCTAATGAGGTAGGGGTGTGGAGAAGGGGGGTGGGCATAGAACTGAACTGCCAGAGAGAACCACAGGGGAGTTGGACTTTTAAAACCAGGGGAAATTCCTGCCAGCAGTGGCCTTGGGCATGGACGTTGCAGATGAGGGAAGTGAGGCCCAGGTTGGGGCAGGACTCGGGGGCAGCCCTCAGGGCATCCAGAGTGGGCTGGGCCTGAACTTGGGGATTCTGATTCCAAGCCTGGCTCTCCCAACCTGGGTCATGACGGGAAGGTCATGCTCGCTGTCCACTACCTACCCCGCCATCAGCATTGGCCGCAGCTGTTGTGCTCACCATTGCAGAGGAACCCGGATGTGCGGGGACACTGGAAGTTGTCATACTCGCAGAACTGACCCTCGTAGCGGCCTTCGCCGTAGCACACACAGTGCCCGCACTGGCACTCCCCACGGCCCGAGCATGGCTTGTCCTCACCCTCCCGCAGGCAGGGCTGAATGTCACTCAGAGAGCCGGTGGAGCAGTTGCAGGTCTGGCCACTCCTGAAGGAGAAACTGGTCACTTCCCCGAAACAGCCCAGAAGGAAAGCTGGGGCTTCTACTGTCCCATTTTATTTTATTTTATTTATTTTTTATTTCGAGACAGAGTTTTGCTCTTCTCACCCAGGCTGGAATGCAGTGTCATGATCTCAGCTCACTGCAACCTCTGCCTCCCGGGTTCAAGCAATTCTGCCTCAGCCTCCCAAATAGCTGGGATTACAGGCATGCACCACCAAACCCAGCTATTGTATTTTTAGTAGAAATGGGGTTTCACCATGTTGGCCAGGCTGGTCTTGAACTCCTGACCTCAGGTGATCCACCCACCTCGGCCTCCCAAAGTGCTGGGATTACAGGCGTGAGCCACCTTGCCTGGCCTGCTGTCCCATTTCACAGATGAGGAAGCTGAGGCAGCTCCTAGTCGTGCAGACAGAAGTGGTTGAGCTGAGACCTAAACCCCAGTGCCCTGTCATGCCATCCCTTCCAGTGTCCTTTCCTCACTGCTCTGCCTCAAGTTGTGACAAGCTCGTCCAGTGTCGTGAAGCTAAAGTCCTTACTGCCATGTGTTTATGAGCTCTCTTCTGATCAGGCAATATGACACAGGACTCAGAATACCAAAGGCACGGAGCAAAAAGGAAGTCTTCCTCCTGTGCCTGTTCCCCAATATCCAGACTCCAGCCCCAACAGCCACCCCCGTCTCAATCCTCGCATCTCTTTCTAGAGACAGCCCATATATCTCTCTATTTGAAAGTGCTTTGAGCTGGGTTTGATCAACAACTGGGTGTGCCCCACCCTTAGCCATTTCTTTGATTGTCACCCCACCCCCGGCCGGGTGTACAAGGTGCACCCAGGGTGAGGTCCCTGCAGGAGCCCAGCCTTCCCATCAGGGGCCACTGGTGTCCTCGATGCCCAACTCTCTTCCCCACTCACCAGCCCTCACTGCACACACAGTGTCCACACATGAAGTCTCCATTGAAGTTGCAGCGAGCTGACCGCACCTCTTTTTGCTGGAATAAGAAAGACCATGGTGGGGTGTGTTGGGGGAGCAGGACCAGGACCACTGGACACTTCTGCTGCCCTGTGTGCCTCAGGACATCCCACAAGGGAGATGGGGCACAGGAGTCCCGCTTCATTCCTCGGGTCCCCGGGGTGCTTGGCTCAGCTCTCCCCTCCCGCCCAGCAGGGCTGCGTCATACCAGCTCGCAGGGGCACACATCACAGATGATGCCCGCGTCCATCTTGAGGCCATCAGAGAAGGAAGGTTTCAGATGGATGTTGCCCTTCTGGTCCTCCTTCGGCAGCTGGCACACGTGTGTCCCATCCACGTGCTCGATGGCCCGCAGCTGCACCTGGTATATGCCCTGCAGGGGCCCCGTGGTCAGCCAAGGCAGGCCCAGCCCCAAGGACCAGAGGGCCACTGATGCCTGAAGGCCCTCGATCACCAAGTTCCTAGGAGATGTCTGGATCCCTGATACGAGCTCCTGCTCACCTCCCTCAGGGCTGAAAAATCCCTCCTTCCCAGCCAGTCACAATCACAGCGACAATGACAGTGGCCAGGGCCTCTAGGCTTCGTGACACTAACCCATTTACTGCCCCAGCAAGCCTCGGGGCTTGACGCTCGCATGCCGAGGAAGCCAACAAGCAGAGGAGCATGCCAGGCTCATCCAAGCGGCCAGGCCCAGGGATCTGCACCCAGGCCTGCATGATTCCAGGGGCCACGCTCTCGACTGCTGTTTTAGACGATTGCACGCCGTGCGGGGCGCTATGCCTGTCCCCCACCCCACTGCCCCCACAGAGGCGTACCACTTCCCCCCGCTGGATCTGAAAGGACCCAGTCTTCATCTTCTGGAACATCTTGGAGGTGACCTCTGTCCGAAAGCCTCGGGGGCTGTCTAGGGCCCGGATGTCCAGGTTGGAGCGGATTCGCTAAAGGAGGAAGGAGGTTGGTCAGTGCTCTGTGGGGGGCCTGGCTGTGCTCCACCCCAACCCCCAAGTGCGACGGGCATCATGTGGGGTACTACACAGCCTGCAGGAGCCAGGGCCAGGCCCAGGTGGCCCCTTGGGGCTTCAGGGATAACCAGAGACCCTTCCTCACTGGCCCATCCCAGACCCTTTTTGCAACCATGACCCAGGACACCTCTTGCCCACCCTGCCCACCTCCCGCCCTGCCCCAGAAGGGCTCAGACTCTGGAGCCTGAGCTGCCCTCACATTGAAGGCCTCCTCCAGCAGCTCCACGATGTTGGACGAGTCCTCCTGCAGCACCCCCAGCGAGGACACAGGGAAATAGGTGTGAAGCTTCTGTGGGAGAGAAGGCCAGGTCTCAGGCTAAGCATCTCCATGAATCTGAATAGCTCTAGGATTCTTCGTACTCTGAGGATGGGGAAACTGAGGCCTGGAACCTGCTGTGGTGTCGCAGAGCCTGCCCTGTTAGCCCCCACCTGCCTGGGAGTTGGGGTGGAGGATGGACACATGACCTCCCCTTCCCACCAGGGCCCACTTTTGGTGGGGTCTAAAAGCTTTGGGAAGGGAGAAAGGAAAGAAGGGAGGGAGGGAGGAGGGAAGGGAGGACGGGAGGAAGGGAGGGAGAGATGTCTGAGAAGCTCCATGGACCCCCTGCCTTGACCACCTCCCGCCCGTGGGGCCTGGGCCCCGCACCTCGTAGTAGCTATAGGAGTAGTTGGTGACAGCAAAGATGGGGATGATGTTGTGCTTGGCGAGCAGGCGCACCAGGGTGGGCACCGACGGGTAGTCCTGTGTCCTGTACTGGGTGTAGGTGCCCGTGGCGTCCAGGTGGCACCGTTCATCGTTGCGGCTCATGATGCCAGCCAGCACATTGGCACCGTCAGCCTCATAGTGGAAGGCCGACTCGGTAGAGAAGACCAGCAGGTGGGTGCTGTCCGGGCGCCAGCCAATGTCCCTCTGGGGAAGGCAAGGCGGGGCGTGCCCACTGAGCAGGCTGCCTGCTGACACGCGTCACGGCGTTGTGTAGGACGGGGAACGCAGGTCCCAACATGGGGCTGGGCTTAAGCCACTGGATTCACAGCAAGTACCCTCATGCAAGATGCATGTGACGATGACTGAGTGACAACGCTGAGAAACAGGAGCCGAGGATGCGGCCCCCCAAGGAGCTGGGGCCACAGGTGTGCATCACATCCAGCTAATTTTTGTGTTTTCTATAGAGACAGGGTCTTGCCATGTTGCCCAGGCTGGTCTCAAATCCTGGACTTAAGCAATCCACCCACCTCAGCCTCCCAAAGTACTGGGATTACAGGTATGATCCTTGCTTTTTGTTTTCTAACGTGAGTAATATGGATATGTTATTTTAAAAATGAACAAATGGATGTACATATCAAAGGTAATGGCTTCTTTGGATGCCCAGAACAGGTGGAGACTGGGCAGCTGGTGGGTTCAGGGTAATAAAGATTCCAGAACCCTAAAGCCCAGCTGACACGAAACCAGGCTGTGACTGCTCAGGCCAGGGGACCGTGGCTCCCGGCACATCTGAACTCAGATTGTAACTGAGACCTACTCAGAGTCTGAGCTTGTCTTAGGGCGAAGGGGTTGCAGGCTCCCAGGCTTTCCCGCAGGACCTGTGAGCCTGGCGCCAGAGCAGGCCAGGGGGGCAGCTCAGGCCCTTGCCCAGAAGTGCTCACCCCTGACCTGGGCTGGCAACGCCCTTCCCAGTGCCCACCGTGCACACGGCCGTCTGCAGGATGGCATCGAAGCCACCCTCAGGAGCGTCCAGGTTGCCTGAGATCCTCTCTCCCTGCAGTTTATTCCGGAACTCATCCACATCTTCTGTTAGGCTGATGACGTTCTTGAAGGAGAAGGGGGGGTCACTGTTGGGCCAGGGCTCCTTCAGCCTGGGCAGAGGTGGGAGAGAGAGTGTCACAGGAGGAGGACACTGCAGACCCCAGTGCCCCCAGCCCATTTCAACTAGAAGGAAAATTTATTTTTTATTTTATTTTATTTTTTGAGACCAAGTCTCGCTTTATTGCCCAGGCTGGAGTGCAGTATGCACGATCTCAGCTCACTGCAACCTCTGCCTCCTGGGTTCAAGCGATTCTCCTGTCTCAGCCTCCCGAGTAGCTGGGATTATAGGCATGCCCCACCACGCCCAGTTAATTTTTTTTTTTTGAGACAGAGTCTCGCTCTGTCACCCAGGCTGGAATGCAGTGGTGCGTTCCTGGCTCACTATAAGTTCCGCCTCCTGGATTCACGCCATTCTCCTGCCTCAGCCTCCTGAGTAGCTGGGACTACAGGTGCCCGCCACCATGCCCGGCTAATTTTTTGGTATTTTTAGTAGAGACGGGGTTTCACCGTGTTAGCTAGGATGGTCTCGATCTCCTGACTTCATGATCTGCCTGCCTTGGCCTCCCAAAGTGCTGGGATTACAGGCATGAGCCACCGCGCCCGGCCAATTTTTGTTTTTTTAAATAGAGACAGGGTTTTGCCATGTTGCCCAGGCTGGTCTTGAACTTCTGACATCAGGTGATCTGCCCGCCCTGGCCTCCCAAAGTGCTGGAATTACAGGCGTGAGCCACCATGCCAGGCCATAGAAGAATTTTAAGTTGTGGGTGACAGAGGAGTGGGGGTCACATGGCCTGGACCCTTGCCCACCCACGGGGCGCACCCAATCACTTACTTCTCAGGCCTCATGTCTGTCTGCGGGACGCTGACTTTGTCCACAAACTTGCCAAATCCAATAGTGTAATCGCTGGTGAGCTGGCTCAGGACCTGAGCTGGATGTCAACAAGACAGAGAGGGGATAGCTGAGCCCATGCCCGGCATAAACACGGGCCCCCCCACCAAAGCCTGGCTCAGAAGGGAGGAAGAGGGAAGTTAACACTTTGCATGCTGGACAAAAGCTCACAACATCGTCTGTTCCTATTTACGGATGAGGGAAATGGGCCTGCGGTTCTGGAGTTACACACACGGCAGGGGCAGGGTGGCTGGGAATGCAACCCAGCTCGGAGGAGCAGAAGCTTCCCCACAGCCTCGTGGCAGGGGGTACCCTCCTTGTCAGGGCCAGATGGCTCCACTGCCTGCCTACCCTGGGCCTTCTCAGAAGTCCTCAGTGGTGAATAGGGTCTGGCTGAGATTATTGCCTTGAGAATGGAAGGGAAGGTTTTTGGGGGCTCAAATGTCCTGTGTTTCCTTCTGGGTGGGTACAGCTGTCCTGAGTCCTGGCCTCCCAAGCAGACGCCCACCCTGTCCCCCTCCTGTCCTGCTGTCCTCCACTCTGGCCCCACCGCACCCAGGTTCTGTCCCATCTTCTTGAGGTTGTCCAGATCATCGGACATGGAGTTGGAGAAGTCCATGAGGATGTACAGGTCCACGGGGCTCTCCCGGGGCTCAAACACCTCCAGCTCAAAGTGCCGCTCCTCACCGGGCCGCAGCCGGACCCGCAGGCCCTGGGGGGACATCTGGCTGCGCCTCAGGGTGGTGTCAATCAGGGTCTCCTGCAGCCAGTGGAAGGGGACAGCTTGCTGGAGGGTCACTCCAGAGGCCCGATGGGGGCCCAGCCCGGCCAAGGGGCACTATATACCCCCATAAATAGCCAGACTGAGCATGGGGAGCCCCCACCGCAGTCCCCACACCAGGCACCTCTGTAATCTGGAAGCTGCTCTCCATGACCACGATGCTCTCGCGCTGACAGCCCGCGGCCAGCAGCTCCGCCTGGGTGTTGCAGCGCCGGTCCCTGAACATCTGGCCAGAAGGACAGGGGGTCAGTGGGGGCAGCACCCATTCCCTGGCTGCCCCAACCCCAGATTCATTTCCACCAGCTATTCCTGACCCTTGCCCGTTCCACACCGACCCAGGCCAGGTCCTCACCTCGTCCGTGCAGTAGGCGCACTCCTTATCCACACGGACACACTCCGTGCAGCTCTTCACTGGGGCCTTCTTGCAGCGGTTTGCTGGGGGGCGGAGGTGGGCACGTGAATGGGGAGGCGCTCAGCAAAGGCAAGCACTTTCCCACCTGCACCCTCACCTGGAGAGGTGGGGATTCCCTCGCTATGTTATTTATGTATTTATGCATTTACGTATTTATTTATTATTATTTTTTTGAGATGGAGTCTCGCTCTGTTGCCCGGGCTGGAGTGCAGTGGTGCAATCTCGGCTCATTGCAAGCTCCACCTCCCTGGTTCATGCCATTCTCCCACCTCAGCCTCTGGAATAGCTGGGACTACAGGTGCCCACCACCATGCCCAGCTAATTTTTTGTATTTTTAGTAGAGATGGGGTTTCACCGTGTTAGCCAGGATGGTCTCGATCTCCTGACCTTGTGAGCTGCCCGCCTCGGCCTCCCAAAGTGCTGGGATTACAGGCGGGAGCCACCGTGCCTGGCCTACGTATTTATTTTGGTTTGTTGTTGTTGTATTTTTATTTTATTTTACTTTTTTTCAGACAGAGTCTTGCTATGTTGCCCAGGCTGGTGTGATCTCAGCTCACTGCAACCTCCGCCTCCCAGGTTCAAGTGATTCTCCTGCCTCAGCCTCCCAAGTAGCTGGGATAATAGGTGGGCACCACCATGCCTGGCTAATTTTTGTATTTTTAGTAGAGATGGGGTTTCACCATGTTGGCCAGGCTGGTCTCGAACTCCTGACCTCAAATGATCTGCCCACCTCAGCCTCCCAAAGTGCTGGGATTACAGGTGTGAGCCACTGTGCCCAGTCTGCATTTCAAATTTTATTTAGTTTTGAGATACGGTCTTACTGTGTCGCCCAGGCTGGAGTGCAGTGGCATGATCATAGCTCACTGCAGTCTCGACATCCTGGGCTCAGGCAGTCCTCCCACCTCAGTCTCCCAAGTAGCCCAGCTAATTTTTTATTTTTTGTAGAGACAGGGGCTCCCTGTGTTGCTCAGGATGGCCTCAAATTCCTGGGTTCAGTCAATCCTCCCACCTTGGCCTCCCAAAGTGCTGGGAATTATAGGTGTGAGCCACTGCACCCAGCCCTTCCCTATTTTACAGAGGCTAGGGTATGTGGTCTACCCCAGGTAGCACAGCTAAAAACAAGCTGTGCTTTCAAACCTGGGACTTCCCACTCAAGCCAGAAGGACAGAAGGTGGGGACTGAGACAGTGGCACTGGCACATTCAGTGCTGGCACACCCTGGTCAGCCCCTGGCCTGCTGCCTCCTCAGGTCCAGCAGACGTTCCTCAGCCTTCCCCATGACCTTTGATGAGCTGCACCTAACACTGGGCGCTTTCCAGGTCCCTCCTCCATCACAGCTTGTGCCTCACAGCGAGACCACTGCCACACAGCCTGTCTGTCCTCTGAGCCTCCGCTAGGGTGAAGGGAACGGTGTCTTGTTTATCATGGTAGCCCTAGCACCCAGCACACTCGGCACACAGTGGGTCCTCAGTAACGAATGAAGTAAAACTCTAGATTGCCCCATTGACTCTGCTCAGTTAAAAATCACAGTGAGGACCTACTGTGTGCACCTGGTGTGCACAGTAAGAGGTCTCCTAGGTTTCAGGCAATGGTGTGCTGGTCAGTGTTTAACAATAGCTCTGGTGGCTGGTGAGGTGGCTCACACCTGTAATCCCAGCACTTTGGGAGGCCGAGGTAGGAAGATTACTTAAGCTCAGGAGTTTGAGACCAGCCTGGGTAACACAGTGAGACTGTCTCTACAAAAAAAAATTGTTTTTAATTAGCCAAGCATGGTGGTGCACGCCTGTGGTCCTCGCTACTCGGGAGGCTGAGGTGGGAGGATTGCTTGAGCCTGGGAAGTTGAGGCTGCAGTGAGCCATGATGGCACCACTGCACTCCACCGGGACGACAGAGTGAGAGAGCATGTTTCTACATATACATTGAATTAAATAAATAAATAACAACGGCTCTGGTCTCTGGTGCTTGACCTATAGCGCTTGCCAATTTCTGTGGTGTAAACATTTCTGTCGTGGTCTATTTCAAGCCACCAGCAGGACCCCCTCTGACAGACAAAATTCAAGTGGTAGGAGCTGGCTCCAGTGATTTGTCCACTAGTGACACTCAGCAGGTGTGACACGTCAGCAGTCCCTCTCTTCTCCAAATTCCTATAACCCTCTCGACTCCGCCTCTGAGGCCTCAGTGCATCCTCTGGGTGCCTCAGTCCTGGGTGGGCGTCTGCTGTCTCCTCTAGACACAGCCTCCTTCCCTCCTATTCTCAGGCCCTGTGGCCAGTGCTCAAGATTCTCTAGGCTGAAGAGCTTGGTGCCTCAGGTTTTCCAGCTCTGAAGGTGGGCAGTGGTCAGTTGCTGAATGGCCAAGAGTGTTTAGGTGAGACTCTGTGAGAACCCGTGCAAGGGCAATGCCTGCCCAAGGTATGCCAGGAAGGGGCTGCAGGGCAACGTGGACTCACCCAAGGTCCCAGAGAGGCTGACGCTGATCAAGGCTGCCAGTAGCAGCCTGGCCCATGGGCTGGGGCGTGGTCCTGCCATCCTCTTCCTCCTGCAGAACAGCAACAATTGACACATGAGGCCTCAACAGCCATGGTGGGTGCCGTCAGCTCCCTCTCACTGCACAGCTGTGGGAACTGAGGCTCTGAGCGCCAGTGATGGGACCAAGGGCGCCCAGCTGCGAGAGGCAGGGCCCTGGGCCTCTGACTCCTGCCTTTTCCACTGCCTTGTTCCATGCCATCCCTGCAGTGGCCGGATGCCCTGCCCAGGGAGGCCCCTCCAGCCCTCAAGGACTTTGGTTTGCAAGTCTGTCCCAGCGCCGGGCCTCTCAGCGCTGGGCTCCTGAGGGCAGATTTGGGTTAATTCTTCTTTGCCTTTTAGCTCCCAGTGGGCCTGGGTCAGGCTTGGCCATGATAGGCCCCAGTGAGGACTCACCCTGAGAGGTGGCCACGGCTCTGCCTCCTGCTCCTTCTGTACTGGTCCACTTACTCTTTGGTGAGGGTGGCACGGCCAGGAGGAGAGGGGCCCCTCCCAATATCTGGGGCCTGGGGCTGGGCCACAGCTGCACGCAGTGGCTTACTGCACCGGGTTGGGTTCTGCGGTGACTGCCTGGCCCATCAGGGTGGGGTCTGAATCCTCTGCCCTACCCTGTACCTCTGCCTGCCCCAGAGTTAAGTTTTCAAGGCCCCTGAGCTGTTCACCCTTTCACAAGTTATCCCAGAGTGAGATACACACACACACACACACACACACACACACACACACACACACACTGTGGCTCGCCCCGAGGCACCCCCGGCGGCTGCGGGTTCAGTATTAAACCATCCCAAGTCCTCGGCAGACTTCAGGGCAGGCCTGGGCATCCCTGAGGCCCTCTAAGAGATGCTCAGCCTGAAGCCTGGACAAGAAAAGAGGCTGGCAGCAGAGCCACCCAGGCCTGCAGGGCCGGGGCAAAGGTGAGCACCTTGCCTCTTTCTCTAGGGCCAGGTCTCCCAGGGGCCCAAGCCTCTGCCCTGCCCACTGGTCCTCCCCATTAAATCCTTTCTCAGCCTGGCTTCTGGGGCACTGGCCACCCCTGGGGCTGGGGGCTGGGGTCCCTGGGTTGCTGGAGAAGACCTTCTCAGGCCAAGGGCAGGAGGGTGTAGCCTGCCTCTAAGGCGTGCAGCCTGGAGGAGGCCTCAGCAGTGACAGCACAGGTAGGGCAGTTGTGGCACAGGGGCCGGGAGGCAGCCCTGAGCCAGCAGGGAAAGGGTGGAGACAGCAGGGTTCCTACAGGGAAATGACTTCCTTGCGGCCTCGGGGTGGAGGCGCCACACCCACATGCTACACAATACAGGCTGCAGGCTCGGGCCTCCCAGGCATCATTACACAGGCAGGTACAGGCCCGGAGAGCTGAGCCCAGCTCTTCCTCCCCCTGCCCCGGCCACAGCCCCGCAGGCAGTGCTGATTCCCACACCGTGACTGCCACAGGTGCCCAGGGCTTCACGGAGGTGACTGCTCAGCACAGGAGCCTGGTGGGGAGATGCTTACATTCTGCCCGTTTCCCAGATGAGAGACCAGGCACAGAAGGCTGTGGAGCTTCCCCATCCCATGGCCAGCACTGGGAAGGCCAGGACAGGGCCCTGATCTGCAGGCCCTGCCTTCAACCTCCATGGCAGCCTCCATGCAGAGGCTACAAAATGGCGGTTAGAGGGTTGGCGAGGCACCCAAGAGTGTTTGACTTGACTTAACTTGTTTAGAAAGTTTTAAAAGTAGGAGCCAATGTTAGAAACAACGAGATTTCCCATAAAAGTTAGGAATTCATGTTTATCATTAGATGCATCATGATGGGCCGGGCCCAGCGCTCAGGACACCCACTCTCCAGGCGGCCCGGACCCCACCAGGCTGCCCCAACTGTATGAACCAGCAGTTCCCTGCAGTGTGTGACTGCCACCCTGAATGCCATCACACTGCAGCACAGGCAGCTTCCCACACACAGGGACACACACACACACAGGCCATGCCCACCCACCCACGGGCTCAGAGCTCCCCTGGCCCCCATCCCAACCCCTAGGGACCCCTCTGGGCACATCTGCTCCTGCCCACCATCCCTTCCCGCTGTCACATCTCCTCCCCGCAGGGACCCAGGCCATTCCCTCGCTCCCCAGAGGCAGCTGGCCAGAAGTCTGGGGACCCTAGGCCCTTGGCTGCTGTGTCATCCCCGAGAAATCAGGGTCGAGTAGACAGACGTACCTCCCCTGCTGTCCCTCCTGCTGTCCTTCCCTCGGTCCCCAGGATGGAGACTCCAAGCCTTCACTGCCAGCTCTGTTGGAGACAGCAACAACCATGCCGCCTGTGCCTGGTCCTTGTCCTCAGGGTGTGGCAAGGCCATGGGGTGGAGGAGGAGCCCTGTCCCTGCCCCTGGGAGTCACCAGGAGCCCCAGAGCCCCAATCCCAGCCAGAGGGCCACCCCAGAGGCCGAGCCGTGGGAAAGAGGGCCGATGCTGCAGGAGGTGGCAGTGTTGGGCACAGCCCCAGGGCTGGTGGGTGAGGCCAGTAGAGCTTCCTGAAGGAAGGCGCCTAGGGCTGACTTTGGGAGGAAGGCAGGCCTGTGCCTGGCCAAGAGAAAAGGAAAATCAGGGAGTCCCCAGCCCCAGATGGACTGTGGCACCACACAGAGCAGCCCTGCCTGGAGCCGGGAGGCCGTCTGCCTCTCAGAGTGGCTTTTAAAAGTAGCAGTCAATGTTAGAAACAAGGAAACTTCACATAAAAGTCAGGAATGTGGGTTTATCATTAGATGCGCCATGACGGGCTGGGTCCATCGCTCAGGGTGGCCTCTCCTCCACCTTCTTTGCAAACCCCAGAGGGAACCGGCCCCAGAGGCCTCCCAGCCACTGACCTCTGCCCACTTCTCCCGCAGGCGCACCCAAGGCGCTCCTCTGGCCTGGAGGTCTGATGGGCACCACCCTTCTCTAGCTGCCCTGTCCCTCAGCTCCCAGTTGCCCCCGGCACACTCCAGGGAGGCTGGACCCCTGTCCTGGGCAGCGTGGACGGAGGGACCCGGGCCTGCCAGCCTTCAGGGAGGGGAAGGGGAGATAAAAGCCACCGGCCCTGCCCCACTAGCTCCCCTGCGCGGCTGCCCAGCTGGGGCGGGCACTCACCCTCTCCCGGCCAGCCTTGGCTGCTGTCGTGCGCCCGTCCTGGACCTACCTCGGAGCGGACTCGCTCCCTCTGCGCCTGGGCTGCCGCTAGGAGATGGGGCTGCAGCGCGCGAGCGAGCCGGGACGGTCCGAGGGCGGGCACGGGGGTTGGGGGGGGGGGGGGGGACGGGGCGGGAAGCGCTTTATGGGGCAGGCGCGCAGGTAGGAAGGAGGCGCTGGTGAGTCAGGCGGGCCGCATTCCTTCGCGCGGCGCGCACCTGTCGGGGCAGGAGCTGGGTGCCGCTGTTGCCGGGTCCGCCCCCCGGAAAGGGCTGCGGCTCCCGCGGCGCCCGCCCAGCGCTCCGATCGGGCAGCGGCGGGGGCCGGGGGAGGAGCCACCGCTCTCCCTCTCCCTCCAGTTTGGTCCCGAGCTCGGGGCCCCCTCACCCTTGCAGGCTCCGGGCCCCAGGCTCGGGTGCACGGGCTGCCCCGGGTTGGAGGCGGCCTCTTAGCCCCCCGCCCGCACGGGAACCTTCCCTGCCCCCAGTCTGGGCGGCGAGCCACCGCCGGGCTGTGCTGCTGCTGCCCCGACGGCCGTCAGCCGCGTACCCCACTCTCTGCTCCCCGTGCCAGCGCGAGGCATGGGCCCAGGGAGTGTCCCCGGCCCGATCGCGAGGCCTGACTCCCCGTCCCAGCTCTGCTCTGCAGTTCACGGGGTCCTCTCAGCCTCCTACCCCCTAACCTCACTTTGTGTCCAGAGGGAGATCCGAGGAAGGGTCGGGTCCTCGGCGCACGCTTGAACAAGCTACTTAAACCTCCTTACAATGTGAACAATGATACCCTGGAGAGGCCAGTGCCGACCTGGCATGGATTGGCACTCGATGCCTTGTTACAGTTGTTCTTGACAAGCTGGTTAGGGAGCTGCCCCCTCCCTCCAGTCAGTCCTCTGAGAGCAGTCTCTCAAGTGCCACTGGTTACCACGGGTGTTCAGGTCAGAGCCTCTCAAGGAGCTCCATGATCCCAAAGGGCTCCGTTTTTCTTTTTCTTTTCTTCTTCTTTTTTTTTTTTTTAGACGGAGCCTCACTCTGTCGCCCAAGCTGGAGTGCAGTGGTGCAATCTTGGCTCGCTGCAACCTCCGCCTCCTGGGTTCAAGCGCTTTTCCTGCCTCAGCCTCCCGAGTAGCTGGGATTACAGGCGCCCGCCACCATGCCCAGCTAATTTTTGTATTTTTAGTAGAGATGGGGTTTCACCATGTTGGCCAGGCTGGTCTTAAACTCCTGACCTCAGGTGATCCGCCCACCTTGGCCTCCCAAAATGCTGGGATTACACGTGTGAGCCACCGCGCCTGGCCCCTTTTCACATCTAAGGAAATTAATAATGTCTCCATTAAATGATGTGTGATTCAGTTCATATTCAAATTTTCTTAGCTGTCTCCAAAATGTCTGTTATAAAGGTTTCCTTTCGAAGTTGAGTCCAATCCATGCCGCCTATTGCATTTGTTTTCTCTCTTTGTTATTCTAAAACAGAACCCTCACCATCCCATCCCCTTCCCCACATTCACTTTTTTTTAGACAGTCTTGCTCTGTCACCCAGACTGGAATGCAGTGGCACGATTTTGGCTCACTGAAACCTCTGCCTCCTGAGCTCAAGTGATTCTCCTGCCTCAGCCCCCCGAGTAGCTGTGACCACAGGTGTGCACTACTGCACCTGGCTAATTTTTGTATTTTCTTTTTGGTAGAGACTGGGTTTCGCCATATTGGCCAGGCGGGTCTCGAACTCCTGGCCTCAAGTGATCCACCCACCTCGGCCTCCCAAAGTGTTGGGATTAAAAGCATGAACCACTGTGCCCGGCCCCCACATTGGCCTTTTAAGGAGCTGGGCCAGCTGTCCTGCAGAACGCTCCCCTTTCTGGACTTGTGTTCCTCATGGGAGGCTTCCTTCTGCAACGCTTCCTCATGGCATCGCTGGGCCTTTCTTTCAGCCCCTTGTAAACTGAAGGATAGGGCTAAAGGTCAGATTAGAATTAAGTTAAATATTTTTGGCAAGGATGGTCACAGGTGGTGCTGTGTGGTTTGTAGGTGGCAATTGATATCAGGTGCCTAGTAGTGAGGTTTAAGCCAATCACTTGGTTAAGGAAGTGACTGCCATCTCTCCCAATGTAAAAACAGCAATTTTTACTTTGTGATTAAGAAGTAATCTACCGGTAATCGCAGCACTTTGGGAGGCCAAGGTGGGCGGATCACGAGGTCAGGAGATCGAGACCATCCTGGCTAACACGGTGAAACCCCGTCTCTACTAAAAATACAAAAAATTAGCCAGGCATGGTGGCGGGCGTCTGTAGTCCCAGCTACTCGGGAGGCTGAGGCAGGAGAATGACATGAAACCCGGAGGTGGAGCTTGCAGTGAGCCCAGATTGCACCACTGCACTCCAGCCTGGGCAACAGAGCAAGACTCCGTCTCAAAAAAAAAAAAAAAAAAAAAAAGGTAAGCTACATGTAATCCCAGCACTTTGGAAAGCCGAGGCTAGAGGATCGCTTGAGGACAGCAGTTCAAAGCTAGCCTGGGCAGCACAGGGAGGCCCCGGCTCAGCAAAAAATAAAAATAAAATTGGCTGGGTGTGGTGCCATGCACCTGTAAGGTAAGGCAAGAGGACCCCTTGAGCCCAGGAGTTCGAGGTTGCAGCGAGCTATCAAGCCACGACACTCTAGCCTGGGAGACAGAGTGACATCTTGTCTCTCTAAAAGAAAAAAAAAAATAAAATTAAACAATAAGCCGGGCACAGTGGCTCACGTCTGTAATCCCAGCACTTTGGGAGGCCAAGGCAGGTGGATCACTTGAAGCCAGGAGTTTGAGACCATCCTGGTCAACATGGAGAAACCTCGTCTCTACTAAAAAAAAAAAAAAGTCTGGGCGTTGTGGCTCATGCCTGTAATCCCAGCACTTTCGGAGGCCGAGGCAGGCGGATCATGAGGTCAGGAGTTAGAGACCAGCCTGGCCAACATAGTGAAACCGCATCTCTACTAAAAATACAAAAATTAACTGGGCAGGGTGGCAGGCGCCTGTAGTCCCAGCTACCCAGGAGACTGAGGCAGGAGAACTGCTTGAACCCGGAAGGCAGAGATTGTGGTGAGTAGAGATCGCACCACTGCACTACAGCCTGGGCAACAGAGAAAGGCTCTATCTCAAAAAAAAAAAAAAAAAAAAGACCTGGGTGTGGTGGCATGTACCTGTAATCCCAGCTACTTGGGAAGCTGAGGCATGAGAATTGCTTGAACCCAGGAGGTGGAGGTTGCAGTGAGCTGAGATTGGACTACTGCACTCCAGCCTGGGCAACAGAGCAAGACTCTGTCTCAAAATAATAATAATAATAATAATAATAATAATAATAATAATAATAATAATTAAATTAAATAAAAAGAAAAAAGAAGGTGATCTAGAGGAGGATGATCCTTTGTCCCCCTGTCCATCTCCCAACAAGCTTTCACTGAATTGCTTTTAGCACTCATTGGTGACCCTGGCTTGAATCAATTAGACTGTCCTCAACCTAGATGATTTGATTTAGAATTTTTTAAGATGGGGTTTATTGGGATGTAACCTTAAGTTGAGCATTTGGACTTACAATGATTTGACTTAAGATTTTTTTTTACTTTACTATGGATTTATCAGGGTATTAAATGCATCTTCCACTTACATTTTTCACTTACAATGGGTTTATCTGCACATAACCCTGTCATAAGTCTAAGGGCACCTGTATTATTTTGGGGGCTGAAAAATTGCAATTTTCTGTTTCTACCTTCTTTTCTACATTTTTATTTATTTACTTATTTTATTTTATTTTTTTGAGATGGAGTCTCGCTCTGTCACCCAGGCTGGAGTGCAGTGGCACAATCTCAGCTCACTGCAAGTTCCACGCCATTCCTCTGCCTCAGTCTCCCGAATAACTGGGACTACAGGTGCCTGCCACCACGCCCAATTAATTTTTTTGTATTTCTAGTAGAGATGGGGTTTCACCGTGTTAGCCAGGATGGTCTCGATCTCCTGACCTTGTGATCCATCCACCTTGGCCTCCGAAAGTGCTCGGATTACAGGCATGAGCCACTGCGCCCGGCCCTACTTTTTTAACTTTTAATGTTTTTCTTTTTTTTTGAGACAGTCTCACTCTGTCGCCCAGGCTGGAGTGCAGTGGCGTGATCTTGGCTCATTGCAAACTCCACCTCTTGGGTTCAAGTGATTCTTCTGCCTCAGCCCCCTGAGTACAGGTGCACACCACCACACCTGGCTGGTGATAATTTTTTTTTGTTTTTTTTAGATGGAGTCTCACTCTGGCACCCAGGCTGGAGTGCAGTGGTGTGATCTCGGCTCACTGCAAGCTCCGCCTCCCAGGTGCATGCTATTCTCCTGCCTCAGTCTCCCGAGTAGCTGGGACTACAGGCCCCCGCCACCGTACCTGGCTGATTGTATTTTTAGTAGAGATGGGGTTTCACCGTGTTAGCCAGGATGGTCTTGATCTCCTGACCTCGTGATCCGCCCACCTTGGCCTCCCAAAGTGCTGGGATTACAGGAGTGAGCCACTGCACCCCTTTTTTTTTTTTTTTTTGATACGGAGTCTTGCTCTGTCGCTCGGGCTGGAGTGCAGTGGCCAGATCTCAGCTCACTTCAAGCTCCGCCTCCCGGGTTTACGCCATTCTCCTGCCTCAGCCTCCCGAGTAGCTGGGACTACAGGTGCCAGCCACCTTGCCTGGCTAGCTTTTTGTATTTTTCAGGAGAGACAGGGTTTCACCGTGTTAGCCAGGATGGTCTCAAACTCCTGACCTCGTGATCCGCCCGTCTCGGCCTCCCAAAGTGCTGGGAGTACAGGCTTGAACCACCGCGCCCGGCCTCTTTTTTTTTTTTTTTTTTTTAGTAGAGTTGGGGTTTTGACATTTGGCCAGGCTGGTCTTGAACTCCTGACGTCAGGTGATCTTCCCACCTCAGCCTCCGAAAGTGCTGGGATTACAGGTATGAGCCATTGTGCCCAGCCCCTTTCTACATTTAATAAGTGTCTTTCTGATTAAAAAAATATATAGAGAGAGGTTCCCTTAATCAACTGGGAATGAACTATGTTCCCCTAAAAATGCAGGGTAAATGCTTTTTTAAATAAAGTTTTGAGTTACAGAAACTTTAAAAAATCACTATTGCAAAGCAACTCAAAACATTTTTTTTTAAAAGATAGGCTGGGCACGGTGGCTCCCGCCTATAATCCCAGCACTTTGGGAGGCTGAGGCAGGCGGATTACGAGGTCAGGAGATCAAGACCATCCTGGCTAACATGGTGAAATCCTGTCTCTACAAAAAAATATTTAAAAAATTAGCCGGGCATGGTGGCGGGTGCCTGTAGTCCCAGTTACTTGGGAGGCTGAGGCAGGAAAATGGCAAGAACCCGGGAAGCGGAGCTTGCAGTAAGTGGAGATCACACCACTGCACTCCAGCCTGGGTGACAGAACAAGACTCCGTTTCAAAATAAAGAAATAAAATAAATAAAAAAAAGATGGTAGGCCGGGCGCAGTGGCTCAAGCCTGTAATCCCAGCACTTTGGGAGGCCAAGACGGGCGGATCACGAGGTCAGGAGATCGAGACCATCCTGGCTAACACGGTGAAACCCCGTCTCTACCAAAAAATACAAAGAACTAGCTGGGCGAGGTGGCAGACGCCTGTAGTCCCAGCTACTCCGGAGGCTGAGGCAGGAGAATGGCATAAACCCGGGAGGCGGAGCTTGCAGTGAGCTGAGATCCCGCCACTGCACTCCAGCCCGGGCGACAGAGCGAAACTCCGTCTCAAAAAAAAAAAAAAAAAGATGGTAAAAACACGTTAAAGTTCACCATTTTTTAAGTGTACAGTTCAATATATTTACTGTTGGGTAACAGATCGCCAGAACTTTTCATTTTGCAAAACTAAAATCCTGTACCCATTAAGCAACTCTCCATTTCACCCTTCTGCATCCCCAGTTCCCAGCAACCACCATTCTACTTCCTGTCTCTACGAATTTGTCTACTCTGGATGTCTCAAATAAATGGAATTATACAGTATTTCTTATTGTGACTGGTTTATTGCACTTAGCATAATGTCCTTGAGGTTACGCATGTGTTGAATGTGACATGATTTCCTTCCTTTTTAAGGCTGAATATTTACATATGCGGGTTATGTATATTGTACGTATATATCATTATTTGTTTATCCACTCATCTGTCAATGGACATTGATATAGTCTACTACAATGGATATAGTCCCAGGTACTTTGGGGGATGAGGCAGGAGGATTGCTTGAGCCTAGGAGTAGGTTGCAGTGAGCCAAGATGGCACCACTGCACTCCAGCCTGGGCAACAGAGCGAGACTGTCTTAAAAAAAAAAAGAAACTTTTGAAGAACTGCCATCCTGCTTCCACAGCAGTTGCACCACTTCAAAATCCCATCTACGGTGCACAATGGTTAATTCTTCTCAGCTAATTATCAATTTCAGAATAAGGAGTAGATATATTCAAGTCTAATGGTGGCAAATACATTTCTTTTTCCAAATTATCACTATGAATGAAAGGATTTTTATTTGTTCAATAGTTTATAACTCATTGTAGGCCAGGCACAGTGGCTCATGCCTGTAAAATCCCAGCACTTTGGGAAGCCGAGAAGGGTGGATCACCTGAGGTCAAGAGTTTGAGACCAGCCTGGCCAACATGGTGAAACCCCGTTTCTACTAAAAATACAAAAGTTAGCTGGGTGTGGTGGTGGGCACCTGTAATCCCAGCTACTCGGGAGGCTGAAGCAGGAGAATTACTTGAACCCGGGAGGCAGAGGTTGCAGTGAACTGGGATCGTGCCACTGCACTCCAGCCTGGACAACAGAGTGAGATGCTGTCTCAAAAAAAAACCCCAAAAAACACACAACTCATTGTAATCATTCTTCCTTCATGTTCAAATGCAACCAAATTTGGCCAGTAGGAGATCCCTTCACCCTAGCTTCTTTGACCTTTCCATCTGACTTTCATGTCTTCCCTGCTTTCCAGAACCACCCAGTCCTACTTAGATTTCAGGATCCGCTGTTTCTCCAAGGGGCCCCGGCATGGTTCCTTTCAGCAGGGAATGGTATTAGAGACCACGATGGGAGTACTGTGTGCTGGATGCTACCAGGGTGTCACTGCTTTCAGGTCTTTCTTTTTTTTCCACTCACCATACACAAAGCAGGAGGTCCTAGCTCCTTGCAATGGATAGGAGCTGTTGCCCAGGCTGGAGTGCAGCGGTGAAATCTTGGCTCACAGCAGCCTCCAATTCCTGGGCTCAAAGGATCCTCCCATCTCAGCCACCTGAGTAGTTGGAACTACAGGTGCATGCCCCCACACCTGGCAATTATTATTATTTTAGATGGAGTCTCGCTCTGTTGCCCAGGGTGGAGTGCAGTGGCACGATCTTGGCTCACTGCAACCTCTGCCTCCCAGGTTCAAGTGATTCTCTTGCCTCAGCCTCCCAACTAGCTGGGACTACAGGTGTGCACCACGACTGGCTGATTTTTGTATTTTTAGTAGAGATGGGGTTTCACCACGTTGGCCAGACTGATCTCGAACTCCTGGCCTCAAGTGATCTGCCTGCCTCCTCCCAGTGTTGGGATTACAGGCATGAGCCACCACGCCCAGCCAATTATTTTTTATTTTGTATAGTATTTCCTCCCTTCTTTTTTTTTTTTTTTTTTTTTTTTTTGAGACAGAGTCTAGCTCTGTCGCCCAGGCTGGAGTGCAGTGGCCGGATCTCAGCTCACTGCAACCTCTGCCACCCGGGTTCAAGCAATTCTCCTGCCTCAGCCTCCTGAGTAGCTGGGATTATAAGCGCCTGCTATCACGCCCAACTAACTTTTTTATTTTTAGTAGAGATGGGGTTTCACCATGTTGGCCAGGTTGGTCTTGAATTCCTGACCTCGTGATCCGCCTGCCTTGGCCTCCCAAAGTGCTGGAATTAAAAGGCGCGAGCCACTGCGCCGGCCCTTTTGTTTTTTTGGGACGGAGTTTTTGCTCTTGTTGCCCAGGTTGAAAAGCAATGGCACAATCTCAGCTCACTGCAACCTCTGCCTCCCGGGTTCAAGCTATTTTCCTGCCTCAGCCTCCCAACTAGCTGGGATTACAGGCACCCACCACCATGCCCAGGTAGTCTTTTAAAAATTATTTAGTAGAGATGGGGTTTCACTATGTTGGTCAGGCTGGTCTTGAACTCCCAACCTCATGTGATCCATCCACCTTGGCCTCCCAAAGTGCTGGGATTACAGACGTGAACCACCGCACCCGGCCCCTTGTTCTTTTTTGTGTGGTTTAATAGCCCTCCAACCCCCTCAGCCCGAGAGGGAGTTGCGCTCGTCGCCCAGGTTGGAGTGCAATGGCGCCATCTAGGCTCACTGCAACCTCTGCCTCAGTGACTCTCCTGCCTCAGCCTCCCGAGTAGCTGGGATTACAGGTGCCTGCCACCACAACCGGCTAATTTTTGTATTTTTTTTTTTTTTTTTTTTGAGACGGAGTCTCGCTCTGTCGCCCAGGCTGGAGTGCAGTGGCGAGATCTCGGCTCACTGCAAGCTCCGCCTCCAGGGTTCACACCATTCTCCTGCCTCAGCCTCCTGAGTAGCTGGGACTACAGGGGCCCGCCACCATGCCCTGGCTAATTTTTTTTTGTATTTTTAGCAGAGACAAGGTTTCACCATGTTAGCCAGGATGGTCTTGATCTCCCCACCTCGTGAGCTGCCCATTTCGGCCTCCCAAATGCTGTGATTACAGGCGTGAGCCACCACACCCGGCCTAATTTTTGTATTTTTAGTAGAGATGGGGTTTCGCCATGTTGGCCAGGCTGGTCTCGAACTCCTGACCTCAGGTGATCCACCCACCTCAGCCTCCCAGTGTTGGGATTCCAGGCGTGAGCCACCACGCCAGGCTCAGCAGCCCTTAAAAAAGCCTTTATTATAGAGATTTCCAAATAGATACAAAATTAAAAACACTGAATCCTCCTGTACCTATCACCGAACCTCAGTAATTGTCAATGCAGTGCCAAGTGACAGCAGCCGTTCGGAATCCAGTCCTAGGTGGCTTGAGTGATGCTGCAAGCACAGGGTTGGGAGCTGGAAACTTTCATTTCAGTGACCATAGGAGCAGAGAGCACCCCTTTGGAAGATAAGCAAACTCACCTCTCCTTTCATCCCTCCATCCCCCGAATCACCTATGTGCTTATCTCATGCCAGGCACTGGGGCACAGTGTTATTTACGCCTGCTTTGTTCCTGCTTACAAGAACTAGGAGACATGAGCTGTCTCATCCCCATTTGTGGGCAGAGGTTACAAGGCAGTGAAGTGTGATCCTAAAAGCAAGGGGGTGCTGCAAGCATTGAGAATGGAGCGCCCCGTTGTCCGGCAGTCAGGAGGGGATTATAAAAAGCTGAGACACATCTTGGGGTACGACATGTGCAAGGTGCGGAGCTAAATGAATCCCGAGGCCCTCCCGAGGCCCACCCAAGATCAGAGCCCTGGGGAGAGGCAGCCGGTGTGTGAGTGGGGGACAGTAGGAGCCGTGGACAGAGTTCAGTTTGGACACTGTTCTCTGGTGAGCAGACACACACTGGTCAGAAACAACTTTGGCCCCCAGTGCCTGGGCCATCCACCCACAGCAGGAACTGTTCACACACCTCTGGGCCATCCTTGATGGGACTAAGGTGGGCAAGCGACATTTTAGAAAAGAGGAAATGAAAGTCCAGAAGCATTACAAACCTTGACCCAACTCACGAGGCCAAGTGGGGCAGCAGTTCTGGCCTGCGGCTGCCCGGCTCTAGGCCTGTGTTCCCTCTCCAGGCCCCCACCTCTGGGGCCCCGCAAGAGACAGTCATTACTGCTTTAACTGAACAGATAAACGGCAGGGCCGGGGCTGCCCAGAGGAAAGCGGGTAGGGGAAAGACCTGCCAAACCCCATCCTCCCTGACAGAACATGAGACGGGGGACAGGCCAGTTTGCTTCTCTCCTCGGTCTACAAAAAAAAATTGGATTTAGCCAACAACAAACACTGGCAGGAACTTTACAGTTTATAAAGCTTTTGCATAAGTCACCTCTGGTTCCTCCCAACCAACTTACGACGCTTCATTACCGTGATTTCAGACAAGAAACAGGCTTACAGAGGTAAGGGTTGGAGACCACTCAACCGGTTTTAAACGGAATCTGGCCAGAGGTGCCGGCTCCACGTCTACTGCCCTTTCCGCAGCGCGACGCTGCCTCCCGCGAAACACCCACAGCGTCCTTGGCTAATGAGGGGCCCCTGTCGGAGGCCACAGGAAGCCTTTTCAGAGCCCCTCTGGGGCATGAGTGGGGAGCGGCTCTGCTCCCCTGAGCTTCAGAGCCCCATCAAGGAAGGGCTGAGAACTGACCTGCTGCAGTGGCCGAGTGTGTGTATGGCGGGAGTGGACTCAATTTTTATTTTTGAAACCTCACGCACAGAGTTCCTTATATTCCTCAGGTCCCACAAGAGTACCAGGTGCAATTTCAGAACCACCTTTCTAAACCTCTGCTCACCGACTGAAAGCAACAAGGCCCTTCACAGCCCGGCTTCCTTCTTTTGACACACAGCTCTTCCGCTCCAGTGGAGTTGCCAAAGATCACGAAGGGAAAACAGTCTCCTCGGGACTCCCGGTCTGGGAAACCCGTTTCAGCCCCGGGGGGAGCCCGGTGGCCACTGGCGCTGCCCAGGGGCTGCTGTGGGGCAGAGATAACACACATAGGAAGGGTGGGGTGGCAGGAGCCCTCCCAGGAGCAGGGCTTGCCCGTAAACAATGAGCGGCCGCCTGGCCAGGGCAGGAGGTGATTCATCTCCCCCGCTGCTCAGCTCCTGGCTGGCTGTGCTCACCGGGCACCGAGGGACCGGGGCAGCCCTGGCCAGGCGCTGACGCCTCCCCACTCCCTGCACAGATCGGGATCTCACCCCAGCCCTTCTGGAACTGGCTTGACTTCAAAAGCCTGGGTGTGTCCAAGAAGTGATCTGGACCGGGGAGTGCTCAAGTGCACCCAAGGGAGCACAGCTCCACCATCACCCAAGAACTGGCTGGGTTTTGGGATCAAGGCGGCACATGGAGCGAACATGGAGCTTGGGGGCTCCCGCCTGTCCATGTCCAGAGGCGTACACGGGTAACAACGGTGACTTCTTGGGCCACCCCTCTGAACAGCGTCCCAGGCCTGCATCACCCTATCGTCAGCCCTGAGGCAGTAGTCCCAAACCAAGATGGGGGGACATGTGAGCTGAAGCATTTGCCTGCAAACAGAATGCAGGAGAGGCCAGTGCATCTGAGATGCCAAGAGGTAAGAAAACGGCACTTTTAATGGGCGGCCGACCCCAGGAGGAGCGTGGACAGACCCCGTGCTGCCTGTCCTGGCTCCCGTGCTGCCTGTCCTTCCGTCTGGAATGCCACATAGAAGCTCCTCTCAGGTACCATCAGGGGAGCAGGTCCCAATCCTGAAATATACAAAGTGGCGCCTCCCACTGGGCAGTGGTCACTGGGCTGCACAGTTCTTTCGAGTCCTAGGGGGGCCCCTCAGGTCACTGCTTGGCCTTCTTCACA
Source organism: Piliocolobus tephrosceles (assembly GCF_002776525.5). Taxonomy (NCBI): domain Eukaryota; kingdom Metazoa; phylum Chordata; class Mammalia; order Primates; family Cercopithecidae; genus Piliocolobus; species Piliocolobus tephrosceles. The sequence goes on along the minus strand of NC_045449.1, from coordinate 69,353,177 downwards.
ATGGTGCCCACAGCAGAGATGACGGTGGTCTTGGAGCCGCTGGCGCTGGTGGTGACCGTGACGACAGCTGGCAGGGTGGCTGTGGTGGTGAGGATGGTGGGCTGCGCTATCGTCGTCACTGGGATAGCCGAGTCCCACTTGCTCTTTCTCTTCTGAGCATCTGGAGATAAAGCATAAGTCAGGATCATGATCCACTAATGAGCAGTGCCCTCTTTCCCTTCCCCCTGCAGGCCAGCAGGGGCCTAGGGAGCAGAAACCGAAGGGGCCCACCCCAGACTCCAAAGCTGGTTCTCAAAGTCCTTGCTTAGAAGAGAGCAAGGCTGAGCCTAGGCCTAGATCCATGTGTTGTCTGTCGCCCAAACTAGCCAGGGAGACCCTGGCTCCATGTGTGTGGCAGGAGGCAGGGAGGCAGGGCAGCTCTGCAATCTACCTGCAACAGCTGTGCTGGCGGTGGTAGTGGTGGTGGCCGTGGCGTTGGTCGTGGTGCCTTTCTTGGTGCCCGTCACAAACTCAATCTGGAAAGGGAGAGGAAAGAGAATAAGGCTGGGCAAAGCTGGGTGTCCACAGCCTTTTGCCATCCGTCAGCTCCTGGGGGACAGGAGCTTGGAACTACACAAAAGAGGCATTGGAAATGAACTCTGCTCTGACCATCTGGGGGAGGGCGAGGTGTCTAAGAAGAACCCAAAGGGGTTTTTCGCTCGTAAAAGAACTTTCCAAACAGTACTGGATCCCTCCCGGCATCACCAGGTCTCTGCACATGCCCGGCACCCCCGGCCCACCGCCCCACCTCATATGCCCAGAACCGTTTGGCCAGGCCCCTCCTCCTCACACCCAGGAGGAGGCGGCGCCCGCCCGCACAGGGGAAGGACAGCTCCGGTCCCCAGGCGCTGCAGACACGTCCCTGCAACAAGCCTGGGGTTTGGAAGGGAGAGGGAAAGAGAGAGAAGGGAGATTCAATCAAGGGTTAAGAATGAGAAACCCCGATTATCCCCTTGCACCAGCTCCCACGTTCCTGGCCCAGCAGCCAGTGACTCCAGAGGGCCACCAGCGTGCCCAGGCCCCACAGCCCCTCCGCCTGGGGTGAGGGAAGCAGTCTGGAGGCCGCAGCTGCTTGAGGATGGTCAGGCCAAGCCAGACGTGGGAGGAGCTGGTGTCCTGATGCCTGGCTCCGAGACTGGTCACAAAGGGAACAAGGCCCAGAGATAACACTTTGGTCTCACAGACAAACTGATGCTCCCTGAAGAACCCAGACCACACTGCTGGGGAACAAGGGGCGCTCAGGGCCCTACCATGGGACCTAATAGGTAGCACCCAGGCGGGCCACCGAGGGCAGCTCTGACAGCCAAGAAACTCACTGAGCAGAGGAAGCTGGGCCCGGCACTCTCTTAGGGAGGTACATCCGTCCCTTCAGCCCACAGAGGGCACCCAGGACCCGAAATAGACAAAGCCCCCGAAGGTTCTGCAATTGGGGGGAGGAGGGGGGCACAACGCAGCAAGCAAGACTCCAAGGGCAAGGCGGCAGGCGAGCGCCGCGAACCCAGCAGGCCCACTCAGTGCACAGGCCCTGCTGAGGGGCTCAGAGCATTGCCAGGCGATGACATGGGGCCAGGGCGGGGGGCAGCCAGGACAACCTCTGGGCGCAGCCAGCAGGACCCATGCACTCCACATCTGCCTTTTTCATCTAGGAGGTCTGCCATCACTTACTTTCGTTCGCTCCTTTTTGGCCTTTTCCAATTTGTCCATCTCAACCTTCTGGGCCTTGGCTACGGAAGACAAGAGAAGCTGTCACAAAGGCGGTCCCCGAGCAGCTCTGGGCTGAGGGAGCCGACTCTGATCCCTGCGTTTTTTTTTTTTTTTTTGAGACAGAGTCTTGCTCTGCCGCCCAGGCTGGAGTGCAGTGGCCGGCTCTCAGCTCACTGCAAGCTCCGCCTCCCGGGTTCATGCCATTCTCCTGTCTCAGCCTCCCGAGTAGCTGGGACTACAGGCGCCCACCTCGTCGCCCGGCTAGTTTTTTGTATTTTTTAGTAGAGACGGGGTTTCACCGTATTAGCCAGGATGGTCTCGATCTCCTGACCTCGTGATCCGCCCGTCTCGGCCTCCCAAAGTGCTGGGATTACAGGCTTGAGCCACCGCGCCCGGCCCCTGCGTTCTTTTCAGTGGGCTAAAGGTCTTCATGGGCGCAGTGTTCTTTGTGCTAGGCAAAATGAAGCCAGCCCTTGCTTGGCGTAGGGCAGGGGCCTTCAGCTCCAGACTGGAGGGCTGCATGCCCCTATCTGTGTCTGGAAGGGTCAGCTACTCCTGAGCTCCTGTGAACTGCCGCACACGGAAATACAGGCCCAATGGGAACTACCTTCCTACTGACTGAAGAGAAGCTGGAATCAGAGATTATTATGTAAAATGTTGGCAATGAATTCAAATTAAAAGACAACAAAATTCATGAAGGCCAAAGCACCTCTATAGGCCAAGATCTGGGCCATGGGCTGCAGGCTAAAGACCTATAGTCTAGGGGTTTGGGCCCTTTGACATTCCTCCCAGTTCTCCCAAACTGGTACCTTAAGAATAAGCCATTCTCTCACTGGTCTCAGAACATTCTGCCTACACCTGCCTGGCCCCTCTGCCTCTTCAAACCTCAGCTTGAACACAGTTTTGTCAGTGAGACCTTCCCATCCCTTTGGCCAGATTAGATGAACATGCTTGCCAAAGCTCCCCTGTACTCAGCAACTGTCATCACTAACACTTCATCGATGCTGGCATTACTGGCGTGACGTTGTCTTCTTTGCTGTGGCATAAGCCTCTTAAGGCAGGGATGGGTCTGTCTCACTCAGGCCTGTACCCAGCCCCTTGAACACGGCCTGACGTAGAGGAGACCCTGAAGTATGTGTTGCCTGGATAACCAACTGACTGGATAAAGGGACAGCTGGGTGGGCGGACGAGGTATATGGGAGGAAGGATGAAAGGCTACCTAATGCCTCATAGTAGGAGTCCTCAGACCAGCCATGGGGATCAAACATATCCTGCAAAGGAAAAGGCGACAGTTGCAGTTAGTAGGAACCATCAGATGACAAATGACTCAGAAACCCAAGTTCCTTGCCTGAGTCTTTCCACAGAGCTTCCTGGTCTGGGGTCCCCTTACCTGGGGCTTGGCTGTCATCCCTGGTCTCTAGCCAAGGGGCAGCTGGCAAGTGCTGAAGAACACGGGAGCACGAAGCCCCCATCCAGTGAGCCCCAGGAGCAGCAGGTCCACACATGTCCCCACCAGTCAGGGGCCAGACACCAGGTCGGCCACTGGAATCTCTTTATTGGACTATTTCAGAACAATAGGGACTCAAACACAAGACACGGGGACTGTGCTTCCAACTAGCAGTGCCACTACATGGACCCTTCTGTGGCTGCAGGTCAAATCCCATGGAACAAGCACCCTCCAGCCCCGTGTGCCAGACGCACCTTTGGGTAGTTGGTGCCAAGCTCGTCAATGGCACAGAACTGGATCAGCTTCTCGTAGATGCTGAAAAAACAGCACAGGCGTTGAGCAGGCACAAGTCCACGTCCCTGCCTAGGACTTGAACCATCCAGCTCCTGGGGCTGACACAAAACCTTTAAAACCTTTGAATCCAGCTCAGCTGCTCTAAGCAAGCTTCCTGATGGCCCTACACCCTCCCAAGGGAGATGGACCTGTTAACTAAGGGCCGGGAGGAGATGGGGTCAAGGTGATGGCTGAGTTTTGTCCCACTGACCTTCAGTCTGTATGGCTGGGTTGGGCTCACCACACTCAGGCCCACACAAGGGAAAGGGCCTGCTCTTTCCCCCGTAAGTCACTAGCTTGAGCATTAAATGGAATAAGACCAGACATAGCTCTGGTCCTAAGACCTCTCACCTATATGCAAAAATCTGCTTTTTAGAGTTGGAAGATGAACCTATGGTAACCGTCTAGTCCAATTCCTTCCATGAGGACAGGGGCCTTGAGAGGTCATGTGCTTTAGGCTCAGAGCAGGGACGAGAACTCAGCCAGGTCTCCCTCATCCCCGTCTAGGTCTCGGTATGGATTGCTTTGTGTTTTGTCAGGATCTTAAATGGCAAGCCTCTGGCTGGGTTAGCATAGTCTGCTGTGTCCAGCAGGCACTCAGTGTAATGACAAGTCTGGGTGATGGTTTGGGCTCAGGGCTTTTCCTCACCACCTCCTTGGGGACGTCTTCGTCCTTAATCCAACATTAATAACTCAATAAACTCTGTAGGCTCAAGGGAAACTTACCTGGGGTTCCGAAATTCTTTCTTCCTTTGGATAATGTAGTTCATATCCATTCCCTCCTTTATCTTTCGTTCATAAAGCTTCTGGATCTTGTCCTATGGAAGAAGAGCACAGGGGGTGTATGACAGAAGCCCACCCCTCCACCATCCCAGCCCCTGGTCACCAGCTACGTGTGCAGCATGAACGTGAGGCTCCAGAGCCACGCAAAGCCCAACTTGACCTCATGTTAAAAATTTAACCTATTCTTGGCCAGGCGTGGTGGCTCATGCCCATAATCCCAGCACTTTGAGAGGCCAAGGCGGGTGGATCACGAGGTCAGGAGATTGAGAACATCCTGGCTAACACAGTGAAACCCCATCTCTACTAAAAACACAGAAAATTAGCCGGGTGTGGTGGTGGACACCTGTAGTCCCAGCTACTTGGGAGGCTGAGGCGGGAGAATGGCGTGAACCCAGGAGGCGGAGAATTTAACCTATTCTCAGCCAGGCATGGTGGCTCACGCCTGTAATCCCAGCACTTTGGGAGGCTGAGGTGGGTGGATCACAAGGTCTAGAGATTGAGACCATTTTGGCCAACATGAAACCCCGTCTCTACTAAAAACACAAACAACATTAGCTGGGTGTGGTGGGGCATGCCTGTAATCCCAGCTACTTGGGAGGCTGAGGCAGGAGAATTGCTTGAACCTGGGAGGTGGAGGTTGCAGTGAGCTGAGATCATGCCACTGCGCTCCAGCCTGGTAAAAGAGTGAGACTCTCTCAAAAACACAAAACAAAACAAAAAATTAACCTATTCTCTTTTTCCACCCTACCTTTTGCCCAGAACTGCACACAAGTAAGGTAAACCAAGACCAGGCTGCTTTCACTGCTGAGGTTTCCTGACGCTCTCTGGATGACAGTATAGTGAGCAGTGATAAGATCACAGCAGAGGAGCCACGGAGAAAATAATGAACAAAGCCCCAACTGGTTAATCAGTTCCAGAATCATCTGAAGCAGGGTGTAGGGTACTGGTGTTGATGTGCAGGGAATGAATCGTGGTTTTAAATTTTAACATGAGGTCAAATTTTAACATGAGGTCCCCAGCAGAACTGTGAACCACAGGAGACTTCGGAAAGGCTATGGCCTTTTGATGGGAGGTAGGAATAGTTTTTTGGATTCGGTCTTGCAAACTTTTTAGAATGTGTCTTTTACGGGGAGGCGCACAGGTTGGCTGGTTCACGCTGGCTTATCGCGGGCATCAAGGGTTAACTGCTTCTCTCTCACCCAAATTTCCCCACAGGTCATGCCTGGCTTTCAGTGGGAGAGTGGAGAACCACCTGGGGGGATGCAGGCTGACCTACTGCGGCCAGTGCCACAGGCGTCCTCAGGAAGGGGGTCCTCCCCAGCCCATGGACATGATGCCCAAAGTAGATGGCATCAGCATGGCCCAGTGCCAATGAAGAGGGCCAAGACACCAGAGCCACCTCTGGAGAGAGCAGTCTCAGCCAGGAAGGCGGGCACTGGTCCAGGGCAAGATCTACCTGCAGCCTCCCCCTGCAGTGGGGCTTAAACTGAGATTCTCCAGAAGGGAAACACCTGAGGCACTGTGCCAGCAAAGCGGGCGGGCAGGCCTGGAGGGCCCAGGTGACAGCATTTAGGACATGTCAGGAGGGGTGATCCACTCCCTGTATTAGAGGCCAAATCTTTCTACTGAGACTGGCCAGAGCAAGAGCTGAACCGCAGAGGGAGGTCTGTGATATAATCGCCGAGACTGAAGAACCTCTGTCCTCCAAGCTATCTCCTCCAGGGTCATGGAGGGAGCCATATATAAAAGGCTCAGCAACTTGAGGAGAACCCATGTCATACAGATGACTTGGCTGCGTCTCCTGGGCGGTAAGATCAGTTCTACCACCCCAGATGAACTAAAATGTTTGCTCAAATGCCATGGTTTCCACCATCAGGAGGGTCTAAAGAGGAGGCACATTCGGCACTGCAGGCTGTGCGCCAGTTGTCTCTGCCTGGCGGGTTGCTGGAGTTGTCCTTACAGGCTGGAGCTTGCTGTCTGGTTGTCTGGCATGGAGGGTGACGTGATTCTGGAGGGCGGTGGTGGGGAGAAGACTCAGCAATGGGAGGAGACTTCCGGGAAGGGAAGATAATCTGCCCTGCACCCCCAGTTCTGACTCTGGCCCTCCCCCAGCTTGCCGCATTCCTTAGCCTCAGGTCCCATTAGTCATCCATCCGTTAGGGTGGTGTCACAGGCTTGCTGTGCAGCCAGAGGCCCCCAGTGGAAGCTCCAGGATCAAAGGTGAAGCAGGTGGACCAGGAGCCATGATTGTGCAGCCTTGGGTGCCTGTTCTATTGTTCATCACAAGGGAACCCACAGAGGGACAAGGAGGGCCACGGGCTGAACCCCAGCTGTCCCCGCAGGGAGTGTAACTGCACAAAAGCTTCGACTCCTTGGGATCTGAAAACTTCCTGTCAGTGCTGCACATTCTGTCAAGCAAGAAGCCACTGAATCAGCATTTTAGAAATAGATTAGCATAGAAAAATGTATATATATATAAACGCTTGTGATTTTTTCATTTCTGTAATTTATTTTACATTCTGAGGGTTCCTCAGTTTCCTAGCAAAGCTCTTTCTCAGAAGCTCCCATTGGCCCAGCCGGGCTGCAGAGAAAAGGTTATGTTCTTTTCTCTTTCTCTGCTTAGGACCTCACAGAGGGCAAGCCAGGGCCGCCCTGCTGGAGCAGCACCAGGGTACATGGTGGGGGGTGCAGGAGCCAACTCCTGAGATGAGGCTAACAGGAGGTAAAGGGGACTGCAGGATCCTTCCCACCTGTCAGTTTCTTTTATAGAAGCCTCAGTCCCTTTCCCTGCCATCGTCTCTTAAGGTTAAGACCGAACCAAACACATAACCCAGGCTATCTAATCTATCCGACCTCAGTAGCCAAGCCTCATGCTTACTTGTAAGTGATTTGAACATCTGCCAGGGGGTTCTGGTGGGATCTTGATTTCATCAGGCGACATGTTCCGAACTCTTTCAGAAAAAGAGGCTATTGAGGGAAGAAAGAAAAATTCTGTAGGTGGGGATCAAACAAGGGACAGACATGGACAAAAAAACATAAGCACATAAAATGTTATCAGATAGGGATAAACACTATAAAAACAGTACAACTGAGTGTTCAGATGTGGCCTCTGTGAGGTGTCATCTCAGTTGAGAGTGAATGACCAGAAGAGGTGGGCCATGCACCAGCTTGGGAGAAGAAAAGTTCAGACAGAGGATATAAATGTATACAGTAATTAACTTTTCCCTTTTTTTTTTTTTTTTTAAGAGACGGGGTCAGCTGGGTGTGGTGGTTCGCACCTATACTCCCAACATTCTGGGAAGCTGAGGTGGGCAGATCATTTGAGGTCAGGTGTTCCAGACCAGCCTGGCCAACATGGCGAAACCCTGTCTCTACTAAAAATACAAAATCAACTTGCAGGGTGATGCATGCCTGTAAACCCAGCTACTCGCGAGGCTGAGGAATGAGAACTGCTTGAACCCGAAGGTGGTGGCTGCCGTGAGCCAAGATTGCGCCACTATACTCCAGCCTGGGTGACAGAGTAAGACTCTGTCTCAAAAAGGAAAATAAAATACAGAAAATGAAATAGAGACAGGGATTTTAGTCTGCAACCCAGGCTAGAGTGTAGTGGTACAATGATAGCTCACTGCAACCTCGAACTCGTCTCAGCTTCCCAAGTAGCTAGGACTACAGGTGCATGACACCATGCCTGGCTAATCTTAAGTTTTTGTAAAGATAGGGTCTCGTTATGTTACCCAGGCTGGTCTTGAACTGTTGGATCAAGCCATCTTCCTGCCTTGGCCTCCTAAAGTGCTGGGATTATGGGTATGAGCCACTGTGCCTGGCCCACAACGGTTAACTTTTAAGGGAGAGTCAGCAGTGTGCTGGTAAATGTTTAATCACCAGCTGGGTGTGGGGATGGGGGAAGAGGGGAGGCGCCATGATCTATGGCATTTGCCATTTCTTGTGGTGTAAATTCTTCTGTCATGGCCAATTTCAAGCTACCAAGGTAAAGTCACTGAACCCAAGGCTGGGAAGAGATGTACACAATAGGCTCACAATGTGAGCCAGCTGCAGCCACCACTGCATGTCTCTAAACCAGCTGCAGCCACCACTGGATATGTCTCTAAAATACTTGCAAGACTTTGGAAACTCAGAGGTGCTTGGTGCCACCCGTCTTGTCTATGGCTAACCTGCCTAGGCTTCAAGAGAAACAGAATTCAGGGTTCCCTAAGTTTTGGGTCCCAAAGTAAACAAAATGGCCTGTGCATAAATGATACTTACTACCGTTATCAGCTGAGGATCTTTTTAAAATAAACAAATCAACTCTCTCTTAGCCCACCTCATTCCTGAGAACAAAAGGCCCGTTCTGGTGGGAAGAACCACAACCCCCAGGGGACAATTTCCTCAGAGATCTGCCGCGGTGGGCAGGCTTTGCTCTCTCCAGCCCCTTCCCCGTGGCCTCGGGCCACCCCGCAGCCTTGGGCCACCGGGCACTGCAGTCTTGCTTTGGCTCCTGGGACAATGTGCTATTTGTTCTTAAGATTCTGTCTGCTCTTCAAAACACTCTCTCATGAAAAGGATCATACAATTAGCAAAGAGCAGGCAGGCAGGGTGGGGCAGGATGAAGAGAAAGAATGAACAAACCACCAATAACACTCAGCAAGCACTTACTGGGCACCTACTGTGTGCAGGCCTGCTAACCCACTGCTGAGCTGCCCGGGCTGGCTTCGCAAGGCTAGCCCCTTCTCCTCTCCCCAGGCTGGGTTAATGTTTGCTTAGTAGATAAGGTGCTTTGATCTCTGCCTGGAGTTTCAAGTTACTGTAAAGAACACAGTGCTGAGGAGGGCTGGGGACAAGGCTCCCAGACTCTGCCAGTCCAGCTGCTGCAGGACAAGCCTGTGCACACTGCAAATACACTCTGAGACAGGGGTCGAGCCTGGGGCCATCCTAAAAACATGACTTCATGTGCTGATTTGCACTGCTGTCAGTGGATTCTCACTGGAAGCGCCCCAAGAACAGAGCATCAATCTGACATTTTGGATGAGGGCAAGAGGACAGAGACTGGCTGACATTCATCAGAGGTCCTGCTGTGGATCCCAGATGCCAGTGCAGCCCAAGAGCCGGGGACGAGGTGCTTCTCTTTGCCCAGCACCTTCCTTTGGTCTCCTGACTCCTCAAGCAAAGCTGACACTCAGATATGGCTGGAATTCAACTCTCCTCCAACTTCCTCCTTCCTCCCAGCCCTGGAATATGTGAAAGTGCTAAGCCTGAGGTTGCAGAGGCTGGTGGAGAGTGGAATCAGCTGCAGGGAGCTAGTCCTATCTCACAAGCAGCAGTAATAAAAGCAAGGAGAGCCTTGGCAGGCGCTGGGTACATAAATAAGCAGGGTTAACTTCTTCCCTCAGCTGGAGAGTGTGTATGTGTGCATGTGACAGAGACAAAGAGTGCCCTTTGGCATTTGCCAGGAAAACCTTTTGGAAAAACAGGGTGTGACCCTGTTGCCACAGCAACCCAGCCACACTCTGGGGCTCACATGGTGTACAGTATAAGAGGAGGGGAGCCCCTCCTGAGCCTGGGGCTTGAAACAAGATAATTCCTAGGCAGTTACTGTCAAATAAAGAGACACATTCAGGAAAACTAGATACAAGTATACGACACAGAGCGTGGAAGCAGCCTTCAGTGACCCTCTCCTTCCTGAGTCCTGGAATGAATCTCATGTGGAAGATGCCAGCCCCACATTTGTTTCTTTATTTTTTTTGAGATGGAGTCTCACTGTGTCGCCCAGACTGGAGTGCAATGGCGTGATCTCAGCTCACTGCAACCTCCACCTGCTGGGTTCAAGCAGTTCTCTTGCCTCAGCCTCCTGAGTAGCTGGGACAACAGGCACGTGCCACCATGCCTGGCTAATTTTTTTTTTTTGTATTTTTAGTAGAAATGGGGTTTCAGGCCGGGCGCAGTGGCTCAAGCCTGTAATCCCAGCACTTTGGGAGGCCGAGACGGGCGGATCCCGTGGTCAGGAGATCGAGACCATCCTGGCTAACAATGGTGAAACCCCATCTCTACTAAAAAATACAAAAATCTAGCCGGGCGAGGTGGTGGGCGCCTGCAGTCCCAGCTACTCGGGAGGCTGAGGCAGGAGAATGGCGTAAACCCGGGAGGCGCAGCTTGCAGTGAGCTGAGATCCGGCCACTGCACTCCAGCCCGGGCGATAGAGCAAGACTCTGTCTCAAAAAAAAAAAAAAAAAAAGAAATGGGGTTTCACCACGCTAGCCACGCTGGTCTCGAACTCCTGACCTCGTGATCTGTCTGCCTTGGCCTCCCAAAGTGCTGGGATGATAGGTGTGAGCCACAGCGACCAGACCAGCCGAGCCCCACATTTCTTGTGAGCAGACAGAGCCTCAAGCCATGTCCCCAGGACATCCGTAGAGCAATGTGTCCACAGTCTCTTGGAAGCAGTGCTGGGTCTGTGGCTGCTGCCTGGGCCTGATGGGGGTGTTCTCAGAGGCAGCCGCAGTTAGGACTTGAGAAGCCAGCTGTCAGTGTGAGTTGCCCTGGTGCGTGCCCAAGTCAGAAAACACCCAGAGTACCCACAGTTGCCATGGAGGGATCTGTGCAGGAGTAGCTAGTTGGACGGGCTCATGGGATGGCAGGGAGTGAGTGAGTTGGGGGGCTCCAGGGGACAGTGGAGTATCTCCAGCTCCTAAGTGACACAGAGAACCCATGCCCACTGCCACACCAGCACCACTGCTCCAGGCTCAGCCGTGGGCATCGGCGAGGCCCTGGAGGGCACTGAGAGGGTGTGCATGCTCGGCTCTATCAAGGGGCTGCAGTGCTGCAGACGCCTGTGGCTTGGCTTCTCTGCTCTCCTGCTTGTTCTCTTAAAGCTGGGGCTGTCTACATGCATGGACATGCTTCCCATACCTGGTAAGCAACCTGAGTCCTGACACCAGAGCAGACAAAAGAAGCTTAGGCAGACAGGCTGATAGGCACTGCATCATGAACGGAAGCCACTGTCCTTCAATTAATTACGTCTTTAGTAAGAGGAGCTAAACTAGCTACTCGTTAATGAGGAATGGCGAGTAATCAAAACGATGCCGCTTAAAGATCCATTTTTGTCCTCCACGGGTGAATGAGTAAACCAACTGTGGTGTATCCCTACAGTGAAATATTACTTGGCTACAAAAAGGAACTCTGGACATGCCCAACAACATGGATGAGCCTCGCAAGCGCCGTGCTGAGGGAAAGCAGCCAGACAAAAACCCTAGTTCCCTTTCTATCCCTGCTTCTCAACGGCAGGTGATTCTGCCCCAAAGGGACATTGATCACTGTCACATCTGGGGGAGGGAGAGTGCCTCTGGCATGCAGTGAGTGGGTAGAGACCAAGGACACTGCTAAACACCCTACAAAGCACAGGACAGCCCCATCACAAAGAATCATCCAGCCCAAAGTGTCAGTAGGGCCAGGGCTGGGAGATCCTGATTTACAGGAAATTCTTTTTTTTTTTTTTTTTTTGAGACGGAGTCTCGCTCTGTCGCCCAGGCTGGAGTGCAGTGGCCGGGTCTCAGCTCACTGCAAGCTCTGCCTCCCGGGTTCACGCCATTCTCCTGCCTCAGCCTCCCGAGTAGCTGGGACCGCAGGCGCCTGCCACCTCACCCGGCTAGTTTTTTGTTTTTTTTTTTCAGTAGAGACGGGGTTTCACCATGTTAGCCAGGATGGTCTCAATCTCCTGACCTCGTGATCCGCCCGTCTCGGCCTCCCAAAGTGCTGGGATTACAGGCTTGAGACACCGCGCCCGGCCTGATTTACAGGAAATTCTAAAAAAAGGCAAAGCTATAGTGAGGAGAGTGTAGATCACGGCTTGCCCGAGGTTGAGGGAGGGAATCAGCTGTAACAGGGTCGGGGCAGAAGGGAACATTTCGGAGTGATGGGCGCGTTCTGCATCACGATTATGGTGGGGCTCACACCACTATACGCATCTGTCAACATTCATCAAATGGCACACCTAAAATTGACAAGTCTTGCTCTATGTAAATTATACCTCAAAAAAGCTATTTCCAAAAAACGGCACAGGGAGGAAAAGTGACAAGTTGGCTCTGGAAGCGACTGGGGGCTGAGATGGCTGATGCCCACATACATTCCACTGCCTGCTCAACACTGCTAGCAAGAGCGAGGGCATCTCTGCCTTGGCATGCGACAGGCTGCTCTCTGATCTCCGGCCGTGCAGTTTCTCACAGTGAAATGCACGGTTGGCTCAGGTGATGGTGGGATAAGAGGCCGAGGTTCCTGTCCACATCCTGCTGGTGGATCGCCTCCTTAGGGCAGGCCATCAGCTTCCCAGCAGATGTGAACTCTGCTTCCTCTGCCTTCAAAGCCAAATGTTGCACCCCTACGGTGCCACTTTCTAAAGAACAAACTCTAGGTTTTAGGAAAGTCCTGGTTTGTATAGGATTTAAAGACTGAAACTCCACCAGAGAAGCCAGGGATTAAGGCCCTCCTGCTGAGGGTCTGGGCTGCTCAGCATTACTGTGTTCCCACCCAATCCTTTTTTTTGAGACAGAGTCTCGCTCTGTCGCCCAGGCTGGAGTGCAGTGGCCGGATCTCAGCTCACTGCAAACTCTGCCTCCCAGGTTCACGCCATTCTCCTGCCTCAGCCTCCCGAGTAGCTGGGACTACAGGCGCCCGCCACCTCGCCCGGCTAGTTTTTTTTTTTTTTTTTTAGTAGAGACGGGGTTTCACCGTGTTAGCCAGGATGGTCTCAATCTCCTGACCTCGTGATCCGCCCGTCTCGGCCTCCCAAAGTGCTGGGATTACAGGCTTGAGCCACTGCGCCCGGCCCCAGTCCTTCTTTAAAAGGCAAACAGAATCAACGATTCCTAGCTCCTTTAGTTCAGGAAAAGGAGAACAGGCTCCGTAGCAGAACTCCCAGCAGAAAGGTCTTCCTGGGAGAAAGCCTGGGTGGGAGGGACTGATTACTGGGGCAGCGCTTCCAGGTGGTCCCTGGGCTCGGAACCCCCAGGGCTGGAGCCAGTGAGCCACTGAGCCACCGAGGCAAGACGGCAGGAGAGAGGAGCCTGTTTGAGAGCCGGTAATGGCCGCCACAGAGAGGGAGGGCCAACTCCACCAAGAGCTCTGACTCAGCTGCCGGGAACTCCCCTGGGTCGGGTTTTGGGAGCCACATGAAAGGAGCTGGGGGCTTTCTAAAAGGATTAAAAGGCTGGGGCTAGCACAGGACTTGGATGATGTGTGCTGTTTTCCAGAAACATAGTGTCCCTGCTCCTCCCAAATCACAAAGAGCCCCAGACTCCAGGGCTGTGGGGCATGTTCCTGCCTGGGGACACAGCGAAGTGCCAGCAGAGGCCACACCAGCAGAGGCCACATGCCGACTCCCTAAGCAGCACGCACACGCCAGCAGAGAGGGGGACGAGGGGGTGCAAAGACAGAGGACAAGCCTAGGGCACCAGAGGAAGCAGAGACCAAGACACGCTCCCAGCTGAGGGGCCCTGAACTCCTCTTGACAGCGCGGGCAACCGACTAAAGCCCAATAAAACACACCACAAATACGATTTTCAAAGAACCGTTCCCTGGGCGTCTCACCCGGGCATCCTAGGAAATGCCAAAGGCCCTGAGAGGGAGCCGAAGGGACATGGTGCTCACAGCAGACAGAAGCCCTGTGGGACGGAAGGCCTGGCATGGCCGGAAGCCAGGCTGCTAGTGGCAAGGCTGAGAAACGTGCCTCCAGGATCCCCCAATACTCACCCACGAGTTCCTGGGGGTCTCGCTTTTCTGCTTCTGTATTATCCTGCAAAAGAGAAACAAACACGAGGAGGTAAGACTGGGGCTCCTGAACCAGCTACTCTCCACTGAGACCACTCAGGGTTTTTAAGGAAGGAGAAAAAGTAAAAGCACTGCCAGGAACACTAAGGGTAAGCTGATGTTTCAGGGGCCTCTGGCACCCCCAAGCCTCCGAACCCTCTTCTTCCCGCATCGCAGCAGCCAGATGCTCTGGAGCCCCACGCCGGTCTCTCCTCCAAACCTCTTCAGTGACCAAACCCACCATCACTGAGGAGAGCACACGCCAGCAAGCCTGCTGCGGCCACCTGGGCAACGCATACCCTGCCTGTTGCTCTCCCCTGGGTCCGAGGAAGCTTGCCTGAATGGAGTGCAGAGTTCAAGGCCCCGGCCAGCCCAGACATCACCACCTCTACTGCTGGTACCAAGGAAGCAAGAGGGGACTGCTTTCTAATAGCAGACTCCCGAGATGAAAATGCAGACTAGCCGCTCCCAAGATACTTCTCTTATTTTTAGTTCAAAAAGGGAGGCTTCATCATGAGGATAAAGGGGCAGCTCACAGAACCTGAGCAAACGTGTGGCGAACCTTGAATAAGCGGCAGAATGGGGATCCGAGAGAGGCCCCAGGATCAAGGCAGCCTCTCTTTGACTCTCAGCTCCCTTTCCACTGGCTTTATACTCCCTCCAAAGAAAAGCCTCCTCCAATCCCTAATGCAAACAGCATCCCACGACAGCCACGTCCACAAGTCCTACAGAAACCTGACAGCAAAGGCTTCTGAGACGTTTTCTGGATTTCACTGTTCCATAGTAAATGTTTCATCTAAACCAAAGTCAACGTTGAGAAAGCCACGGTCCAAGTCCTACATCACAAGTCTTCCCTTGCCTCCACTGTCTCAAGTGTAAAAGGGCAAGAACACACGTTTCCCCCATTTCTGGGTTGCTGACACCCAGCCAGATCAACAATCTCAAGAGCCATACGTGCTAATAATCAAAAGAGCAGAAGCAGAGTTCACAGAAAGCTGTCAGACCCCATGTCCTTTCCCTCTGATGAGCAAGGGAGGAGATGAGACAGGAAGACCCTGCAACAAGACCTCGAGGACAGGTGCAGAGCTCTGCCGGCTCCATTTCCACAGACATGGCACACCACGCCACGGCTCCGAAAGGAAGGTGCCAGGAAGGCCACCCAGTTCCCCACACCGAGCCTAGACTCAGTCTTAGCCCCCTTCCCAAAAAGTCCCTCCTGATACTGGGACAGGCCAAATTCCCCATTCCTCAGAACACTGCAGCTATTCATTCAACCTGGCAGGGCACTGTGTCCAGGCCAGGCTGCTTAGCAACCTCTCTTCCTTCGAGCCACTGCCCCCTGCCAATCAGGTGGGCAAAGAGGAGGGTGGGAGCGGGCAGGGAGGCGTGCCTGGAGGACTGCCACACCAACTTCAGGTTGCAGTCATAAATCAGCGGCTCTCTAGAGACGGCCAGTCTCTCAGGGGACAAACAACAATCCCTTTGTAGCAGTGACTCTGAGGAAACCAGTGTTCACAAGTGTTAGTAACAAAACATGGGACTGTAAAATGTCCTTACATTCTCCCTCTAGAGAACAGCTTTCTGGGTGCTGATTGTGGGAAAACATCAGCTCTTCCTCCACATGCCAGCTGGCTGATCATACAGGGACTGACAATTCATTAACTCTCCCTCCAGCCCCTACTCACCCTTCCCCAAGGCTCCGCACCACACCACACCCACCCCTTCTCATGGACTCAACTGCAGAGGCCCAATCATCACGCGGGGAGTCTACCATGTCTACCCCAGAGCCACAGGAAGTTAGTCACTAAACACGCAATGGCTCTTCAAAGGGAAACACACTTGCCACTTCAGAGGCTCCTTAGGTCAAGTAAGAGGCCAGGAGCCTCCCCGTGGCTTCTTGTGGCTTTTGTGACCCTGGAGATGGAAAGGTATGTGGGGTGTGTGTGCTGCCAGGCTCAGCTGAGGTGGTTGAGTCACGTCTCTGGAAAAAAAGAGATGATGGGGCAAAATCACAGGAAGGATTTTATCCCTTTATTTTCGTCTTTCCCTTTAGCTTGGCTCTTCAGTCTCCCCTAAATTATTCCTTCTATGCCTAAGAAATAAATAAACTGGATAGTTGGGTTTCAATTTGCCAACTAGTCTGATCTTTGCTTTTCTAACCTCTTAGTACAAAAAAAGGGCATGGCATGCCCAGAGCACCCCTTCAACTCGCAACAAGAGGACTCTCATTCGGTACTGAACCTGAGGCCCAGAAACAAGGTCCACCCAACTTCCCAGCAGCAGAATCCAGCTCCTCGGGCCCTCCCACCCTCAGTGCCTCTGAACAAAGTAATGACCGATGGACCACAGACCCAACTCCAAGTTCAAGAAGATTCTCCTGCCTTACGAGAACCCATCAAACCAAATGCATGAAGTAGCCTGGCCAGCTCAGAAGCCATACGAGCATGCACGCTCAGGAGGAGGCCAGAGCTGCTGCACTAGGGTCTCCTAAGAAGACTCTGGAGTCTGTGCTGGTTCCGATTCCCACTGGTGTCAGGCACCCTTGGGACCTAGACGGCTCTGGACAATCAAGCTGGGAATCTGCCTCCTGCTGGCTATACCTTGTCATGTTTAGAACGTGATTCTTCTGCCCTTTGAGTCCAACAAGCTGGGTCGTGAGCTTGCTGAGCCCTGGGCGCCTCTGCCACTGTGCCGAGCTTCTCCTGAAGAAGAAAGACAACAACCTAAGTTCTCTGGATCCTAAAGTGCCCACTTGGCCAGGTGCAGTGGCTCACGCATGTAATTCCAGCACTTTGAGAGGCTGAGGTGGGCCGGACTGCTTGAATCCAGGAGTTTGGGACCGGCCTATCGTCCCAGCTACTTGGGAGGCTGAGGTGAGATCACCTGAGTCTGGGAGGCTGAAGCTGCAGTGAGCTATGATTATGCCACTGCACTCCAGCCTGGGTGACACAGGGAGAACCTGCAATACCCCAGAGCTGCTTTTTAGCACCATTTACACACAACTATCCACTGAATCAAGTTTCATTCAATGAAAGTGACCTGTATTCAAACAGTAACGACATTCCTCTATAACAACCTCCACCACAGGGAGGACAGGACTACAGAGATACCCTCTTACTAGTCATGTCTCAGATACCAGGTATTCAGTATGAAAAATGAACCAAGCACCCATGACAGTTATCATGGAAGCCAGCCACGTGTCAGAAAAAAACCTGTGATGAACAATTTATTTTATAATTTAAAAAAATTATTTTATTTTTAGAATTGGCGGTATATGTGCAGGTCTGTTACGTGGATACACTGTGTAATGTTAAGTAAGGTTTGGGCTCCCAGTGTACCCGTCACCCAGAAAGTGAACACCGTACCTGGTAGGTAATTTTTCAATCCTCACGTCCCTCCCAATGAAATATTTTAAATGATAGAACTAAGGAGATGGAAAAAAGGCTCAATTATTAAACTGCCAGTCGTCCAAGGCACTGGTGTTATACCACCTGCTCTAGGGGTAGAGTCTCACTGTGCTCTTCAAGAGACAGGAAGTGGGAAGAAGGGCTATGAGGATACAAGTAAAAAGCAACAAGAAAGCACTGTTCATCTCTTCCCCGCCAGTGGCGTTTTGAAATGCACAGGAAACACCTGTCTTGACTCGTATGAATCCACCCACTGGCCTCCAGGTAGAAATTCTCAGTTGGTTAAAGTAATGAACTCATCCTGGATGTCTACTCACCAGGCATCCGTCTACATTAGCCAGAGGGCATGGAACCCGCAGCCCAGACACATGAGCAACACCACAGCCAGAACAGGCTAAGGGCTTTTCACCCCGTTTCTAAGGAAGGTGAAAACAAAGCGCCTCACCTAGGAAAGGAGGGCCGCTCCTGGCAGAAAAGACAGCCCCTCAATTCAATTCCAATCAAGACACAAGGAAAAACAGGCTGGGCGTGCTGGGAGGCAGAGGCGGGCAGATCACTTGAGGCCAGGAGTTTGAGACCAGCCTGGACAACACGGTGAAACTTCCACTCTATTAAAAATACAAAAATTAGTCAGGCATGGTGGTGCATGCCTGTTAATCCCAGCTACTTGAGACGTGGAGGTTGCAGTGAGCCGAGATTACGCCACTGCACTCCAGCCTGAAAGAGCAAGATTGTCTCCAAAAAAAAAGACACAAGGAAAAACAAGAAGACAAAAACAAAAGCCAAGTAGAGAACAGAAGGGAGGAAAGAGGAAGTATGGTTTAAATGCTGAGCTGGTGGACAACACCAATCTGAGCCGAGGTCTCCTCCTCCGCCTGCACCCCTTATCTACCCAGACCCCACCTGAGACTAAAGGCCCAACGACCAGAGCGGGAGGTGGCTGCAGCAGGCTGGGGGTTGTCCCTGGAGAAGAATAGTGATCTCAACCTGCCAATTTGGTTTCTTAACCAACTGTGACTGAGACTTGGAAGATGCAACAGCCATGGATGTAGGTTCTCAGGAATTACAGAACCTGCAATATGGTTCCTCCTGCAGAGAATACAAAAGTCCAGCCACTGATGAAGCTGACTGGAGTGCAGGAAGGAAGCAACAACAATATAGACCCACGAAACTGGACAAGCTGCCATTTGAGCTGGGCGGATTTACTCAGCAGAGAAGTACCAAGTCCTGAGTAAGAGAATGGAGGTTCATTTACAGCCAACAATGCTTCCTCAATCCTTCCTGGAACCGGCCCCACAAAGCTCCAGTGTCAAACTTGAGTTCTGCAACGGCAGCCACCAGCATCTAGATCCCGCCAAATCTAAATGTCACATTTTCCTTCCAGCTTGGGGAGCAGTCGGCACAGAGAAAGCACTCTGAACAGGAGCACAGGGCAGGCCTGAGGCCATGGGCGAGAATGCTACAGACTGGGGGTTTCCTGTTGGACAATGTAATCTTGCATCTTACAAGTACGTGGCAGCTAGGGAGGCAGATTAGTAAAATGACTCCTTTCAAGCCTTTATTCTCTCCGACCTGGGACAGCCCATGGCCTGATGAGATCTCACTTCACCAGCACAGTGGCTCCTTAAAAACAGATCCTCACTGTGGCCCATGAGCCCTGAGGATCCCCTGCCAGCCATTTCAGCCTCTTCCTCCCCTTTCTGCACCCAGGATCTTTGCAATGCCTATTCCCAGAAATTGCCTTCTCCCCACTCCTGCCTAGAAAGCCCTGTGTAGGCCTCAGCCCAGCCCAGGGAAGCCTTCCTCTACCCTCATGCCCACTTGGCCAACAAAGAGAAACTACCCTACTCTGTGTACTCACAAAAATCACCACTTGTAACAGTCTGCCTGGCCCACAAAAGGTGCTCAAGCACTGATCTCTCTCTCTCTCTCTCACACCTACCCCCCCCAAACATTGTCAGTTTGTCTTGTCAAGTTTAGGTTCCACACCTACCTTCAGCTGTTAGGTTTTAACTTCAGACCCCCAGCCTGGTCAACTCCACAGCGAGTTTCATGTGTAGATTCACTAGACATGTCAGACGGACAGGCAGTAGAAGAGCAGCTAACAAAAGGGCTAGGCTTGCAATAAAAGTCTGCCAAGGAGCAGGAGAAGGTGGGGAGGGGACACCAATGCTGAATTACAAAGAAATTTCAAACCCAATTCTTTATTCATCTTTCTGCATCATCCTTTTTTTTTTTTGAGACAGGGTCTCACTCTGTCACATAGGCTGGAGTACACTGGCGCAATCATAGCTCACTGCAGCCTTGACCTCCTGGGCTCAAGCAATTCTCTTGCCTCAGCCTCCCAAGTAGCTGGGATTATAGGCGTGCACCACCATGGCTGGCTAATTTTTAAATTTTTTGTACAGATGGGGTCTCACTATGTTGCCCAGGCTGCTCTTGAACTTTTAGGCTCAAGTAATCCTCCTGCCACAGCCTCCCAAAGTGCTGGGATTACAGGTGTGAGTCACCACATCTGGCCCTGCGTCCTGTTTCTGAACACTGGGCCTAATGCTCTTAAATCCTAAGACAAGAAGAATTACTATATAGTTAATTCATTTATTTTTTCAAGATAATTTATTGAGCATGATTTATACACCAAGCAATGGGCCAAGCATTGAGGATAAAATATGAAAACTCAATCTAGGGGAATAAGTTTAGGTATTACGCTAAGCTCTTCAATTAAGAATCTCATGTAATTTTCACAATAGTCCCATGAAACTGTGCTCTTAACCATCAGGCAATACGACTGCTTCAGAGCAACTGCTATGCCATCTTCCAGAAACCCTCTTGCGGGGGCATCAAAGTAATAGTTAAAACAAGGTTTTCTGAGATCAATGTGAGACACTTCAGGCTGCCAAGAAAGCAACAATGCTGGATTGCCTTTATAAAATACCTCCAAGTTCCAGAACAAAATGATGTTGGTTTGACAGAGACATGGATGGGGGCTAGGAGTGAGAGCTGTCAGCAGTTCAGTAAAGCCTCCAAACCCAATGCTGCATGGGAACATCCCACCCTGGGGGCCAGATGCCAGCCACCCCCACTGGAGAGCCCCAGAGAAAGCCCATCGCTAGCACATTTCCTTTAGTTGTATCCTGTCGGCCAGGACTAAGCCACTGCCGTGGGCATACTGCCTGCCTGGGAATGGAAATACTCCATTCATCAGAAAAATGGGCGGAAGTTGGTGGGGCCCTTTGGGACACATTGGGGTTGCCTTTGCTCTTAGACCGCTTATTGACAGGAAGACTCTGCTCTCAACCACAGGTTTCTTTCTTTTTCTTTTTTTTTTTTTTGAGATGGAGTCCCGCTCTGTTGCCCAGGCTGGAGTGCAGTGGTGCAATCCAGCTCACTGCAAGCTCCGTCTCCGCGTTCATGCCATTCTCCCGCCTCAGCCTCCCGAGTAGCTGGGACTATACAGGCACCCACCACCATGCCCGGCTAATTTTTGTATTTTCAGTAGAGACGGGGTTTCACCTTGTTAGTCAGGATGGTCTCAATCTCCTGACCTCGTGATCCTCCTGCCTTGGCCTCCCCAAGTGCTGGGATTAGAGGTGTGAGCCACTGCACCTGGCCCCAACCACATAAGGTTTCTCTAGGAATGGGTGAAACAGGAGTTTGCCAAGTTTGCCAGCTACAGAATTGGCCTTGTAGAGTGAAGACAAGGTAGGGAAGGGGAAGGGAAAGTTTCTCTATTTGAAAAATCCAGCTAAATTTACAAAGCCCACATGGCTCAGCATAGCTCCTGATGTTCTGTTACATGGAACATGTTGCAATCCACTAGACTTCAAAGTAAATGCACGGAGCAATTTCCAAGAGGAGACTTTCGTTATTCGACTATTCTAAGTGCAATCTACATTTGATTCAAGACACTTTAAGATTTTTGGTTTTTTGAAAATTATAGAAGATGGTTAAAGAGAACCATTCCCTTTCTGTCTCATCCCCAGGGTGTCAGGAACGGCTGTATCTTGGTCCAGAAGTTGCCTCACACCAAGGATCTGAGTCAAACCCTTGGTAGTGAGGCTACGACAGGCTTTTTCCCGTCAAGACTTCCACAAGAACAGTATCTCTGTGCTTTAGGTTGATATATTTGGGGGGTTAGGGGGAGCTTGGAGCCAGAAAAGGACAAAAGACACAGCTTTGGAGGCTGAGAATGCAAGTCTGGAAGGCACACAAGGTACATGGCTACCAAATTACAAAAGCATTCCATCTGAGAGGACGGCTGACAAGCTGAAGAGTTAGTTACATCAACATCTCAGGCAAATATACTCGCAGTCCCTGAAAGTCAGGCTGGCAGAAATGCAAACTGGTCATCATCGACACTGGTAGGAAGGGGACTGAGTCACTGAGAGGGCCAAAAAGAATGCCAGCATCTTTAAAGCACAGCCCAGAAAATATTTACCTAACTCCAAAGTTAGGAACAGAAATGAGCAGAATCCTATCCAACCCAGAAATCACACAGCAGCATTTCAGGAGACATGGATGAAAATACAGAATGAAGGTCGGAAATGCTGGATCCCTAAGGACAGGCAGTTCTCTGCATCATATAATTTCAAAAAGATGAGTCCCAGATGGGGAAGGAGGGGCCCAGCCACACCTCAGTTAGCAATCCATGGCATCTGGCCTGAAGGGAAGGAGGTCTGTTGGGACTTGCACGGCTGCCGGGAGGGTGGACCAGACACAGTGGTAGCTCCCTGTGGGCTGCGGAACCACAGGAGTGAGGTGGGGCTTCTGGGAGTCTCAGGTTCAGGTTACTTGGATCAACTGCCATCAAGAAGGTCCCTCTGGCAGTGCAATGGAGCCAAGGAGGGGTCAGAGGGAGAATAATGAATAATGGTCATTGTTCTGCTTTGCATGAAATCACAACTTCCAACAACTACCAGAGTTTCTACCAGCAGTGTTCAGCTTATGATGTAGTGAGGACTTCCTTGGAAGGTGGCAGGACAAAGTCATAGCAGGCTTCGATTTCTTTCCCTTGGGACAATCAAAGAGTGACTTTCATGGTCTGCCTGCCTTTCTGTCTTCTGCGCAGATCCGGTCACCACCCAGCAGGTCACTCCACGAGCTTCTGGAAATTCCGTGTCTCCCAGCTGTGCAAGGCAACCCTAGTGTTGCTGAGGAAAAGTCTAAAAAAGACCATCCATCGTGTTGAGTGCAGAGAAGTGCCAAATGCTAGGCAGGCTAGAGCATTCTCAACAGTTTAAGGCCCACATTACACTTCCAAGAGAAGGGTGGTAGATGGGTCACAAATCAGCAATGATCAAGGGCCATTTCCTTCTCTGTTCCTGGGTGAGTCATACTGTAATTCTGTTCCCTTCTAATCAGCACTCAAAAGATTACAGGGTAATCCCAGCACTTTGGGAGGCCAAGGCAGGCGGATCATGAGGTAAGGAGATCAAAACCTTCCTGGCTAACGTGGTGAAACCCCGTCTCTACTAAAAATACAAAAAAATTAGCCAGGTGTGGTGGCGGGTGCCTGTAGTCCCAGGTACTCGGGAGGCTGAGGCAGGAGAATGGCGTGAACCTGGGAGGCGGAGCTTGCAGTGAGCTGAGATCGCACCACTGGACTCCAGCCTGGGAGAGAGAGCAAGACTCCGTTTCAACAACAACAACCAAAAAAAAAAAAAAAAAAAAAGAGATTACAGGGTATGGGAGATAGAACACAGGGGCAGGTGGACTAATAAAACCAAGACTGAGGATGAAGCATATACTCTCCCACTCACATAGCACCCCATATGACACCCTAAACGTAGAACTCACTACAAGCTAACCACTATTCAAGTCTCACAATAACCCTATGAGGTAGACATTATTATTTCCATTTTGCACACAAGTAAACTGAGGTAAAACACAATGAAGCAGCTGACCCAATAAATGGCAATGTTGAAATTCAAGGCCAAATCTGTTTGGCTCCAAAGCCCAGTTATCCGGCTTCCCAACTTCCCACCTTCTCCCTCTAGACTAAGAGGCTGCAAAGGGCAGCAGTCTCTAGGAAGCTGTTGGTTTAACCACCGCGTAAGCCAACAACAAAGACCAAGGCGGAATAGCACCTCTGTAGGAATGATTCTCTAGCAGGTCAGACTGAAGCAGGTATTAAAAGCCTGGACTTAAGGGAAGACAGCCAGAATTATTATCTTTCAGCTATGACGACCAGGGGAAACAGCTCTAGAGTCCATGGGGCCCCAGTGAGTCACATCTGAGTTAACTTGTTCAGATGGGTTGGTCCTGCAGGTTTAATCACACAAACCGTGGGTGCTACCACCCTGTCCTTAGCCTAGAGACTTCCTGGAGACTCACAGAAAAAATGCTACGAAATCCTGAACTCTACTCAGTTCTTCTCCCTTCCTGGGTGAACAACCATGTGGACTTCCAATAAGAACACGAGCTTAAAGGATGAGTTATTCCTTCTGACCCAAGTAAAGAACATGGCCCGTTTCCTGTTCATCAGAGAACTTCATTAGAGGGAAACTGCAGACAGAGCATTCAACTATAAAAACCTATTCAGATTTTGCTAGTGTAATGTGCTTATTTCTGGATTTAACCTATATAGCTGAAGAAAATATGAGAATGAGGGAAATGATGTGAAAATCTGTGGAGCTAATGATTCGCGTCACCACTAGAACAAAACTTGGTGGATGTCAACTTTTGAGATCCAAAGTCCAAGCTTAAGCTCTGAGAGCTCCAGTTTGCTCTTCCATTCTGCAGAGTAACTCTCAGTTCTCAGGGCTCTCCAGCAGTGCATCAACAAAGGCACACAAACAACCTGTTTGCAATGGAGGTTTTTAAAAAAATCTCCATTTGGAATATTTTAAAAATTAAAATTTTTTTTTTGCCGGGCACCACGGTTCATGCTTATAATCCCGGCACTTTGGGAGGCTGAGGCAGGCAGATCACTTGAGGTCAGGAGTCTGAGACTAGCTTGGCCAATATGGTGAAATCCCAGCTCTACCAAAAAAAATACAAAAATTGGCCAGGCGTGGTGGTGTGCACCTATAGTCCCAGCTACTGGGGAGGCTGAGGCGGGAGAATTGCTTGAACCCCAGGAAGGAGGTTGCAGTGAGCTGAGATCATACCACTGCACTCCAGCCTGGACGACAGAGTGAGACTCCATCTCAAAAAAAATAAAAAATAAAAAATTTGTTTTTTCTTACAGCAGTTTTATTGAGATATAATTCATACCTTACAACTTTTTTTTTTTTTTTTTTTTTGAGACGGAGTCTCTCTCTGTCACCAGGCTAGAGTGCAGTGGCATGATCTCAGCTCACCGCAACCTCCGACTCCCTGGTTCAAGTGATTCTCTTGCCTCAGTCTCCTGAGTAGCTAGGATTACAGGCACGTGCCACCATGCCCGGCTAACTTTTGTATTTTTATTTTTTTTATTTTTTTGAGATGGAGTCTCGCTCTGTTGCCGGGGCTGGAGTGCAGTGGCCAGATCTCAGCTCATTGCAAGCTCCGCCTCCCGGGTTCATGCCATTCTCCTGCCTCAGCCTCCCGAGTAGCTGGGACTACAGGCGCCCGCCACCTCGCCCGGCTAGTTTTTTGTATTTTTTAGTAGAGATGGGGTTTCACCGTGTTAGCCAGGATGGTCTCGATCTGCTGACCTCGTGATCCGCCCGTCTCGGCCTCCCAAAGTGCTGGGATTACAGGCTTGAGCCACCGCGCCCGGCCAATTTTTGTATTTTTAGTAGAGACGGGGTTTCACCATGTTGGCCAGGACAGTCTCGATCTCCTGACCTCGTAATTCACCCGCCTCGGCCTCCCAAAGTGCTAGGATTACAGGCATGAGCCACCGCACCTGGCCTCATATACCATACAATTCTTCAGTGTTCGTTTTTAACTGTTCATTTGTGTCATATTGCTATTATAATCACACAGTATAGCAAAACTGAAAATGTTTATATATAGATAGAGACAAAGCTGGATGCAAAACATATGTTATTATTGGCAAACATAAAAGAAGAATAAAAATGTTTGTACGAGCCTGGGTGTGGTGGCTCACGCCTGTAATCCCAACAATTTGGGAGGCCGAGGCGGGTGGATCACCTGAGGTCAGGAGTTCGACACCAGCCTGACCAACGTGGAGAAACCCTGTCTCTACTAAAAAATACTCAAAATTAGCCAGGTGTGGTGGTGCATGCCTGTAATTCCAGCTACTCGGGAGGCTGAGGCAGGAGAATCGCTTGAACCAGGGAGGTGGAGGTTGCAGTGAACCGAGCTCATGCCACTGCACTCCAGCCTGGGCGACAAGATTAAAACTCCGTCTCAAAAAAAAAAAAAAAAAAAAGTTGTACGGTTAGCATCATGGGATTAGGTGATTTTTATCCTTTTGCAACATATTCAATCTTGCTACAATAATTTGACAAAAATAAAAATAAACACAAATTGTATTTTTATAAAAATGTAACTCTGTCCATTAAAAACAAAGTCCAAGCTTAAGCTCTGAGAGCTCCAGTTTGCTCTTCCATTGGGCAGAGTAATTCTCAGTTCTCAGGGCTCTCCAGCAGTGCATCAACAAAGGCACACAAACAACCTGTTTGCAATGCTGCAAAAGCACTCGGGACTCCTATCTCATACCACATCGCATACCCTCCTAAACATCCTTCAGGAGGAATGCAACCCTTTGCTGCTTGTTTATGAAAAGCAACAGCATCTTCCTTTCAGATCCCAGAGTCCTGGAAGGGCAGCAAATACACCAGGAGCCCAGATGGGAAACACTTGTGCTCTGCAGCTACCCTGCAGAAGCTGTCCATGTTCTGGAGCCTGTGTTCAATAAAGAGAATATAAGATTTCAGCCTGCAATGCTGCCTGCATGCAATTGCTGGTAGGCTCCTCAAAGTTCTTCCTACAATCAGCAGTCAACAACAAATTCCTGGGAGATGAGCCCCTCAGGCAGTTTTCAGATATCTGATTTTGGTACTTCAAAAGATCAGTAGTAATGCAAGGACAGTGGGAAAGAGTTGAGAGGAGAGTGAGTGAGGGAATTACCGAGTCAGCTCTGCCCAAAACAAATCCTCGTCTAGACTGTGAGTCAGTAACTCCAGTCAACTGGGAGACCTGGTCTTCTTCAGGGTGGATGTGAACAGCCACTGAGGCAGAGAACCACTCACCCGGCCGAGCCTCCAGAGAAGGCTAAGTGAGGACTTATCAAAACCCCAATCTGGAAGTCTAAGACAATCTGCTGCCACAGTTCCCAAACTGTTACCTGGGGTAACCCAGCAAACTCACAAAGGTGCCACAGGATATTTAACAAAACTGTTACAGGAAACACAGCCTTACTCCACATGTCCCATACCACACACACACTTACATATATTTTTTTAAGCAGCTACTGAATTGTGAGGACAGTAATACTTATTGTCAGAAGCTAATGATGTAAGAAACAGAACCATTTGTTAGGCATTTTTTTTTCTTTTTTTTTCAGACAGGGTCTTGGTCTGCCATCCAGGCTGGAGTGCAGTGGTGCAGATCTCGGCTCACGGCAACCTCCGCCTCCCAGGACCAAATGATCCTCCCATCTCAACCTCCCAAGTAGCTGGGACTACAGGCACACGCCACCATGCCTAGCTAACTTTTGTAGTTTTTGTAGAGACGGGTTTCACCATGTTGCCCAGGCTGGTCTCAAACTCCTGTGCTCAAGCAATTAATTCTCCTGCCTCGGGTATCCCCAAGTGCTGGGATTACAGGTGTGAGCTCAGCCGTCAGGCATTTCTTCTGGTTCTGGAGGTCTGTGAAAACTATGGAGATACAAAGGGCAGTGAGCCAAGAAACTGTGGCACCTTCTGACCTACAGGATGAGGGCATATAATCGGACTTAGTTACACTGCAAAGGCCAAGCACTGCTAACAAGTGCACTGTACACTGTGGAAAGCACCTTCATGTACATTCTCTCACGCCGCAGTCATCACCACCTTGTAAAGCGGGTCTCACGGCCCTCACTGCCCAGATGGAGCCGAGTGAAGCTTAAGTTATAGGCCTGTGGTTTCACAGCCAGAGGCCAGGGCACAACCCTGGTCTTCGGACCACGAGTCCACCAGACCAGCTCTAAGTTGTTTGTGAACTCCGCATTTTAGTACTACTTTAGGGATCTAAGAATTTTAAAAATGTCTTCTTTTAACTGGGGTTATACACGCCTTTAAAAAAAATGCCAGAATAATTCCCCCCAACCCCCACCTGATGCCACCTCCTTGACCCAGAAAACGGAACTTTGTTTTTACAGATGTGCACTCCTGGGCCGGGAGGATTCTTTTCCTAGATCAGCACCTCAGGGAGGCCAGCGATCCCAGTTCCTCCCAGTTAGCTGGCAACAGGCTGCTCCATCTTTCTTGCTCCAGGCCCTCAATCCCCATGTTTGTTTTCAAAGGAAGGGTGTGTCAGGGACAGTGAGTGAGTGGAAACAGCTTCATCCACAGGAACTGCAGGAGTGGAGAAAAAAATAAACAAGGGAAACCGTCCAGGGCAACCAAGGTAAAAATGGACAAAGGAGAGTGGCGAAAGGGATGCTCGAGTGCCAAAGGTAAACAGGGGGAGGAAGCACTTCAGCCTTCAGGCAGGCACACCTTTCCCGGAGTGAGGTGCTGGCCCCAAGACTGTCATTTCTGCTCTTTTTCCAGAACAGCAGTGCCACCTCCTGTTAATTTGCTGCTCACAGAAAAGGTAAAACCAGAAACTTGAAGTTAGAGACAAAAAAATAATGGAACAGAAGTACCAAAGCTTGTTTCCTATGCAACGCCCAGCCTCCTTCTCCAATCTCCTGTTCACTAGTTTGGGGCAAACTCAACACCTGCAGAGCCCAATCCCTGTTGCCCCAACCTAAAGGACAGGACCAAAGGCTCCCTGCACAGGTGGGCCAGGTTAGTTCTTACTCACGCTCCCAAACGTGGGACTCTGCGTTCACAGGTAACCCCAAACATCAGAGCAATACAAGCTAGGGCAATTCCACAGTCTGTGCATTTTTTTTTTTTTTTTTTTGAGACGGAGTCTCGCTCTGTTGCCCAGACTGGAGTGCAGTGGCGTGATCTCGGCTCACTGCAAGCTCTGCCTCCTACGTTCACGCCATTCTCCCACCTCAGCCTCCGAGTAGCTGGGACTACAGGCGCCCGCCACCATGCCCAGCTAATTTTTTGTATTTTTAGTACAGACGGGGTTTCACTGGGTTAGCCAGGATAGTCTCAATCTTCTGGCCTCGTGATCTGCCCGTTTCAGCCTCCCAAAGTGCAGGGATTACAGGCATGAGCCACTGCACCGGCCCAGTCTGTGCATATTTTAAAGTCATCAGATTATAATCAAGTCAGAGAATACTCAACTTTGCTTATGTATAATGCCCAAGTCCTTTCCTAGGGGGTTCCCAGGGAACTCCTTGGCGTTTAATCCAATCTCTACCCACGCATTTCTTTTATGATGTTGATGACAAGTCATTTCTTAAAACTTGCCTGAGGCAGGTGGATCACGAGGTCAGAAGATCAGGACCATCCTGGCTAATACGGTAAAACCCCGTCTCTACTAAAAATACAAAAAATTAGCCAGGCATGGTGGCGGGCGCCTGTAGTCCCAGCTAGTAGGGAGGCTGAGGCAGGAGAATGGCATGAACCTGGGAGGCGGAGCTTGCAGTGAGCCAAGATCATGGCACTGCACTCCAGCCTGGACGACAGAGTGAGACTCCGTCCCAAAGAAAACTAACAACAACAACAAAAAACCACAAAAAACTTCCCTGAAAAACCTCTAGAGACAGGGAGCTCACTACCTTATGAAACAGCTCAACCACTTTTGGCCAGAGATCACAAAAGGTCCTTTGTTATGTGAAGGTAAACTGTGGAATTCTACGCGCAGCTTCCGGTCTGCCTCAGGCTGCCTTAGCCTTTCCCTCAGCAGACCTTCAGACACCTGAGCGCAACCCCGGCTTTTCCCGAGTCTTCTCTCTTCCAGCTCTACCTTTTCCTCAGGTGATGTGCTTTTGAGTCCCCTCATCTTGACTCATCTTTATGACTGCTCTTCTCTGAGCGCACTCCAGTTTAAAACATGGAATCTGCTCTTCCAAAACAGGCCGACGACATGGTGTGACCACCCTGGGAAGTGTGCACAGGAGGAACTGGAAACGAAGGTCAGTTCAGCCAATGCTACTGAACAAAGACACGCCCGACATACTGAGCCGAGCGCAGCCAGCCCGCTGGATCCGTGGTTTCGAATCCATGGCCAAAACCCACCTCCAGTTGAAAGAGTGTGTGTGTGTGCGCGCGTGTGTGTAATCGCGTCTGTGCTGACCATGTCAGACTTTTTTGCTTGTGTCATTATTCCCTAAACACCACAGTCTAACAACTAGTTACAAAGCAGTTACATTATATCAAGTAGTATAAGATGATTTAAAGTATACAGAAGGATTCCCAAGGCTAAATGCAAATACTACACCATTTTATACCAGAGACTTGAGCATCTGGCGGGGGGTCCACAGATAGTGAGGGACAGCTGCGTTTTACTTTTACTTAGTTGAACCTTGTAAAATCAATGAGACAGATTTCAGGATGATTATTTTCCTGATGAGAAAAACTGAGGTTAAGGGACTTCCCCAAGAAAACCCTGGTCTCATTCCAGAGTTTGAACTCCTCCCCACTATGCCAGGGCTGAATCATCTCACTCTGAATACAACCCATCCTCAAAATGGCTCAAGACCCCATAAGGCTAACAACTTAACAGACATTTTCAGAGCAATAAAAACAGTTCTCAAACAACTATTGAATCACTGACCCATGATTTCCGTTTTAGAATAACTGTAGTTTTTCTAAGGGGTCTGCAAAGTCAAAACTGTTTTAAGTCATTATTTTGTCTTTTTCATCGTGTTGACATTTGCACAAGCAATGGTGGGTAAACCGCTAAACTTTAGAACAAATTGAGGCGGCAGTACTAAACTGTAGCCGTAGTCATTATATGCTCAGTTGATTTAAAAAAAACGGCTGGGTGCAATCCCATGGGATTCCCATGCCTGTAATCCCAGCACTTTGAGAGGCTGAGGTGGGCACATCACTTGAGGCCAGGAGTTCCAGACCAGTCTCACCAACATGGTGAAACCCCAACTCTACAAAAAAACAAAATACAAAAATTAGCCAGGCATGGTGGTACATGACTGTAATCCCAGCTACTCGGGAAGCTGAGGCAGGAGAATCGCTGGGAGGTGAAGGTTGCAGTGGGCTGAGATTGCACCACTGCACTCCAGCATGGGCAACAAAGCGAAACTTAGTTTTTTAAAAAAAAGCCAGTTTCACTTAAGAACTGTCTGCCATAGGCCGGGCGTGGTGGCTCACGACGTCTGTAATCCCAGCACTTTGGGAGGCTGAGGAGGGCGATCACGAGGTCAGGAGTTCGAGACCAGCATGGCCAACATGGTGAAACCCTGTCTCTACTAAAAAGACAAAAATGAGCCAGCCACGGTGGCGCGTGCCTGTAGTCCCAGCTACTCAGGAAGCTGAGGCAGGAGAATCGCTTGAACCTGGAAGGCAGAGGTTGCAGCGAGCCGAGATTGTGCCACTGCACTTCAGCTTGGGCAAGAGAGTGTCTCAAAAAAAAAAAAAAAGTTCTGCCAGAACAGTAAAAATGATTAGTTTTCTGACATCTTGACATTGGAAAATACATCTCCTTAATATTTTGGGCACTGACATGAGAGGCATGCATAAATACCTCTGAGGCATAACAAAGTCAGATAAATGTCTCAGGGAAAAGTACACACAGCAATGCCCCCTTATCCCTGGGTTATACGTTCCAAGACTCCCAGTAGATGCCTGGAACCTCTGATAGTACTAGCCCTACACATACTATGTTTTTTCCCTATACATACATATCTATGATAAAGTTTAATTTATAAACTAGTAAGAGATTAACAACAATAATTAGAAAGATATACTGTAATAAAAGCTACGTGAATGTGAATTCTCTCTCAAAATAGCTTACTGCATGTTAACATTTTCAGACTGCAGCTGACCTCAGGTTACTGAAGCCACGGAAAAGGACGGACTACCATTTGTGATTACTTCAGTTACCAGTTGAACTGGCATTTTTCTTCAGGAAACACCATTTATATTTGAAAGAATGACAAACTAGTTATCTAGACTTGGTTATTTGGCAGACATTTTCTCAAGACGAAAGCCTGTTACTTCAAGGAAAGCTCTGATAGTATATATTGAAAATGATAAAACTCAAGTTTTCAAACAAAAATTATTAGAAACACATTATCTTGAAAAATGTGTGGCCGGGTGCGATGGCTCACACCTGTAATCCCAGCACTTTGGGAGGCCGAGGCGGGCGGATCACCTGAGGTCAGGAGATCGAGATCATCCTGGCTAACACAGTGAAATCCCGTCTCTACCAAAAAAAAAAAAAAAAATTAGCTGGGTGCGGTGGCGGGCACCTATAGTCCCAGCTGCTAGGGAGGCTGAGGTAGGAGAATGGTGCGAACCTAGGAGGTGGAGCTTGCAGTGAGCCAAGATCACGCCACTGCACTCTAGCCTGGGCGACAGAGCGAGACTCCGTCTCAAAAAAAAAGAAAAAAAAAAAAAAAGAAAAATGTGTTGCTCCTTATTGTGGGCTTGCTAAAAGGTTTCTAACATTTAATGATTTTCCGATGAGATCAGTTACGTCACTAAAAAATGCTACTTTTTTGATACCACAGAACAAAACGTGTCAACATTAAGATCTGTATAACTCGGTAAACCATCCATTTTCAAATCACCAGTGCCTGATGATATAAAATCATGTATGGGTAAAAGACCCATTCAAAGGGCAAGACAGACCAGTGGATTTTAGGGAAGCAGAATACAAAGTTCACTGGTAAGGGTTCACATTCCATGATATAACTAATCTTTCAAGGAAACTATTACCTGTTGAGTTCTGATAAAGTATCAAAGAAGAATACCTATAATGACCTGAATGTAAAAGCATTTATACATACCCAGTCATATTCTATTAAGCCAGACACTAAAGATTTGTAAAATGGTGACACAGTGCCACTCTTTGCATTAACATTTTTTGGGAAATACTTAGTTTTTCTAAAAATGTTACTTATGTTAATACGTAATAGGTTTGTTTGAGACAAGGTCTCAGTCTGTCACCCAGGCTGGAGTGCAGTGACAAGATCACAGCTCACTGCAACCTCTACCTCCCAGGCTCAAGTGATCCTCCCACCTCAGCCTCTTGAGTAGCTGGGACCAGAGGCATGCACCGCCACACCCGGCTAATTTTTGCATTTTTTATAGAGATGGGGTTTTATCACGTTGCCCAGGTTGGTCTCAAACTCCTGGGCTCAATAAATCTGCCTACCTTGGCCTCCCAAAGTGCTGCAATTACAGGCACGAGTCACTATGGCTGGCCCGGGTTTGTTATTTTAAAATAAATAATTTAAAATTTTCTCAGTTTTGACTTATAAAATAGTAAACATCATAGACGAAACCAAAATGAACAAAAACTCTGAGATCTTCAATTTTTAATTGTGTAATGTTTTGAGAACTACTGAAAAAAAATTAAAAGATCTTAAAAAACCAAAGCAGAGGCCGGGCGTGTTGGCTCACGCCTGTAATCTCAGCACTTTGGGAGGCTGAGGTGGGCAGATAACGAGGTCAGGAGATCAAGACCATCCTGGCCAACATGGCGAAACCCCGTCTCTACTAAAAATACAAAAATTAGCTGGGCGACATGGCATGTGTCTGTAATCCCAGCTACTCAGGAGGCTGAGGCAGGAGAATCGCTTGAATCTGGGAGGCAGAGGTTGTAGTGAGACAAGATTGCACCACTGCACTCCAGCCTGGGCAACAAGAGCGAAACTCCTACTCAAAAACAAAACAAAAAAACCCAACAAAAAACCAAAGTAGAAAGGAGAATGCCATCTAGTGGACACGACAATTATGACAGTAATCTAATTGTTAAAATAAACAACACTTCTAACGCAGATCCACACTTGTAACATATTCTATTGTCAGAAACTTCGTATGTTCATGTGCAGTGGGCCTGGTGGCTCACACCTGTAATCCCAGCACTTTGGGAAGCCAATGTCAGCAGACTGCTTGAGCCCAGGAGTTCAAGACCAGCCGGCGCAACATGGCAAAACCCTTTCTCTCAACAAAAAACAAAAAAAATTGCCAAGTGTGATGGCACACACCTGTAGTCCCAGCTGTTTGGGAGGCTGAGGTGGGAGGATTAATTAAGCCTGGCAGGTTGTGGCCACAGTAAGCTATGATGGCGCCACCGCACTCTAGCCTACGTGACAAAGTGAGACTCCATCTGAAAAAACAAACAAAAAAAACCCAAAAAACTTCACATGCTTAAAGCAGAATGTTCAAAATTAAGAGTTTTTAATGTAAAAAATATTGTTACACATCAATT
Organism: Piliocolobus tephrosceles; assembly: GCF_002776525.5. NCBI lineage: Eukaryota > Metazoa > Chordata > Mammalia > Primates > Cercopithecidae > Piliocolobus > Piliocolobus tephrosceles. The sequence goes on along the minus strand of NC_045449.1, from coordinate 69,319,274 downwards.
TTTAAAAATGTGGGCTGGGCACAGTGGCTCATGCCTGTAATCCCAGCACTTTGGGAGGCTAAGGCAGGCCTATCACTTGAAGCCATGAGTTCAAGACCAGCCTGGCCAACATGGTGAAACCCTGTCTCTATTAAAAATACAAAAAATTAGCTGGGCGTGGCAGCTCACACCTGTAATCCCAGCTACTCAGGAAGCTGAGATAGGAGAATCACTTGAACCCAGGAGGCGGAGGCTACAGTGAGCCGAGATCACACCATGCACTCCAGCCTGAGCGACAGAGCAAGACTGTCTCAAAAAAATAAATAAATAAAATAAAATAAATAAAAATAAAATGTAAATGTGCCAGAGAGCTCTGGATTTCAGGTATATGCTATGTGGAAGACAGTCTGAGGCCAGCTCAAGCAGAAAGATGACAGGGCCAGGAGTAAGATAAGAGTATCACAGAAGATTCATGCTGGGGATCATTTGTAGTCCTTGGAGAAGACACGAGGACTCCTAAAGGCCTGGCAGCCACTGGGGATTGGAGAACACTGAAGCTGGCAAGCTCTATCTAAATCCTTCTCCATCACCCTCCAAAAGAACTAAATCAAGTGACTTTGAGGGTTGGATTTTTTCTGATTTCTGAGGGCTCCTCAAGAGGAATGGAAATTATTCCATGAAAACTTTTCATTCCACAGTAAGACTTCAAATGCACAGGAGTGAATGAGGAACAGCGAAGCACATCAGTCAGGGAGCAGGCAGGAACGACGGGGCTGTCAGCCATGATGTGGGGCTGAGAAGGGAAGCCTAAGCACAAAAGGTATTTCCACAATCTTCCCAGCTTCACCTTTTCTGGGTCCCTCCCACCTCGTTCTTTAGTGACTGCTATCAGACAGTAGTCAAGTCTGTTTTGTGTTTCATGTGGCCCTTACCTTGACTCACAAAGCCATGTCATTTCCCCAAGGATCTGATGCCTGTATCACAGGATTTTAGAAGGGGTGACCGTTAAGTGTATGTACCCTTCTCTCCAGCCAACTTCCCCAGGAGGCCTTCCAGCCCTAAGAAAAAGATGCAACTGTACCCAGAAAGACTCTAGGACCCACATCCTCCTTTCCCTCCACAACCGAAACCCAAACACTTAATGGCTCCCTGAGCATGTTTTCCATGCAGGCTCCAAGTCCTATATACCCTAAATATTAGGACAGATAAGACTATCACTACTGAGTGTTTTCGTTCTGAAAGCCCGAGCAGAGCTGTGACTGACTTTGAACTATGGGGCCATGGGTCTGCCCATACCATCTTGCCAGTTCTCAGGCAGGGCGAGTTCTTTGGCCTGGGTTTCAGGTTTTTCACTCAGCATAGAAAGTAGGTTGCATCTACAGTTTTCAGGGGTTCTTTTTTTTCCCTCCTGCATGCTCATGCCAAAACTTTCTTTCTTGGTAAAACACACTCTTACCTTTCTCACTCACAACCTGTCATGATTTTAGTGGCTACACACAGTTCTATCCAATAACAGAATCAGCTCAAATATGGAACAGCTCACACCATATTTTCAAGTATATTACTGTTTTAGATTATAATTTGGCATACATCTCCTAAATTTTATTAGGTCATCTTGAAAGTTACAGCTGGTTTCCAAGCAGTTTTTTTTTTTTTTTTTTTTTTTCTGAGACAGATGCTTATTCTGTTGCCCAGGTTGGAGTGCATTGGCAGATCTTGGCTCACTGCAACCTCTGCCTCCCGGGTTCAAGTAATTCTCATGCCTCAGCTTCCCCAGTAGCTAGGATCACAGGTGCGCATCACCCACCAGTCTCACCAGTTAATTTTTATATTTTTAGTAGAGAAGGGGTTTCGCCATACTGGCTAGGCTGGTCTTGAACTCCTGACCTCAAGTGATCCGCCCACCTCGGCCTCCCAAAGTGCTGGGATTACAGGCGTGAGCCACCGCGCCTGGCCTCAAAGCAGTTTTTAACTGCAAAACGTGGTCCTTATTCCCCGGAGGTCTAGAGTGATAGAATTAAGTCTTTTTCTTTGGGGGCATGGGCAGGGGGGAAGTTTTTCCTCATAAAGAAATGACTCTTCAACAAGTACACATTTCTAATGGCCAATGCACAGCACAGCAGCTTAACCAACACAAGGGTGTCTTAACCTTCACGACAGATCATTAAGGAATGTGATAGGAATTGCTACAAACTACTCTTGGCTGCTACTAGGATGGAACTATGAGAATAGTTATGTTGTTCTGAAAAAGACCATTCCGCACAGCTTGCCCAAAAGTGGATGGACACACCCCCGGGAAAATGAGAATTAGACCCACCATCCCCGAGAGCTGGGGAGAGGCCTCATTTTGGTCTGACCTTCTTATAGCCTGTTGTTCACTTCTAGATGACTAAAGAGAACCCAAAGCACGCGAGGCGGCCTTTACACCTTTCCGAGTCTAGAAACAGACTAATCCACCTGCAGGGCAGAGACACTTAAAGCCCCACCTGGGATGCAGAATGCAAGTGGGTTGTTGGACTCAGCCATGCCTCTCGCCTTTCTAGTCAGGAGATATGGCACAATCTGAAAGGCTGGAAATCCAATGTGTCTCAGGATTTGTTCATTCCCGAGTCGTCTCCAGGTTCTTTCTTTATAGTTTATTTTATCCCAGAAAATGTCCACACAGTTGCACAGTTTGTCAGTGGGACAGATCTTGACCAGGCATACAAACTGAGCCATAATGTTCAAACACCTTGTTTGCATCCAGCCACCCACCACAGCCAACACCAAATACCTTTGGGTCATCAGCCTCAGGTTTTTCAGTCTCTGAATCGTCATCTTCCTACAAGACAAAGAATTTAGAGGATTAAGCTTAAAGGAGCGGGCCTGAGGAGTCTCACATGCATAACTAGAGGCTGCAGCAAACAGCCCATTTACCCAGCTGGGGTCATCCCACCAAGAATCCCTCCCTACCATATAACTCAGAACCAGAGAAAAATAAGGGGAAAAAGAGGTATTCTGGGGGGGAAAAAAACCAAAAAAGCATCAGCAGCTCAAAGTCAAGTTACTCTAGTGGTGAGACAGTCCACATCAATGAAGATGCCCGAGTTAAAAATCACATACATAAAAATGGAGAAAGATTGCAATATGTTTCAGGAAAGAGTAAGATCAGGCCACACAATAAAACAGGCATCATGTTTCCACTGAATTATCAGTTATTTCAAACCAGGATTATGAGCCTTCTTTGTTTTTCTTATACATATGTACCTCAGACTCAGACCTACTGTAACACTGTTCAACGCCAAGTGCCAAGGCTCACACACAGCTATATCACAGCACAACCAGCATTTGCACTAACATCAACACAGGAAGGTAGGCATCAAATGACCAGAGCAAGTGACCTGGGAAAGGCAGGACTAAAGGGCAATGCCCAACCTTTCAGGAGTCCCAGTTGAGTGGGCTCTGCCTCCACCCAAGTGCTCCCAGAACTGCCAAAGACCGATTCTACCCAGTCCTGTTCCTTATCCAAATGAGGTCAGCCTGACACAAAGGATCACAAATGGTAAGACATTCTCCAAAGTGAGCCCGCCATTCCACTGAACACTAACGCTGATGCTATGAAGGTCAAAGGTCAGGAGCAGATGCTGGACCAGCTACCTTATTAGCTGGCTAAATCCATGTCACCTTCACTACCCAGAACACTCCCAATCCACAGAATCCTTTAACTAAATACCCAGGAAAAAATGGTTTCATTTGAAACTGCTATTTTCAACAAAGCTACACTTCAGCCCAAATGTTACAGAGCACTCCATATATTAATATAAATACCACTCGAGATTTGAACAAACTAGACTGATGATATGGAGACTTAACTGTCCTGTAAGGTGCCAGTGAGTCCAAGGCTTTAAACGCAATCTCCATAATCTCCTTAAAATGAAATCAGCCATGCCAAATAAACAGAGATGGAGCTCAAATACAATCACATTTCAGAATCTCTACAATAAGAGCTGATGAGAGGATTTTACTAAAATATGAAATGAAGCTTAAACATGATGAAAATTCTAAGCAAAGCAAATATGAAACACTTCAAAAACACATTATGCAAATGTACTAAAGAGTTATGAATATTAAGCCAGAACGTGTGTACTTCAGAAAAGTCAGAAAACAACTTGCAAAACTTTTCTGAATAATTTCAGTCAACTCTGAATTATCAGTATTAATGGATGGGGCTGGCCGGGCGCGGTGGCTCAAGCCTGTAATCCCAGCACTTTGGGAGGCCGAGACGGGCGGATCACGAGGTCAGGAGATCGAGACCATCCTGGCGAACAAGGTGAAACCCCGTCTCTACTAAAAAATACAAAAAAAACTAGCCGGGCGAGGTGGCGGCGCCTGTAATCCCAGCCACTGGGGAGGCTGAGGCAGGAGAATGGCGTGAACCCGGGAGCTGGAGCTTGCAGTGAGCTGAGATCCGGCCACTGCACTCCAGCCTGGGCGACAGAGCGAGACTCCGTCTCAAAAAAAAAAAAAAAGAAAATTAACGGATGGGGCTAAAGGCATAAAAGTATCTCCCAAAATGCATAATGTACAAAACGCATTTCTGTTTGTTGTGGAAATAATTTTTTTTTTTTTTTTTTGAGATAGAGTCTGGCTCTGTCATCCAGGCTGGAGTGCAATGGCGTGATCTCGGCTGACTGCAACCTCCGCCTCCCGGGTTCAAGCTATTCTCCTGCCTCAGCCTCCCGAGTAGCTGGGACTACAGGTGCGTGCCACCATGCCCAGCTAATTTTTGTATTTTTAGTAGAGACGGGGTTTCACCATGTTGGCCAGAATGGTCTTGATCTCCTGACCTCATGATCTGCCCACCTCAGCCTCCCAAAGTGCTGGGATTACAGGTGTGAGTCATCCTGCTTGGCTGGAATGAATTTTAATGCTAACATTTACATACCAACATGTAACAAAAAATTCAAACAAATAATATATTTTAAGTGTTTCAATTAAAACTGTTGCTAAGTAGTCAGATTCGACATCGAGACTCAACTCTGCGTGTCTAGTGCTAAGAACCAGTCTCAATTTCTTTGCGTTTTCTGCAAACTTAAATTCTGACTCATGCTGCTCAGGTGATTATGTGTCTAAAACCTTTCTTGTTAATAATAGCACAGATTCTCCTTTCTCCAGCACCTACTGAATTTCAGGCAAGATTTGTGATCAAGATCTAAGGGCATCATTAATAAAAAGTGCCAAGTAAAATGTCAAGAAAGAAGAAGGCCAGGGCCAGGCGCGGTGGCTCAAGCCTGTAATCCCAGCGCTTTGGGAGGCTGAGACGGGCAGATCACGAGGTCAGCAGATCGAGACCATCCTGGCTAACATGGTGAAACCCCATCTCTACTAAAAAATACAAAAAACTAGCCGGGCGAGGTGGTGGGCGCCTGTAGTCCCGGCTACTTGGGAGGCTGAGGCAGGAGAAGGGCGTAAACCCGGGAGGCGGAGCTTGCAGTGAGCTGAGATCCGGCCACTGCACTCCAGCCTGGGTGACAGAGCAAGACTCCGTCTCAAAAAAAAAAAAAAGAAGGCCAGGCATGGTGGCTCACACCTGTAATCCCAGCACTTTGGGAGGGTGAGGCAGGGAATCGCTTGAGGCCAGTTTGAGACCAGACTGGGAAACATAGTGAAACGTCGTCTCTACAAAAAAATTTTTAAAAAATTTAAAAAATTGGCCGGGTGCAGTGGCTCACGCCTGTAATCCCAGCACTTTGGAAGGATGAGGTGGGTGGATCACCTGAGGTCAGGAGTTAGAGACCAGACTGGCCAACATGGTGAAACCCCACCTTTACAAAAAATACAAAAATTAGCTGGGCGTGGTGGCAGGTGCCTGTAATCCCAGCTATTCAGGAGGCTGAGGCAGGAGAATCGCTTGAACCTGGGAGGCGGAGGGTGCAGTGAGCCAAGATCGCACCACTGCATCCTGGCATGGCCGACAGAGCAAGATTCCAACAAAATAATAATATTAATAATAAGTCAGCTAGGCATGGTGGTGCCCACCTGTAGTCCCAGCTACTGGGGAGGCTGAGGTGGGAGGATCACTTGAGCCCAGGAGTTCAAGGCAGGAGTGAACTATCTATGATCACACCACTACACTCCAATCTGGGCAGCAGAGTGAGACCCTACCTCAAAAAAAAAAAAAAAAAGAAAAGAAGAAAAAGCAGGTGAAAACGAATTTTCCTTTCTTATCTTGTTAATAAACTGACAAAATTTAAATGAGCCCCAACCAAGATTAAAAACAATGCAGAGTTGATTGTAGATATAAATGATACACCAATTACGATGAATGCCTGCTATAAATGGAGTAAATAATTTAAACTGGGAAAAATCAACATAAAACACCCGTTGATATCTGGGTTAAATAAAATAATCCACTATCTTTCCCCCCAAATTTCAACTCAAAGATTAATAAAAAAAGATCCATGTGAAAATAAATTTTCAAACAGAACTGTTATCCAACCCAGTTTCTTCCACTAATACTAAAACAAAAGTGGAGAGCAAGGGATGAAGCTAGCCATGAAATGGAACACTGTTGGCACAGTTCCAAAATCTGACAAATGAAATTGTGTTTTCAGTAGCTCTGGATCTGGGAGATTTACCTACCGACTGTCTACTGTTCTCATCCTCTTCTTCTTCATAACCATCTTCATCACCCCCTAGACGAGAAAAGTCATCCTCCCCATAGGCATCAGATACCAATCCGCCTTTCTCTTCTGAAAGGTTAAAAAACAAACAAAAAAAAAGCAAGAAAAAAAAAAAATCAAGAGTTACAATGTAAGAAAAAATGTCTAGAGATTTGAGTGGCCAAGACTATCTCTGAAGATACAAGGGGAACCTAAATCTCATGTTAAGTGACAATAGGCCCAGATTCGGCTCTCTGAGAAGGGCATTATTTAGTGAATAAAATCTTTACAAGGTCAGAGAACAAAACCAAGTACTAAATTCTGTTTCTAATGCTATAAACACTAAGCGAACACTATAGTGTTTACAGCAAACTATCAGAGAACTTTCTGACTGGAAGAGACCCCACAAAATCACAAAACATGAAAGTACCTAACCTAATCCAATCCCCTTCACTTTCCAGATGAGGAAGCTAAGGTCCAGGTATGTTGTTAGGTAACTTGTTCTCTATTCTCCCAAAGAAATCTATTTCCATTGTCTAACATTGTGCTTCTCAACCTGAGGAGGAGAACATCACCGATAGGCTTTAAAAACTCACAAAATAAGAAAAATCACCCGGGATCCTTAAAAAGTTCACAAACGCCCACATCCTACCCCAGTTCTACCGAATTAGATTCTCTCGCTTTGGGGATCAGATACGTTTTTATTTTTAAAAGCTCCAAGATGTGTTAGGGCACATTCTTAACTAAAAGCTATAAATTTAACAAACACAATCTTTACCATCTTCCACGTATGTTTTACTCATCGCTCTCCCTCATCAAACAACGAGCCCAGGGGGAACAGGCAGTGGCTCAACAGCCACTCCCTCTTCGTCCATCCCTCTGTCCACCACTATAACCAGCACGGAGACTTTCAGTAAGTTTAGGCAGATTAATTGAAACAATGGAAAGGAGATTCTTCATTCTTAGTCCAGAGTCTCTAATGCTCTATCTCATCTAGGACCCCGGGCCATTCTTCGGGGTCCGGTGCTTGGAGCACAATGACCATCTAGTTCCCTCCCGCCCAGCGAGGGGTACAGCATTCCGGGCAGACACCGGATTCCCTCTCCCAGCTTCCCACTTGGGCCTTACCAGCCGCGCTGCCCATCGCCTCGATTCCAGCCTCGCCATCAGACTCGGGCTCTGAATCTTCCGCGTAAACTGCAAGAGACGACAGAACATTCTTCTTCCCCGCCATCTTATTCCACTGCCCCGGCGTGGCTCACTCCTATGACTCAAAGACGCCGACTTCCGGGCGGAAAGGCAGGGTCTCTCGGATCCCAGGAGACCCCGCGCCACACTGGAGCCCAACCAAAACGGCAGTTTCCTGCTTCTGGCTCCGCCCTCATGCCGGCGCTCGCGCACGTCATCACGGCACGACGGATATAAGATTGTGTGGGTTCTGGCTAAAGCTTAATTCCCAGCGCTTTGGCTTCTGTGAATTGGGTTTGTGTACGGGGGTCTTCGAATAGTTCCGGAACCAGCCAGCTGCAGCGGCCCAGTAAGGGCCTTTAATTATTGGGCCGACCACGGCCGGTTCTGATATCTTAGGGTGAAGAGAGGGAGGTGTCGGCCGGCCAAGAGAGAAAATTGCGGATCTTGGGCTCAGGAAGAAGGGAGAAGGGGGTCGGGGTCCCGGGGTGGAAGAATGGTTGTCGTGGTTGCGCTTATAGAAGAAGGAGCAGGTGGTGGATCTTGGGAAAACGGTTCCCCGTTCTCCAAACTGTTCTGAAGACATTTGTGTTTCTTCTCTTGATCTGATTTCTAGCTCTGTGCTACGTGGCCTGGAATAGTTCAATGTATTTATTTTCATTGAGCGTAAAAGTGGAGATACTAATTACCCAGGAATGTATTGCTTGAGGCAGTTCACTTTCAGCTTTAATACTTAAAAATAATTTATGTAAGTGTAACATAGCAAATTGTTACAGAAAAATAAGCTGTATTTTTAAAGCAAAACAGAGGGTTCTCGTGGCAGCCTTTTACCACTTTTGCCTTAACCTTTGGCCACTGTTCTTGGCTAAGATGAGCAGCCACCATACCACCTTTCCTCTTGACCCTGAGCGGCGAGTCCGGAGTACGCTGAAGAAGGTCTTTGGGTTTGACTCTTTTAAGACGCCTTTACAGGAGAGTGCGACCATGGCTGTAGTAAAAGGTAACATTACCAAGGTACCTTCCTTTAAATTTATGCTGGCTATACCATAATGCTGCGGCAGAACACCCTCCTCCTCATCCTTCGCACTGCCTCACCTTTGGTCCATAACTGGATTTGGAAATCTTTAGAGTTGTCACCCAAAGCTTGTAGTTTCATTTATTTGTTTTAATTAGAGACACAGGGTCTTGGCATGTTGCTTAGGCTGGTCTCCCAATCGTGGGCTCAGGCAATCCTCCCACATCGGCCTCCCAAGGTATTGGGATTACGAGCATGAGCCACCACACCTGGCCCAAAGCTTGTAGTTTTAATGGCAGAACCACCCGGCTGGTCTATGGTTCATAGCCAGATCTACACATGGTCTTTGAAGACACTTCAGATTCCCATTATTGTTCGTTTGTACACACAAACGAACAGCAACAGTGAGGGTGGCAGTAGTAACTTAACTTGGTCACTGGCCTTCTAGGTAATTCCCTTGTTGAAGATTGAGTGGCCTAGGTCCCAGATAGAGAAGGAAAGAGTAATAATGTTATAAACCTGAGATATGGTGACAAATGGAAGTTGCCAAGAGGCGAGCAGCAATGTAATATTAATGATACATGTCTAAACAAAAGCTCTCTAAGTAATGTCCTCCCATGTCTACACAGATGTGCCCACTCATCTAGCAGTACTCTGCTTTCGTGGCTGTTTAGTTAAATCATCCATATCACAGCAGACTTGGACTTCTTTTTTTTTTTTTTTTCCCCGAGACAGAGTCTTGCCCTGTCGCCCAGGCTGGAGCGCAGTGGTGCGATCTCGGCTCACTGCAACCTCCGCCTCCCAGGTTCAAGCAATTCTCCTGCCCCAGCCTCCCGAGTAGCTGTGATTACAGGCACGTGCCACCATGCCCGGCTAATTTTTGCATTCTTAGTAGAGACAGGGTTTCACCATGTTGGCCAAGCTGGTCTCAAACTCTTGACCTCGTGATCTGCCTGCCTCGGCCTCCCAAAGTGCTGGGATTACAGGCGTGAGCCACTGCACCTGCCCCAGACTTTTTAAATCTTGTTTTTAACTATTACTAGAAATGGTTTGGGCATGTATCCAAATTTCCCAGGATCCTTGCCTTTTTCATAGAAAGGACAGGAGGGGTATTAGCATTACATTGAGACCCTTCCATGTGCCAGACACTTTGCTAGGTACTTTTCCTACATTCTCATTTAATTTTCAACAACTTCAATGAAAAGGCAGGAAGCACTGAGGTATTGTTGTCTTGTATTTTTGCAGGTAACAAGGACGTTTTTGTGTGCATGCCCACAGGGGCAGGAAAATCCCTGTGCTATCAGCTCCCTGCTCTGTTGGCCAAAGGCATCACCATTGTAGTCTCTCCTCTCATTGCTTTGATTCAGGTGAGGCTTAGGGCAACGAAGATGGTAGCCCAAAAAGATTCGGGGAAGGTTTTTTGAGGCTGGAAATTTCACTTCTCTATTGGTCTTTTGCCTCTTCTTTTCTTTTTTCTCTTCTTTTTTTGAGACAGAGTCTTACTGTGTCGCCTAGGCTGAAGTGTGGTGGTGCGATCTCGGCTCACTACAGCCTCCGCCTTCCGGCTTCAAGGAATTCTTGTGCCTCAGCCCCCCAAATAGCTGGGATTACAGGTGTATGCCACCATGTCCGGCTGATTTTTGTATTTTTGGTAGAGATGAGGTTTTACCATGTTGGCCAGCTGGTCTCAAACTCCTGACCTCAAGCGATCTGCCTGCCTGGGTCTCTCAGAGTGCTGGGATTACAGGCGTGAGCCGCCGCACCCGCCCCTGCCTCTTGTTTTTTATGATTTGCCTATCTCATTTGCTGTATTGGGTTTCTGTTTTTCCCCAATGTAGTGTTCTCCACTGGTGCATATCACTCTGGGGGGTTATGAATGACTCCTCTGAGGTCCTTCACCCTCCCTTGTTGTTTTTTTGTCCAGAGGAGTATGAAACTGTATTTGTACACACATATACACTCAGTCTCACGTATATACACATGTGCACTTGTGGTGTTGGGATAGAAGTTGCAGATGGATAGATAGCTAAGTTGATATGGGGAATCCCTGGTGTCCTACTTATTTTGGTAAGGGCGCAGTATGTGAAACAGAAAAAAAGATGAGAAACTGGCTGGGACCCTATTAACATCTACTCTACAGGTGTTCTGACTATTTAAGGCCTGCAGATGGGCTGGTAGAATCAGAATTGAGGAAGTGTGGCTGTGTGGGTAAGAGTCATCCACCATGAAGAAAGGTAGAGAGACAGGGAACAACAGCAATAACTTGGTGAGTGTTCACCAGGTCCCAGGCTTTGTGCTAAGTGCTTTACATACATTAATTTCACCTCTTGAGATGTAAATTTTAAGTTATACAACAATTCTGTTAGATAGAATTGTATAAATTGTTCAGAGGGTAAGAAACAGCCAGCAAGCATGTGGTGATTGAGCCAGGATGAATCTAAATCTGAAGTCTGTCTGACTTCAGAGCCTGTCCTCTAAACCACTTTACCTTCCATAAAGGTTGAGCATCCCCGATGCAAAAATCTGAAATCCGAAATGCTCCAAAATCCAAAAAATTTTAGTGCTGACATGACGCCACAAGTGGAAAGTTCCATACCTTTCTGACCTCGTGATGGACTGCGGTCAAAATTCAGTCAAAATTCTTTTTTCATGCACAAAATTATGAAAAATATTATATAAAATTACACCTAGGCTATATGTTTAAGGTATACATGAAAAAAATGAATTTTCTGTTCAGACTTGGGTCTCATCCTCAAGAGATCTCATTATGTATACGCAATCTGCAAATATTCCCAAATCTGGGAATATCCAAAATCTAGAACACTTTTGATCCCAAGCATTTGATAAAGGATATTCAGCCTATACTACTTCTATGCAAAGAAAAGACATAGTGGAGGGTGGGAGGAGCACAGTTTATGACTGGGAAATCCTCCAGGGACTTGCAGTGACGTTTACCTGAGTCCTGAGGGCCAATTATAGCCCCTTTCTCTTTTCTTAGGACCAAGTGGACCACTTGCTAGCCCTAAAGGTACGAGTAAGTTCCCTGAACTCAAAGCTCTCTGCACAGGAAAGGAAGGAGCTGCTTGCTGACCTGGAGCGAGAAAAGCCCCAGACCAAGATTCTGTACATCACCCCGGAGATGGCGGCTTCCTCCTCCTTCCAGCCCAGCCTGAACTCCCTGCTGTCCCGCCACCTGTTGTCTTACTTGGTGGTGGATGAGGCTCATTGTGTTTCCCAATGGGGGCATGACTTTCGTCCTGACTACTTGCGTCTGGGTGCCCTGCGCTCCCGCCTGGGACATGCCCCTTGTGTGGCTCTGACAGCCACAGCCACCCCACAGGTCCAAGAGGACGTGTTTGCTGCCCTGCACCTGAAGAAACCAGTTGCCATCTTCAAGACTCCCTGCTTCCGGGCCAACCTCTTCTATGATGTGCAATTCAAGGAACTGATTTCTGATCCCTATGGGAACCTGAAGGACTTCTGCCTTAAGGCTCTTGGACAGGAGGCTGATAAAGGGGTGAGGCACTGAGGTGGAGGCCAAGCAGCTGTTAGAGCAGTGGGGTGTGACATGCAGCATGGAGATGGAGATTGGTCTTCTAGGACCTTTGCTTTTTCTAATTTTCTCAGCCAGGCTTCTTTTTTTTTTTTTTTTTTTTTTTTTTTTTTTTTTTTTTTTTTTTTTTGAGACGGAGTCTCGCTCTGTCGCCCGGGCTGGAGTGCTGTGGCCGGATCTCAGCTCACTGCAAGCTCCGCCTCCCGGGTTCACGCCATTCTCCTGCCTCAGCCTCCCGAGTAGCTGGGACTACAGGCGCCGCCACCTCGCCCGGCTAGTTTTTTGTATTTTTAGTAGAGACGGGGTTTCACCGTGTTAGCCAGGATGGTCTCGATCTCCTGACCTTGTGATCCGCCCGTCTCGGCCTCCCAAAGTGCTGGGATTACAGGCTTGAGCCACCGCGCCCGGCCTCAGCCAGGCTTCTTAAAACTCGTGCACAAAAAGAGTTGTCCCTTTGGTTTCCTGGCATTGTCCTCCTTACCAGGGTTTCCTTGTCCCGGATCCTTCTGTGGAAGGCAAGCAGCCAGCCCCTCTGTGTGAGGCCTCTGCAGACCCATGCAAAGTTCATGAAGAGGAGGCAGAGAAGTTAAACAGGTTGAGTTTTGAGCAGCTTTTGGCCTGCCTTTTTTTTTTTTTTTTTGAGGTGGAGTTTCTCTCTTGTTGCCCAGGCTGGAGTGCAGTGGCGCGATCTTGGCTCACCGCAACCTCCGCCTCCCAGGTTCAAGCAATTCTCCTGCCTCAGGCTCCCAGGTAGCTGGGATTACAGGCATGCGCCACCACGCCCAGCCAATTTTGTATTTTTAGCAGAGACGAGGTTTCTCCGTGTTGCCCAGGCTGGTCTTAACTCCTAGCCTCAAGTGATCCTCCCACCTTGGCGTCCCAAAGTGCTGGGATTACAGGCATGAACCAGCCTGGTCCTGCTTTTTATAAAGTGAGAGAGCCTTACTGGGTGTCCTGCCTCAGAGGAGACTGAAACTGACGAGGGAAGGAACACAGAGCTGCTTTTAGAGCATGGTACGCTACACTGGGCCTATTGTTCTGTTCTTGCCATGCTTATTTTCTTCCTGCATCTCCCCATTCAGTTGTCTGGCTGCGGCATTGTCTACTGCAGGACTAGAGAGGCTTGTGAACAGCTGGCCATAGAGCTCAGCTGCAGGGGTGTGAACGCCAAGGCTTACCATGCAGGTAAGGGGCACCCAGGCCACTTGGTTCTCTTCACCCTCAGAGGCTTCTTGGTGGGTCTCTTGTTCTTTACAGATCCTGATTATCAGGTGACCCACCATCTTATTGCAGATACTCGGGCAGAGCTAAAGTGATTCACTTAAATCCCCTAAAACGAGTCTAGACATGAATGAGGTCTAAAATGAGAATTGTGACTCCTGAGTTCTTCCCGCTGTATATGCCTCCCCAGCAGCAGGTGATAAGTTTTTACAAGCCAAGGTAATGCTGTTGTAGGAAGAGCACAGGCTTTGGAGGCCAGCAGGCTTGGGCTTGAATCCCAAACCTTTGCCAAATGCTCTGTGCCACACATAGGCTAGGGTCTTTGTGCCTGTCAGCTGAGGCTCAGTAAAGTTAAGTGCCTGATGTAAGGTCGGACAGCTGGGAAGTGAAATATTCAGGGTTTGTGAGGTGCCTAGCACACAGTGTCAAACCCAAAATAGACCCCAGGTAAACCCAAGGGAAATGTGAGTTCCCTTCTCCATCTTTCCCTCCTTTACAGGGCTGAAGGCCTCTGAAAGAACGCTGGTGCAGAACGACTGGATGGAGGAGAAGGTCCCTGTAATTGTTGCAACCATTAGTTTTGGGATGGGAGTGGATAAAGCCAACGTCAGGTGAGCTTTGGTTATTGCCCTGCCTTCCTGGTCTGGGCCTGGCTCAGGGTGGATTGCCTAGTGCTATGCCCAAAGGACGAGGTGCATGTACTCCTTCGAGGGCCAGAGGGGAAGGAAGCTCCAGGAGGGAGTCCTTAGAATACAGCTGGAATGCCGACAGTTCCTGTGCGGCCTGCCCCCAGGTGACTGCACAGCATGATTCTGTCACTCCCGCCCAGGACGGGGCAGCATGCAGTCTGTCCGGCTTGTCCTTTAACACAGCCCTGTTCACTCACATCTCAGTAGGTGGTTCCTATGAGGAGGTGGGAATAAAGGGACTATAGTCACGCACCTCATATTAATGTTTCGGTCAATGACTGCATAGACTGAGATCCTGTAAGACTGTAATGGAATTGAAAAATTCCTATCGCCTAGTGATTTGTGTTACAGTGTTTGTGTTATAGTATTTGCGTTTCAGTTGTCTACAATATTCAGTACAGTAACACATGATACATGTTTACAGCCTAGCTGTGTAGGCTACAGTACCATCTAGGTTTATGTAAAGATTATCTACTACAATGTTTGCACAATGATGAAATCGCCTAACAAGTCATTTCTCAGAATGTATCCCTATCCCTGGTCGGGCACAGTGGTCCATACCTATAATCCCAGCACTTTGGGAAGCCAAGGCAGGTGGATCGCTTGAGTCCAGGAGTTTGAGATCAGCTTGGGCAATGTGGCCAAACCTCCATCTCTACAAAATATACATAAAAATTAGCCAGGTGTGGTGGTGCGTGCCTGTAGTCCCAGCTACTTTAGGGGCTGAGGTGGGAGGATTGCTTGAGCCCGGGAGGCAGAGGTTGTAGTGAGCTGGGATCATGCCACTGCACTTCAGCCTGGGCAACAGACCAGGACTCTGTCTTAAAAAAAACAAAAACAGGCCAGGCGCAGTGGCTCAAGCCTGTAATCCCAGCACTTTGGGAGGCCGAGACAGGCGGATCACAAGGGCAGGAGATCGGGACCATCCTGGCTAACATGGTGAAACCCCGTCTCTACTAAAAAAATAGAAAAAACTAGCCAGGCATGGTGGCAGGCGCCTGTAGTCCCAGCTACTCGGGAGGCTGAGGCAGGAGAATGGCATAAACCTGGGAGGCGGAGCTTGCAGTGAGCTGAGATCCGGCCACTGCACTCCAGCCTGGGCGACAGAGCGAGACTCCGTCTCAAGAAAACAAACAAACAAAAACAAAACAAAAACACACAATATGTATCCCCATCATTAAGTAATGTGTGACTGTATTTTAAGCTACTCCCTGTGGAAGGTCAAAGGCAAGGCTCTTAGGACCAGAATTCCTTGTTATTGTTTACTAATAGTCTAGAAGAGTCGGGGTGCATCCCAGCCTCCTAGCCCCACACTGACAACTGTTAGGAAGTCTTTTTTTACCTGGCCATGATCATCAAGAGGCATTTTGGGCTACAGCCTGAAGCCCTTTGGTCTGATTAACACCAAGTAATAATAGCTTGTATGATTTATGGAGCATGTTTGCGTACATGGCCTTGGTGAACCTCATAGTAACCCTGACTTAGGGCAGAAATTTTATAGTGCACTACAGTTTGAAAGAATACCGACTTTAGAATCAGTTTGAACCCTGGGTCTGCAGCCAGGTGTAGTGGTTCACACCTATAATTCCAGCACTTTGGGAGGACCAGATGGGAGGATTGCTTGAGCCCAGGAGTTTGAGACCAGCCTGGACAACATAGCAAGACTCCATCTCTATAAAATTAAAAATTAGCCAGGTATCTTGGCATGTGCCTGTAGTCCTGGCTACTTGGGAAGCTGAGGTGGAAAGATTGTTTGAGGCAAGGGGGCTGAGGCTGCAATGAGCTATGATTGTGCCACTGTACTCCAGCCTATGCAACAGAGCAAGACCCTGTCTTAAAAAATAAAAAAACAAGGCCGGGCACGGTGGCTTATGCCTGTAATCCTGGCACTTTGGGAGGCTGAGGCAGGCGGATTACGAGGTCAACAGATTGAGACCATCCTGGCCAACATGGTGAAACCCCGTCTCTACTAAAAACACAAAAATTAGCTGGGCGTGGTGGTGCACACCTGTAGTCCCAGCAACTCAGGAGGCTGAGGCAGGAGAATCACTTGAACCCGGAAGGCAGAGGTTGCAGTGAGCTGAGATCATACCACTGCACTCTAGCCTGGCGACAGAGCAAGACTCCATCTAAAAATAAAAAAAAAATAAAATAAACAAAAAACAAAATAAATAAAATGAATCCTGGGTCTGTGGTATCTTGTTAAGAGCCAGTTTTGAAGGCAGACACCCCTAGGCCCAAATTCTAGCTCTGCTGTCCCTTTACTATGTGGCATTGTACAAATTTACCTTTCTGAATCTCCAGTTTATATTCTGGAGAATGGGCTACCTCACATGATGGTGACTAACAATTAAATGAGACATATATAAACTGACTCATTGTAGGTCTTTAATAAATATTATTCCTTTCCCACTTCAAAGAAGTTATAAATAACTTACTCAAATTTGCAGAGCTCATAAGTGGCAGAGCCTCATGTTGTTTCTTTAGGTCCAGTATTTTTTCCACTGGGCCCTGGCTGAGTTTTTTGGTCCCTCATATGTGCTGATTGCCACCCTTAACTCCTGCTGTGGCCTCTTACCTGGGCTGCTCCTAGAAGGGAGATGGGCTGCCAGTATCTTAACCATTCTGACTCTGGGACTATCCCTCCCCCTCCCTACCTGCTGGCCTCCCTGCTCTCCTACTCATGATTATTCCTCCAAAGGACACTCGGTTTCTCCACCATCTCATGCTCCTTGTCCCTTTGGATCCTACAGGTTTGTCACTCATTGGAATATTGCCAAGTCTATGGCTGGATACTACCAGGAGTCTGGCCGGGCTGGCAGGGATGGGAAGCCTTCCTGGTGCCGTCTCTATTACTCCAGGAATGACCGGGACCAAGTCAGCTTCCTGATCAGGAAGGAAGTAGCAAAACTCCAGGTAAGGCCTGGGCAGTAGAAGGTCTTTTAGTCTGACCCACCACTCTGTAGTTTTGTGAAGCTGATTTCTGAACTCAGATGATGCTTGTATAAGCTAGAGAAGGCTGCTCCCAACCTGTAAGTATAGCAAGGGGAAATGGCATGTTGGGTAGGTAGGCAGCTCACACAAACTAGACTAGACTTTTTCCTTTATAAATATTTAAATATTTAAATTATCTTAATACTGGATTTTTTTGTTTTTGTATTTTCTTTTTGTTTGTTTGAGACAGAGTCTCACTCTGTCACTCAGGCTGGAGTGCGATGGCACGATCTCGGCTCACTGCAACCTCCGTCTCCCGGGTTCAAGCGAATCTCCTGCCTCAGCCTCCTAAGTAGCTGGGAATACAGGCATGCACCACCACGCCCAGCTAATTCTTGTATTTTTTGTAGAGACAGAGTTTCACCATGTTGGCCAGGATGGTTTCAATCTCTTGACCTCGTGATCCACCTGCCTTGGTCTCCCAAAGTGCTGGGATTACAAGCATGAGCTATTGCACCCAGCCTTTTTTTGTTTGTTTTTTTCCTGTTTGTTGTTTTAAGAGACAAGGTCTCACTGTCACCCAGGCTAAAGTGCAGTGGCATAGTCATGGTTCACAGCAGCCTCTAATTCCTGGCCATAAATAATCTTCCCACCTTGAGTAGCTGGGACCACAGGCATATGCCACCATGCCCAGCTAATTTTTTTTTTCAATTTTTTGCAGATATGGGGTTTCTTTTTTTTTTTCTTTCTTTCTTTTGAGATGGAGTCTCGCTTAGTCACCCAGGCTGGAGTGCAGTGGCGCGATCTTGGCTCACTGCAAGCTCTGTGTCTCGGGTTTACACTGTTCTCCTGCCTCAGCCTCCTGAGTAGCTGGGACTACAGGCGCCCACCACTACGCCCAGCTAATTTTTTTTGTATTTTTAGTAGAGACGGGGTTTCACCATGTTAGCCAGGATGGTCTTGATCTCCTGACCTCATGATCTGCCTGTCTCGGCCTCCCAAAGTGTTGGGATTACAGGCGTGAGCCACCTTGTCCAGCCTCCAAGTACTTATTTCTAATCTCTGCCAAGATGACAATAAAGGGACAAATATATATAAATTCACAAGAATAACGATAGTAGGCGAGAAGACAACAGCAGGTAGAAATGATAACACATTGTGCCTAGACACACAAAGACCCTACTAGAAATCTACTTAAATTCGTAAGAAAACCTGGCAAACTGGCTGAATATAAGAGAAGAAGTTTAAAGATTAGTAGCTTTTCTCTAGTCAGATGAGAGCCAAGGAAAAAAAAAAAACAGTAGCTTTTTTCCACTGTACCAGAAATACCTAGAAATAGAAACAAACAAACAAAAAACTTAATTTGCAACAATAAAACTTATAAAATACCTAGGAATAAGTGTTACAAGTTGTTAACAAGAGTTTTTTCAAAAAGCTCCCTAATAGGCTGGGTGCGGTGGCTCACACCTGTAATCCCAGCACTTTGGGAGGCCGAGACGGGCAGATCACCTGAGGTCAGGAGTTTGAGACCAGACTGACCAACATGGAGAAACCCTGTCTCTACTAAAAAAATGCAAAATTAGCTGGGTGTGGTGGCGCATGCCTGTAATCCCAGCTACTCAGGAGAGGCTGAAGCAGGAGAATCACTTGAACCCACGAGGCAGAGGTTGCAGTGAGCCGAGATTGCACCATTGCGCTCCAGCCTGGGCAACAAGAGCAAAACTTGGTCTCAAAAAAAAAAACAAAAGAAAAAGCTCCCCAGTTGCTTTGAATATATGGCCAGGGTTGACAACCACTGATTTAGATAAAGAAAACTAAAATCTCATCAAGAGAAAACAAGCTCTAGGGCCAGGAGCAGTGGCTCATGCCTGTAATCCCAGCACTTTGGGAGGCCAACGCAGGCAGATCACCTGAGGTTAGGAGTTCAAGACCATCCTGCCCAACATAGTGAAGCCCCTGTCTCTACCAAAAAATACAAAAATTAGCCAAGCATGGTGGCGCACACCTGTAGTCCCAGCTACTGGGGAGGCTGAGGTGGGAGAATCACTTGAACCTAGGAGGTTGAGGTTGCAGTAAGCCAAGATCGCACCACTGCACTCCAGCCTGGGTGACAAAGTGAGACAGAAAAAGGCTAGGCACGGGAGCTTACGCTTGTAATCTCAGCACTTTGGGAGGCCAAGGTGGACGGATCACTTGAGGCCAGTAGTTCCAGATCAGCCTGGCCAACATGGAGAAACCCCGACTCTACTAAAAATATAAAAATTAGCCAGGTGTGGTGGTGGGCGCCTGTAATCCCAGCTACTCAGGAGACTGAGGTAGGAGAATCGCTTGAACAAAGGATATGAAAAGCAAATAATATGAAAAGAAAGTTCCCAGAAAAATTTATCAAATGACATGTTTAAACATGCTCAAGTTTAGGCTGGGTGAGGCGGCTCATGCCTGTAATCCCAACACTTCAGGAGAATGACATGGGAGGATCTCTTGAGACCAGGAGTTTGAGTAGTTTGGGCAATATAATAAGACTTCATCTCTACAAAATATTTAAAAATTAGCTGGGTGTGTTGGTGTGCACTTGTAGTTCCAGCTACGTGAGAGGCTGAGGTTTAAGAATCACTTGAGTCCAGGAGGTCAAGGCTGCAGTGAGCTGAGATCATACCATTGCACTCTAACCTGGGTAACAGAGTGAGACCCTGTTTCAAAAAATAATAATAATAAAAAAAATAGCTGAGCATGGTGGTGTGTACCTGTAGTTCTAGCTACTCAGGATGCTGAGCCAGGAGGATTGCTTGAGCCTAGGAATTCAACGTTGCAGTGATTTATGATCGTGTCACTGCAGTCCAGACTGGGCAGCAAGACCCTATCTCCAATAAATAAATAAATAAATAAATAAATAAATAAATAAGCAAGCAAGACCCTATCTCCAATAAATAAATAAATAAATAGATAGATAGATAGATAGATAGATAGATAAATAAAAATTTGAAATCCTGTATGTGGAAACTTGAAAGAAAAAAAAAGACATCTTCAGATACAAAGGTTTCAAAAACTTTCCCCTGGTATGTCATGTCTCAGAAGCTATTAAAGGATGCTCTCCATTGTAGAGAGGCAGTAAACCTAGAAAGCAAAGATGGAGACTCACCCAGGAGTAAGTCTTGGCACAGGACGACATTGGAGGGTAGTCCGGAAAGATAGCTGTGTCCTAGGCCTAGGGAAAACTGGTCCAGATTGCACTAGGGGGCAGAAGACTCCAGGAAGGTAGGTTCCAAAAATCAGAGCGGAAGCTGGCATCTCTGGCTCCTATTGAAATGAATTGTTCATTATGTTAGGACAGTTAGAGGTGAATTAATGACATACTGAAATCTAAGTAAATGGAGAAAAAAATCAAAGTTATTTCAGGGGAAACACAGTTACACAAGAAAGGAAACGTGATCACGGCAAATATAAAAATGCAATCACTCGGTTTAGCTGTGAACTCTGTTGACATAATCATAATAAGGAAAATGTGAACTTAATAAGAAATTGTGTTGTAAACATATTGGGAAGTTGGGAGTACAGAATCTGTGTGCGTTTGTGTGTATTGGTGGGGATGAGTTACCTGCCTAAAGCATACACTTGATAGACGATGTCTCAGATATCAGTGTCTGGGTTTTGTTTTTTTGGTTTTTTTTTTTTTGAGACAGAGCCTCTGTCATCCAGGCTGGAGTGCTATGGCGCAATCTCGGCTCATTGCATCCTCCACCTCCCAGGTTCAAGCAATTCTCATACCTCAGTCCCTCAAGTAGCTGGGATTACAGGTGCTTGCCACCACGCCTTGCTAATTTTTGTATTTTTTAGCAGAGACAGGTTTCACCATGTTGGCCAGGCTGGTCTCAAACTCCTGACCTCAAGTAATCCACCTACCTCAGCCTCCCAAAGTGCTGGGATTACAAGCATGAGCCACCATGCCTGGGCTTTTTTTTTTTTTTTTTCCTTTTCTGTATTAAATAATTCACAGTATTCTAAAAGGATATGTTGGCAAATAGATATGTACACAAAAAAGGCCACTGATGCATAATGACATCACTCACAGATGCTCACTGTTCTGCTAGTTGATTCAGCCACAAGTCCATAGACCAGCTTGTAACAGAGTGAAGCCAGGAACAGTCTCTGAGCAGAGCTGCACCAGAGCTTCGGTCACTAAGAGGGGAATTACCTCCAGGAGTGGGCAAGGAAGGAAGTTGGCTGCCATCTTTAGAGTTCCATTGCCCTGACCAAGTGCCCACACTTGAAATGTATAGTGCCCATTCCTCACCTAATAGTGGTTCCTGGCCCAGGGTGAGACTGTCTTTTCAGTTGGATAAGGGTGCAGAGACCTTCCTGGTGGGAAGGCCAGGAGCTGTTGCTTAGCTGTGGGGACCACCTGCTATTGCCCTACTCCCCGCTAGTGGGAGCCAAAGGGAAGGCTGGCTGATGAGTGTCTGCGGATTGAGGATGTGGCAGGGACTGGTGCCCCCACCTCCTTCCGTCCCACCACCAGAGGTGGGGCTTTGCCCGCTGTGTGCCTGTCACCAGCCACCAACAGTCATGCCTTGGGCTTCCCAGGTGGGGAGGTGGTAGGCAACATTTTAAAAAGAAAACAGGAAACTCTGTTGTACTAGGGGAGGCAGGAGTGGAGATGAGAAAATGATTTGGATTTTGTGAGAGGGGCTTTGGGGGAGTTTGTTAGTGGTTGGTAACTTAAGTGCTTTTTCTTCCTTTTACGTTAGTTGCAGGCTTTGGCTTAGAAAGCCCCAGGGACATGGGGTGGGGGACAGAAACCTGAGGTTCTTGTCCCTTTATCTGCCTTCATAGTACCATCTCCTTCCCCCAGCTTTATCCTGTGCCTAGGAACCAGGCCTCAGAGCTTCCTGCTATCCACTCCCCATAAGCCACTCCTCTGATATTAGTCCATAGCCAAAGGAGCTGTGGGTCCAGGCCTGGTGGCCAGCCCGGCTCAGCCCACTCATTCAGGGTGCTCCTTACCTGCAGGCAGGAGGCAACACCCTGTCTGCTACCATTAGCACCTTTCAGAGCCCACCTGCCCTGCCCAGCCATACCCTGCTCTGCCCCATCTGGGATGCTGTGCTCAGGGATGAGCTGGCAGGGCTACACCCAGCCTCCCTGGTAAGTAGAGACTCAGGAAACCTTTTCAGTCCTCCTGTTTTCTGATTGCGTGATCCAAGGGGTACACACTGGCCCCTTGGGTGCCAACAGAAGGGCTTGGGAATCTTGCTCTCCTGATGTAGTTGACTGCCTACCCCCACCCCACATGGGTTTCTGAGTCGGCAGGTCAAGCCTTATTTTATTTTACTTTACTTTATTATTTTATTTGAGACGGAGTCTGGCTCTGTTGCCCAGGTTGGAGTACAGTGCCACAATCTCAGCTCCCTGCAGCCTCTGCCTCCTGGGTTCAAGTGATTCTCCTACCTCAGCCTTCTGAGTACCTGGAATCACAGGCGTGTGCCACCATGCCTGGCTAATTTTTGTATTTTTAGTAGGGATGGAGTTTCACCATATTGGCCAGGCTGGTCTCAAACTCTTGACCCCAGGTGATCTGCCCACCTCAGTCTCCCAAAGTGCTGGGATTACAGGTTTTTGTTTTGTTTTGTTCTTGTTTTTGTTTTTTTTTCTGAGACAGAGTCTCGCTCTGTTGCCCAGACTGGAGTGCAGTGGCGTGATCTTGGCTCACCGGAAGCTCCGCCTCCCAGATTCACACCATTCTCCTGCCTCAGCCTCCTGATTAGCTGGGACTACAGGCCCCCACCACTGTGCCCAGCTAATTTTTTTGTATTTTTGGTAGAGACTGGGTTTCACCGTGTTAGCCAGGATGGTCTCAATCTCCTGACCTTGTGATCCGCCCATCTCGGCCTCCCAAAGTGCTGGGATTACAGGCGTGAGCCACTGGGCCCAGCCGGGATTACAGGTTTTAAATTGTATTTTAAATTCATGTTTTAAGGTTGTCAAAAATAATCACTTAACATTAATATATCTCCCTCCAATATACACAGAAGTATATATGTTCATATATGTTAAGTTTACAACATTTACGCATGTGTTTACTATTATTAAAATAGGTGATGTTATAGTGATTCCTAAATGCCAGTCTGTGGGCCCTTTGCATGAGAACCTCCTGAGAAGCTTTTGGGAAACTCTCAAAAGCTCATCCCAGAAAATTCAGTTCAGTATTCGGGGGGTTATGATAAATAGTCAGGTTTGGGGACACTTTTGTAAATGGCTTCATTACTGTCATTTAATATTTTTCTCCCTTGTTACTTTTTTTTTTGAGACAGAGTGCAGTGGCATGATCTCAGCTTGCTGAAACCTCCACCTCCTGGGTTCAAGCGATGCTCCTGCCTCAGCCTCCCAAGTAGCTGGGACTACAGGCACCCACCGCCACACCTGGCTAATTTTTTTGTATTTTTAGTAGAGATGGGGTTTCACCTTGTTGGTCAGGCTGGTGTCGAACTCCTGGCCTCAAATGATCCTCTTGCCTCAGCCTCCCAAAGTGCTGGGATTACAGCCATGAGCCACCATGCTCGGCCTCCTCATTACTTTTTGTGCCTCTAAGATAGTCTAATTCTATAAGATTTGCTAAGGTGTCATTTTTTGTCCGCAGGAAAAGAGAGGGAACAAAGCATCTGATAAAGCCACTATCCTGGCCTTTGATGCCCTGGTGACCTTCTGTGAAGAACTGGGGTAAGTGACTTATTTTGTGTGTGGAGCAGAGTGTCAGTGAGATCATTTACTCCCCTGGCCCCCCTAGTTCAGCAGCTGACATAAGACAGCCCGTAGGCTACCAAGGGACCCCTGCCTGCAAAGGCTGTTGTGTTGGGCAGCGTGGAAGTCAGGACCTTGCTCTTCTCTATTGGAGTCCCCAGGATCTCTGGCAGTGTGGGGATTTGCTCAGTCTTCTGAGTGGTATCCTTCCCTCCACTCCACCCTCTTCTGGAATGGCTGGCCTCACAGGCCACTCAGTTCCAAGGGATGTGACCAGCTCTGAGCTGTCGGCTTTGTGGTCATCATGTGCCACCGAGCTGGGACTTCTGGCATCACTTGAGTAGTCCTCACCCTTATCCAGGACCCACACAGAAGCCTGTGGCCCCGCTTACCTCGGGGAGTCATGTGCTTTGAACCCACGCATCTGTTTCAGCTGCATCTGCAGGCAATGGGGCAGGGGCCACAGGAAGAGCCCAAGTGCTGCTCAGTGTAGTCAGGTCATGTCCAGGCATGTGGAGCTATGAGTGCCTGGGTGAGAGACACCCAGGAGGAGTCTTTACATTTTGATCTA
Source organism: Piliocolobus tephrosceles (assembly GCF_002776525.5). Taxonomy (NCBI): domain Eukaryota; kingdom Metazoa; phylum Chordata; class Mammalia; order Primates; family Cercopithecidae; genus Piliocolobus; species Piliocolobus tephrosceles. Next base: position 69,294,748 of record NC_045449.1, on the reverse strand, counting down.
AAAAATTCTTGGATTCATCTCATCTCATGGAATGATCCTGTCGGGGGATGACGCTGACGTGATTGCTTCAGACTTAGAGGTGAATAAATCGAGGTCCAGAGAGGTCACAGTCACGCAGCTCGTGGTAGACTGAGGCCACTAAACACCCGGCTCCTGATTTTCAGTGGCATGCTCATTTTCATACACCTAGGCCATCTTGGTTTTTGCAAGAAAAAGCCAAGGAAATCAGAGAAGCTCTTCTTTGGGCTGTGTGTTTTTATTTCCACCTCCTCCTGTTCACCAGTGAGTCGGTGGCTTCTGGACTGAAGCTATTTTCTTCTCCAAACTGCCGCCTCTAATTTGGCCTCTGTGGCAAGACCACGCCCAGCAGAAGTGGTCGGCTGCAGTGCCAGGACCACCCTTGCCTGCAGCCATTGCGACCAGAGCCCTTTTCAAGCACAATTAATACGGGAGTTGCTAAATTTGGCCTTCTTAGTCTTCTTGAGTAGAGCTCCCATTTCTGGTGAGGAATGAAAGGGCCAAGTGTTCCTGTTCATTGTGAGTCCTTTTTGCTGGAAAATGCTCTGGGGCTGTTCGAGGCTCTGGAATGCTCTCTGGAGGGTTAACTCTGCCCGTCCCCAGGGTCTGCTCAGTCTGCCAGGCAAGGGAACAGGTCCTCCCAAGGGCTTCTGCCTTTGTTTCTCCTGTCACCTTCCGGGGAGCTGGGACTTCTTAGTGCATCAGTGGCCTGGTTGCCAGGGGCGGGGGTCTAGGTATCTCTGGACCCAAGGAATCCAGGTGACAGCATCGTGCTGCCTCTTGTGCAGCCTTGTACGTGTCTCCTTTGCTACATGTGATGATTCTGAAATCCAGGCGGCAGGCTGGAGTAAACACTGCTGGTATGTCTGTATTGGCTACTGTTCTTTGAATAAGCGAACGTTTGTTTATTTCATAACTGGTGTGTAGCACAAAGAAAAAGCCCCTTCTCCACCAGATATTTGCTCCCTAAGAATAGTTCTCGTTGGAGGCTGAGGTCGAAGCAGCCTCCCACCAGCGTTCCCTTGGGGTAGGCACCTGGCAGCGAGGCACAGAGCCAGTGGGGTAGGCTCAGCAGAAGTGGGTACATTTCTGCAAAGGAAGCTGTAGGTTTCCGGTCGGTTTGTTGTGGGGTCTGAGGCGCATGGGAGTGGGACCAGCAAAAAAGATACTCCGGTCAGTTAACTAATGAGGCAGGGCTGTGGCAGCCAGCAGTTTTCCTCTCTTCTCTATCTGTAGCTACTTTCTCTGGGCTATAACCTTGAAAAAGCAGTGTTTGATTATTCATGACTATGAGTGTCTTTTAGTGTCATAGGGAACAGTTATTAGGTTTGAAGCAACCTCCAGCTTGAGGCCTCGGCATTTTGAGGTGGAGGAACAGCCTTGTGTTTAGATCTGGATTGTGTTGGGCCCTGTTGTCTCCTGGGATCTTGGGGCTGGGAGTGCCCAACAGCCCCGCATCTTCTTGTTTATCTGTGTGTTTACTCATTCATTCATTTATTCAGCTGACAAATATTGACTGATGCCAGCTCTGTGCCAGGCACATTGGACTTAGGGGATACACTGGTGGGCAGAAATAGCCCCTTCCCCTGCTTTATGGTGCTTGGTCCAGTGGGGAAGAGAGCACTGCAGATAGTCATAGTAGAGACATGTAAGTCCCAGAGCCGGCCATGGTGGCTCACACCTGTTATACCAGCACTTTGGGAGGCTAAAGCGGAAGGATCGCTCGAGCCTGGGAGTTCAAGACCAGCCTGGGCAACATGATGAGACCCTGTCTCTACTAAAAATACAAAAAACACACAATTAGCCAGGCATGGGTGGCACATGCCTGTAGTCTCAGCTGCTCAGGAGGCTGAGATGGGAGGATCATGTGAACTCAGAAGTCTAATGTGCAGTGAGCCGAGATTGTGCCACTGCACTCCAGCCTGGGCGACAAGAGTGAGACCCCATCTCCAAAAAAAAAAAAAAAAAAAAAAAAGGCTGGGCTCGGTGGCTACCGCCTGTAATCCCAACACTTTGGGAGGCTGAGGCGGGCGGATCATGAGGTCAGGAGATCAAGACCATCCAGGAGATCAAGACCATCCTGGCTAACATGGTGAAACCCCATCTCTACTAAAAATATGAAAAAAGTTAGCCGGGCCTGGTGTTGGGCATCTGTAGTCCCAGCTACTTGGGAGGCTGAGGCAGGAGAATGGCATGAACCCGAGAGGCGGAGCTTGCAGTGAGCTGAGATCATGCCACTGCGCTCCACCCTGGGCGACACAGCGAGACTCCATCTCAAAAACAAACAAACCAAAAAGACATATAAGTCCTGTAAATGATGTTTCGAGAGTATAAAACAGGTGGCCTTACCCTAATCCTCAAGGGTTAGGGAAGATTTACCTGAGGGAGTCAGGTTCACACTGAGATATGAAGGATGAGGAAGGACTAACTAGGCCATGGAGTCAAGTGTGGTGTGAGGGAGAGCATCCCAGTCAATGGGAATAGCATGCGCAAAAGCCTCGTGGTGGGAGAGAACGCGGCATGTTCAAGAACCAAAAGGCACGCTGAGAACCCAGGGGCAGGGCGGGCTGGGGTGGGTGAGATGGCTGGAGACAGGCCAGACTGTGCAGGCCCTGGTGAGGCTTTGTTCGGGAAGCTTGCTCTGGTGGCTCTATCTGGATGAAAAATGAGCTCTCACAAGTTAGCAGATTTGTAAAGGCATTTTTACTTCATTTGGTTGTCAAGGATTTGTGAAATTGCTGGCTGGGCCTGTGAGCCTGTTAGAGAACCTTGTTAGCCATCGCTCCTTCCACCTGAGGCAGTGGAGCCGACCTCTCCATGTGCTTTTAGGGTTCTGGTCGGGGAACCCGAAAACCAATAGGATCAAGGAGCCAGAATTGGTCTCAGACCAGCCTCCCCATCTTACTAGTCTGACCAACCCTAAGCCAGATGGAATATTTTACTAGACTCTTTCCTGGTGGGAAAGGAAGACACCAGGGCCTGGCCCCTGAGCCAGAGGGCACCGTGGAGGGGCCCACCACCGGAATGGGGGCAGGTCAGCTTGCCTCCCCTGCTGCCGTCTCAGTCCCCAGGAAGTCAGGTCACTCCTCTTCACCCTCTTTACGCTGAGTGTTTTCTGTGGAAGTGAGTAAACCAAACACGATGGCAAATAAGATGAGAAGCAGGACAGCGGTGATGAATAAGATAATCACTGCCAGGCCCCCCTGGTCCCAGGGGTTCTGCCAGAACTCATCATTCCAGGTTGTCTCTTTGAATACCAGTTGGTCCATGAGAATCTGGAAAAGAGGGACAGAGGACCTGAGCGCAGACAGCCCTCCCAGGCCCTGTCCCAGGCGCTATGCTCTGCCCCCTGACTCCAGCCTCTGTAACAGCTTCTGTGAGCAGCCGGCCCGCCTGGCGGCCAGGGGACATGAAAGGGCTGGAGTCTGTGCTCGATGCCTGCAGCCAGCAGCAAATGGCATTTCCCCCGCTCTAAATACAGGAGCCAGGACTGGCGCAAGGAGCGGGGCCCTAGATTTTTCCTGGGGGCTGCCCCTGGATTCTCCAGTCCTTCTTTCCTGAGTAGCAAGTGTGAGCAAGGACTCTCTCTCATCCCTGAAACCTACTTGGCTAAAATCTAAAAAGCATCACGATAGAGCCTCACTGTTTTTCCTGCACCAACTGCCAAACATTTGGGAGGCATTCGAGAGAGCATAAAGGAGTGGCCAACTCTAGCTGAGGCCTTGATGGGCTCCTTGGAGCAGCCGAGAACAGAACTTACCAGTCTTCTAGAAGTGGAGCTCCTTATCACAGACTGCAAGCCCATAGCCAGGTGAGGGCAGCCCAGGTGAAGGAGGAGGGAGCCATTACCCGATTCTGCTGGTACCTATTCTGGGTCCTACAAGGGCAATTCAGGGTGGTTCTTCAGGCTCACACTTTGCAGGAGGCTGAGCTGAAGAGGCCGCCAGGTGACCAGAGCTGCACCCTGACTCAAAGAAGCAACTGTTGAAAGGAAAAGGTGTGAGCGTGGCCAAGTGGCCCTGACCAGACCTTTGTTGCTATCACCAAAGCAAACAAAGGTGGGCTAGGGCTGGTTGCCTGGCAACCACGGCTCCCTTTCTGCCTTTCACCTTCCCCCTTTGGATCCTTTCTGCCCTTGTGTGATGTCATTTTGGGGGTGCTCAGTGCACATGTTCATGAGTCCCTCCTGAGAGAAGTCAGACTTGGGGTGGACGGGGAAGAGACTGGACCGAGGGCCTTTGCCCCAGGCCATCGGGCCACCTCACCTGTGGCTGGGCTGGGCTGCCCTCTGTCTGGATGATGTGTGGACTGCGGACTTGCCCTGAGCTCAGGAAGCCCTGGGGCTGGAACTGGCTTAGGGCTCACTTCCTGTGTTGTGGGGTGAATGATTAACTGCAGCGCTGGCTGGCGCCTGGTGCCTCCTGGAACTGTTTCTGGGGGAAGGGTTGCTCCCCGCCGAGGCTTCCCATTGGTGCCTTTGTCTGCCCCTCGGGCACAGCCTCAGCAACGTTGTGTGGTTGATTTCTGCCCACTGGCACAATAGGGAAGCTGGGAAGAGGGAATCAAGCCTGTGCCCTGGTGCTTGAAACCTAATGGCCACCATTTACTCCTTTAAAAGCTAGGATGTGAGGGCCTACTGTGGCCAGGAAACAGGCACTGTGTGTCCAGTTGTGAGATCAGAGAGGCGGGCCCTGCCCTCCAAGCGCTTCCCTTCTAGCCCTCGGGTGCTTATCACAGCTGTTAAAGATCTGGGAGCTTTTAGAAATGCCCAGGCCCCACCTGGTACCACTTACATCAGCCTCTGGGGGTGCCAGGACGTCATATTGTTTACACATCCCCAGGTGATTCTCCCCAGGTGTGGCCAGGGTTGGATGACAGACGGTGGCAGATTTAGAACAGTCGTTCTTAACTATCATTGGCGTCACTGACCCGGGTTACCTGATGTTTTCCGTTTCCTTGTGTGAAACTTACTGACTAAGGCCCTTGGCATGCTGAATGCTCACAGCAGTGAGCCAGTCTCTAGCTCACCCTTTGTGTGCAGCTCCGTCAGTTAACTCAGATGCTTATCAAGAGTCAGGTGTTGGTTCCCAAACCTGTTCATGGCAGTTGTACTTGTAATTACATAATTGAATTTAACATCCCGGGAACCAATGAAGCAACAATAACAGCTGAAACCCCACTTTTACATGTGGGGAACGGGCACAGAGAGGTTAAATAACTTAGCCAAGGTCATCAGCTAGTAAGTAACTGAGTTGGAGTTTGAATCCAGCAGCACACAGTCTGAGCTCTAAAGCACCTCAGAGCGAGTGGAGAAAGAAATTGTTTCTAGAAATACCTGTTGACCACTTTGGGATGACTTTGGAATCACTCAGATAATGTTCCTGTTGAAAAAGGTGCAGACACGAGAACTAAACATTGGGGACATTTTGTAAAAACCCAGAAGGCTTTCACACCCAGATTCCTTTGCCTTTAGGTTCCGATGACTTTAAGTTTTTGTTCTGCTTTAAAGAAACCAAAACTAGAAAATAACAATACAGGAACTCTGGCTGGCAAGCCCACACTCAGAGAAAAGGCCAGGAAGACCGGCCAGGGAATAGGTGTGTGTATATTTCCATTTAATGTGAGATATGTAAAAAAGTAATAGATGTTTAGAGAACTTAGGTGCTCTTTAACGAAAGTTGCTTTGACCAGCTCTTTCAATTAACTGCCGGCCCCAATTGGATAATTTTTTTTTTTTTTTTTTTTGAGACAGGGTCTCACTCCATAGCCCAGGCTGGAGTGCAGTGGTGATCTCGGCTCACTGCAACCTCTGTCTCCCAGGTTCAGGCGATTCTCCTGCCTCCCCCTTCCGAGTAGCTGGGATTACAGTTGTGTGCCACCATGCCCGGCTGGGAGAAAACTTATATATACTGTCTGCCAAATTTTTCTAATGAGATTCTTGTATCCGTGGCTTTATTGTCTCTTTTTTTTTTTTTTTTTTTTGAGACAGGGTCTTGCTCTGTCACTCAGGCTAGAGTGCAGTGGCACTGTCATGGCCTAGGCAGTCCTCCTGCCTCAACCTCCACAGGAGTAGCTGGGACCACAGGTGTGTGCTACCATGCCTGGCTAATTTTTTTTATGTTTGTAGGGACAGGGTCTCCCCATGTTGCCTAGGCTGGTCTCAAATTCCGGAGCTCAAGGATCCTACCTCATTTGGCCTTCCAAAGTGCTGGGATTACATGCATGTGATATACTGTGCTGGTCTGTTGTAGTTTTTTGTTTGTTTATTTATTTGTGACAGAATCTCACTCTGTCACCCCGGTTGGAGTGCAGTGGCATGATCTCAGCTCACTGCAACCTCTGCCTCCTGGGTTCAAGCAATTCTCCTGCCTTAGCCTCCCGAGTAACTGGGACTACAGGCATGCACCACCACACTCGGCTAATTTTTTTGTATTTTTAGTAGAGACAGGTTTTACCATGTTGGTCAGGCTGGTCTCAAACTCCTGACCTCAAATGATCTGCCTGCCTCGGCCTCCCAAAATGCTGGGATTACAGGCAGGAGCCACGATTGTAGCTTTTAATCAGGCATGATGTACAGACAGTACGGCACACAGGTCTTCAGAGTAGAGTGCAGCCCTTTTGAGGAGCCAAAAGCAGCCTGCCCTGTGGTGGAAGCGGAGGGCACAGCTGGGGGTGGGCATGAAGAGGCTGGCCAGATGATTGTGGGGACCTCTTAGGATGCTGCTGCAGTGACCACAGGTAAGCATTGATGGCAGCGTGGTCCAGGATGGCACAGTGGCGGGAACAGAGAGGTGGTGGCCAAGTCAGACGTCCTCTGAACCTGAAACCAGCCTGATGGCCACCCCTTCCATGGCTCTCGCCCATCTTCGGGCTGCCCAGGTCTGCAGCATCTTTCTGTTTATTCTTTCCCACAGTCGGGCAACTGCTGCCACCTTTCCATGCCCATCTTCCCCAGGGAAGACCAGCACGAGAAGCTGCTTCTTGAAGGAGTGGGCCAGGCTATTGTCGGAGAGCAGGTCTGGTTAATCTCAGTGGGTTTGAAGCCTGCGAAGGGGTTGGCCTGAGAGCCGGGCCCCGTGTGTGCCAGTTGGCGAAGGAGCAGAGAGGAGTGAGTCCTGTGAGGGCAGGGACCGAATCCTGTGTGGACTTAGCAGTTGTGTACCGCCTGCCCTGGAGCGGCCATTTGGCCTGTCCACGTCCGGGGCTGTCTGTGGTTCCCACCTCGAGCAGCTGGGCTGGGGAAGCAGAATATTTTCTAGCAAAGGGCCTCAGCCTCAGCTGCCCTGGAGCAGGGCTATTCTTATGCTGATGAAAACTGGCTTATGAAAAAGTTACCCAGGCTGCTTCCCTGTTGACCATCTCCCAAACAGAAGGCTTCCAGAGACCCCCCAGCCCTTGGTGCTGGGAATGAAAAATGTGGGGTTTCCTGTCCGTCCACTCCCCTGTGTTTTTCTTCTGGGAGGGATGCCTCATTGGGCACCACCCCAGCTCTTACCTGTTGGGTCCCACCCACTCCTGTGAAGGTTATTTTGAGACAGAGTTTGGGGTGTGGGTGTTTTGGGTATAGGGTTGGTCGATGGAGGATAATGGGATTAGAGCGTTATCTGTCCTGCATCCAGAAGGCCAAGTTCTGGGTCTTGGAGCCCTGGGTGTGGTAAGCAGAGGCTCTGGAGCCAGATAGGCTGGACTCAGGCAGGCTCTGCTGCTTTTCAGCTAGTTGAACTTAGACAGGTCACCCAGCATTGCTGAGGCCCAGGTTCCTCATCTCTAAAATGGGGGTAACAGTGGTATCTTCAACGTGGAGGTACTGTGATGAGTAAATGAGTTTATCTGCACCAAAATGCTGAAGACAATGCTGAGTTTGTGTAACCCCTCAGTAAATTTAGCCATCATCATCATCATCATTCTGAATCCTGTTCTTTGGAGGGGGCTGAGAATGGGCAAATTTTTGAATTTCTTTTCTTTTGTATGAAAACACTTACTCTCCAGGTCTTTAACCTAAACCTGTCAGACAAGTCCGTGGACACTAGAAAGTGAAACCAGAGGGTGAGAGCTTCCCCTCCCTGCCTGCTATTGCCAGTGTGGCCTGGACTGCCAGCTGGAAATGGCAGGGGTGTGACAGGGGCTGGCATTCCCCTCTCCATGACATGTTTCCCAGGTAGACAGGGCTCTGCTCCCAGGTGCCAGAGCACAGCTACGCAGGCCGAGATGATGGAAGCATGTGAAAAACACAGACTTCTCGTGACTCTGGGGAAGCCCTGGGGAGGCACCTCAGGATGCTCTGTCTGGACCCATTGGCATTTCTGGAGCCTCCCCTCACTCCTGGGTTCATAGCTCTACCTGGAAAGTTCTCTGGAAAGTGTGGGGTGTGCAAGCCAAAGGCGCAGACAGTGGACAGAGTGAAGTGCTGTTCCCAAGCCTAGCTGCTGCCTTTGGGCAAACGCAGTCTCTGCCACTCTGCAGAGTAGTGCCTCGGCCTGGCAGAGCTCATTAGCAGCTGATGCATGACAGGAATTTCATGGCACCATCCACGGGTCCCGTGGTGTTACCGCCTGTGTGGCACGCTTCTCCGCGTGGTTTTCCAGCTTTTGCGGGCACAGGGAGAGCAGAGGCCTGGGAAGGACAGGCACCAGCTATACGCCCTCCCGATGCACAGAGCCCAGCCCAACCTCAGGGAGTCCGGCACCGCAGAAACATAACACAAAAGCTTTTACTTGGAAACCGGCAAATACTGGACTAGAATACTGACATGCTTACGCTCTGGCGGGAGCTCGGATGCAGAAGCTATTGCACAAAGCCCCTCTGATTGCCTTGCTCCTCTTTGGCATGGATCAGCAGAGCCCCAAGGGCCAACTGCCCACAGGTGGGGGCTGTTCTCCATCAAGGTATGGGGACCCCTACTTCCTTGTTTTGTTAAAAAGTGCAGGTAGGCGAAGAAGCCCAGGCAGTTGACCCAGTCTTTGAAACAGCTGACTCCCCAGCACCCAGTGTCCACTGGCAGATGAGAGGTTTGCACCTATACCAGCCTTGGTTTCCTTGGTAGGGCTCAAGTTGTCAGTGTCCAGGTACCTGGGCCGGGCCAGAGCTGGGGCCAGGGGAGCCTGGTCTTGAGGGGTGAGGGCTGCAGGGCCAGGCTGATGGCCTGTGTCATAGCGTTGGTCATCTCCTCTCCAGCTTCTCCTCAGCCATCCCCCGTCCGTCATGGTGGTGTCGGCTGCACCTGGACCTTCCTGCCTCTCTGCTCAGGGCAGCAGCAGTGAGCGCAGCAGCAGCTGCAGGCTATCAGCAGCAACAGCAAAACAGTGGCTGGAGGGCCGGGTGAGAGCACAGGACTCAGGCTGGGGAGAGAAAGGATGCCCCTCCTCCTCCCAGAGAAACCCACTGCGTGCCAGGGTCTTTCCCCCACAGGTCTGGTGGAGAGGTCAGAAAGACCCGAGAGGCTGGTGAGAGGTGTCGACAGTCCCCATGCCAGCCGCCAGGGCCAACTTCCTCCATGTTGTATCTTCTGTTTCGCTGCCCAAGCCTGGCTCCCATCATCCCCATGCTTGGGATCTCGGGGTACTGCGGGGCCCAGTCCCCAGCACCACCCATTACCCAAGCAGCATATCAGAGGATGAGGGAACTCCCTTGGCTTCCCCCAAAGGACAACTGGTTTTCCTCCTTGATCCGGGAGACACCTGCCACCTCTGCCAGCCCTGTGGCTGGCACCATGGTGTGGTCTCTCCCAGATGCCAGGGAGAGCCATAGGGCTCTGAGTGCCCCAACTAACCTGTGAAAAGGACGATGACTGAGAAGGCCACGATCTCCACGGGCTCAGCCTGGGGCAGTCTCTGCAGCTTGAGCAGCAGCCTCTCACCCACGGCACGCATCTCCTGCACGAAGTCGGTGGCGGCCATGCTGCTCTGGCTTCCTGTCGGGGCTCCTGCCGGGCTGTGCTGGGGCAGAGAGAACACCTGGAGCCTCCACGGCTGGCCCCACACTCGCTGCAGCACTGAGATTCCACCCTCATACCCATCCGTAGCCCGCAGAACAAGTTTGTCAGGTCTCGCACATTGCACCCCTGGTGACTTCCACCTAGTGGTGGCCCTCAGTCCCCACTCAGCTGACACAGCTCAGGGTGGAGGAAACCGGTGAGGACAGTGAGACCAAGGGCTTGCTTCGGGGGCTGCCTGCCAAGGCTGAGGCTGGTGGTGGTTTCTGTCTTCGCTGTTCCGTTCCCTTGTCTTGAGGTACCACTCCTAGGTTTTGCCCAGGTGCTTGGGACTGGCACAGCTCCCTGCTGGCACCCGGGTCCCCTCGGGGTGGGGAGACTGGCATAGGATGCCAAACTGGTTATCTTGCCTTCCATCAATGTGGGGACAGAAGGAGCAGGTTCTCCCAAGAGCAGGTTCATGGGGCTTCTGGCCAGGGTCAGTCAGAGGTGAAAACTGCCCCTCCTTGTCTCCCAGGCTGCCCAGCCTCTCCCACCAGCCCAGTTTCTGCACTCATGCGTGTTCTGCCGGAGGCAGGAGGCTGCACCGTGTCCCTCCAGGTTTTGCCAGGGTTTCTGTCCTGTCTGTTGGGAGGGGGTCAGGAGGCCCAGGATGTCAAGCCAGCCCTTCCCCTGCTGCCTTCATCTGTTTCTCTGGTCTGACCAGGAAAGTCCTCTCCACTCCCACCCCTGCCCCAGAAGAGCCTCTTCCTGTCTCAGGGTGCCCAAGAAGCCCAAGGTGCAGCTCCAGGCTGAGGCTGTCGGGCTGTTGTGTCTTTGAGCCGCTTTCCCCTTCTGCCTCTCCTGTGGGCATGAGGGAGCTGGTGCCTCTTTAGAGAGGGGGCAGAGACAGCCTTGTCCCAACCCAGCCTGATCCAGTTCACCAAGGCAGTTGCTTTAATCCAGGGTGGTGGGGGGGACAGGTGGCCAGGGGCTCGTGCCCTTGTAATGATCGTTGCCTCGTCCCAGGTCTCAGCCGGTTCTCCCTGGGATGGCTGCAGTGAGGCCGGTCACTCCCATTGCTGCTGCCTTGGCAGAGCTGGTTTAGAACCACCGTGAAGGTCACTGAATGGAGCCCTCCACCCTGCACTTGGCCTGCGGCCATCCTTGAGGCCATGTGGCGTTTGCATGAGCACCCAGGAGGGTGAGGAACCCCCGCCCGCTAAGGCAGCCCACCCACTGCAGAAGGTCGGACTCCCTGCTGGCCCCCAGTTAGTCCCACTTGTGGTCACTTAGACCTTGCCCCCTCTTCTGCCTCATAATCCTTCAGAAGCAAGATGGCAGCCGGCATGTACCTTCTGGATTTCCTTCTCTGCCAGGGGCCTGCTCTCGTGTTTTCAGCTGCCCCTCCTTGAATGCCACCTCCACTTCTTCCTTTTGTGACATGAACAGGTTGCTTCATGTCTCTGATATGGAATGAGATGCCTATGTTTTGAGGCTGTTGAGAGGACTGACCATCTAGCAGCATGTTGTAGACAGCCACGGGGGCAGTGCCCAGCACATGAGAATGCCCCCCTGGGAGGGATCTCACTGGCTTTGGGGGCTGTCACCCCTGTGCACCGTCACCAGCACCCCCAACACCTTTTAGGTGTCTGTCCTAGGATGTCTGTGGTGTGTGCCCTGAAGGAAGGTAGGCAAGCTGGAGGTGGGGAGATATGTTTTTGTTTTTGGTTTTGGTTTTTTTTGAGATGGAGTTTCCCTCTTGTCGCCCAAGCTAGAGTGCAATGGCATGATCTCAGCTCACTGCAACCTCTGCCTCCCAGGTTCAAGTGATTCTCCTGCCTCAGCCTCCCGAGTAGCTGGGATTACAGGCACGTGCCACTATGCCCAGCTAATTTTTGTAGTTTTAGTAGAAACGGGATTTCATCACGTTAGCCTGGTCTCAAACTCCTGACCTCAGGTAACCCGCCCTCCTTGGCCTCCCAAAGTGTTGGGATTACAGATGTGAGCCACTGCGCCTGGCTTGGGGAGCTGTTTTTTTAAGTGACAATGAGGGTGGCAGGCAGAAGATGGCTCCGTGGAAAATTAGGTGAGTTCCTGTCAAAAGCGGGAGGTTCCCTGAATTCAATCCACCCAGCTTCTCACACCTCACCTGGAGTGACTGCATTTCTGCAGAGGTGAGGATCTCAGCGTTCAAATGGACTGAGAGGCATAGGGTCCTAGACTGCCACAGATCATCCGTTCCCGCCTCCTTCCTTCTACACATGGGGAAACTGAGACCCAAGAGAGCAAGCAGCTTCTCTGAGGTTACACAGCAGGACAGGGCCCCAGCCAGCACCCCCACTGGTGCCCCACGCTATCTCCCCATGGAGGTCTGTCTGCAGCTTAGACCAGCAAGATAGCCAGGAGCAGCCCCCCTGAGGGCACTGCCCTTGCAGTGGGCTCAGTACAGCAGCGAGGGCCCAGAGCCCCCTGGAAGCCAACTGGTTGTGCTCAGCCAGCCCCAGCCCACGTTGTGGATCTGAAGCTGCTTTTATCAGCATATCACCACCAGGCCGGGGCCACACCAGGCCCTTTGAGACTACCTGGAGTCCTTGTCACCACAGGTACAGGTCTTGTGTGCCTAGCCAGCCTGAGCGTAGGACTGTCCCCTCTGGTCAGACCGAATGGGACATTCCCTCTGGCCAGGTGGAGCAGGCTTGCACAAGGACAGTGGTCCCCTCTTGGTTCCGGTACCTCCGTGCCATCCTCACGCCCTAGCTTTCCAGGTTCCCTCATTCTTAGAGGGACGACAATGCCAACAGTGTCCCTTACGGGACAGTTGGTGCGTGGTTCAGGAGCTCGGCTGCCTTTCTCCCCTCCCTCTCTGCACTTGGTCTGGCGTTTTCAGCTTGATTGGCACTGTGCCTACACGGCCTCATGTAGCCCAGCAGAGACACTCCTTAAAAGAGGACGCGGGCAGGGAGAGATTGCAGGGGGGAGTTTTCCTTATGAGCGAGAAGTGGCATGGAGACCTGGGGTCATGCTCACCAGAACAGGGAGGAAGATGCTTGGACTGAGGCTAAATTTACTGGTGCAGGAAAAGTGGGGTTTGTTGCTGAGGAGCTCTGGCCAGCCTCCTCCAGGGTCTGCAAAGTGGGAGAGCTGCAGACTCATGCCGGGTGGACCCCGGCCCCCAGCTGGGAAAAGTATCAGTTCCCAGCAGCAGCAGGCTGCGGCTGTGGATAGTGGCATAGCTTTGTGTCCAGGGCTTCCCTAGGGGGCGGACTGGAGGCTGAATTTGCCAGCCAGGCATGGCCAGCCTCACCCAGCCCTAGGGTCTGACCCAGGGGTACTCAAACGATATCCTGTCACACAGTGAGCAGAAGTGGGACCGCTGGACGTGGCTGTTCTGCCCCCAGAGAGCTGGAGAGGAACCCCAGGACTCCCTTTGTTTTGCAGTTGATATCTTGTCCTTTGGAGCCTAAGCCCGCGACTGAACCTTCATGGAGCAGGTGGGGGAACAGGGGGTTCCTGTTCTCTAAAGAGGCAGACGCGCATTCCAGCCAGTCCCCAGCCGGTCTTCCCAGCGGGCTATTTAAAGCCAGGCCAAGGAGTGCCTGACGCTTGGTGCCCAATATAACCAGCAGCCGTCAGGTGACTGTGTGGCGTGTGCCCCAGCCGCTGCTCCTAAGGGAACCTTAGTGTTCCCAGCTGTGGCGAGGGGAACGTGGGAGCGCTGAGGCTGGCCACCTCTCCTCCCCTTTCCCTTCCTAGTTTGGCAGGAGGAAGGCAGGGAAGCCCAGGAGGGCTACTGATGATCCTGTATTTTTCCAGTCTTTCTATCTCAGGTTCACCCAACACCTTCCAAAACCACCCTTCCCACCTATGAAGCAGGGCAACCAGTCCCTCCCAGCCCCACACTCAGTAGTGCCCACCTGTGAACCAGGGCAACTAAAATCCCTCCCAGCCCCATGCTCAGTAGTGCCCACCTGTGAACCAGGGCAACTAGAATCCCTCCCAGCCCCACGCTCAGTAGTGCCTTGGTTGGAGGTTTCTCAGGATCCTCGGGTTCCTGAGTGGCTGCCAGAGCAAGTGGTGGCTTCCTCTGGCCCTGAGAGGGAGTGTAGCCCAGCTGCCACCAGGCCATCCTGCTGCCCAGGCTACCCAGCCAGCCCTGCTTGGAGCCTTCAGAGGGTGCGCCCTGGCTGCAGTAGTGGTCGGCACAGGGGAAACACGCAGGGCAGAGAAGGCTGACAGAGCCGGAGGGATGGGAAGCATTCCTTTGTGTGGCATCTCCTGGCACACGGAGCCTTGCAACAGGCAGGCATCCCGCAGGCCAGACAGCTGCCACTTGGTCCTGAAGCTTCCCTGTTTCCTCCTCGCAGAGCTGATACTACAACCCCAGGCACCCCACAAGGAAGGGCTGGCAGCAGGCGGCGTGTTTGAGACTGATAAGCGAGGTGTGCTGGCGGCGCGGGGTCCCAGAGGGGTGCTTGCTCTGCCCTGTTGTTTCGTCATGGTGGGTTTCAGCCACTCTTGTCCTACCGGGCATTATCTTGTTTGAGGTCCAGCTAGAAGGAGGCATAACTGACACTTGTGGGAGATTTGCAGGGTCCTGTGCCTGAGCAGCTGGGGGGATGCCCCTGTTTCTGGCACTGAGCCTTTGGGTGACTCCCCTTTTTGCCCTGGCTCCAACTAGAAGTAGAAAGTGGTGCTTGAACCCCTGGCAGGCCCTGCTCCTGTAGCCACCCAGGACAGGAGGAAGCGCTTTCTGCTGCTGGTGTTAGAAACAGTAGGCGCTCCTTCTGCAGCTACAGAAACTGGCCGTTGATTCCCTCTCCGTCCTGGTTCAGGAACTATGTTGGAGAGACCCTGTCCACTTGTGTCCTGTGGATGCAGGACAGGGATCCCCACCTGCCTGCCTGGGGCGTCTTGTGAGTGACAGCCAGTGGGGTTTCCAGGCTCACCACTGTGCCCTCACCCCCACCTGGCCTGACTCTTCCCTGCTGTGCGCCTCCCAACACCGCAGGAGCTCGCTCCACAGGCACCAGCCCCAGCCGAAGCCCCCAGCCTCTGCCGAGCTGGGAACACGTGGCTGGTCCTTGGTTTCCACATTTCCCTGGGTCGTTGTTTTCCTTTCTTACTAGATGCCAGCTTGTTTGCTTTGAGGAAAACGTATGGGAGGTGGTGGCTTTAATGCAGGCTTGAGGACAGGGAGGCAGGAGGAGTAGGCGGCCTCGGCTCACGGGCCCTGCCCAGGAGGGCTGCTCTCAGTGCTCCCCAAAGAACCAAACAGTCGCGCCCTGCTTCCTTAGGGGCGGTGTCCCATCAACCTGTGCGTCACAGTGGCACAGCAGAAGTCCCGGTTGCCAGCGTGGTCCCTCCCAGCCTCATTTCTGTGACCTTCTCCCCACCTGAGCCTGGGCTGAAAGTCAGTCATCCAGGTTCCTGGTTTGGTGTTCAAGGCTCATCACCAGGGGGAGATCTGGAAGCTCATGCAGTTCTAGGTGGGCCCAGGGAGGAGGACCCAGGCCGAGCTCTGAACTGAGAACATGGGCAGTGAGTGGGCCAAGCCCCCGAACGGACACAGATGGGTGGAGTCCTGCTGCATCCTGGGGGTGCCACACACTGGCTGGGCAGACCCCGCACTGACCTCGACAGGGCTCTGCCCTAATCCTGGGAAAAAGGGAGGCTCAGCAGGCCAGCAGCCGTTCTCTTCCAAGCTGGACAGCCAAATCCCTCTTTTAAGCCCCCTGAATAAAAGAGCTGAAATGAACTTGCAGAATAAGCAGGCCCTCGGGGCCCCTCTGCTGCACAGCAGGCGGAGCGGGAGGCGCGCTGAGCAGAGCCCCCGGCCCTCCCCTAGTGCAGGGTCCCAGCAGGAGGGAGAGTGCAGGTGCGTGCAGGAGGCTGCCTGATTTCCCTGCAGGAAAGTGGCCCAGCATGTCCCCCAAGACCTCTCCGTGTTTATGGTAGACTGTGGCCCTTCACCCTGGGGGCAGGAGACCCTTGCTGCTCCCTCACGATCCTCCCTTCTTCTGTGGCCATTTCCACTCACCTGGGAGCTCAGGTGTCGGGGGCTGAGCAGCAGTGCCCCAGCGCGGAGCCTCCACGTGCGTGCTGTCCTCGTACTTCCTCCGTGGGTGCCGCAGCTCCCCTGGGCGCCTCAGCCCAGCCCCTCTGCTGACAGCCAGCTGCTGTCTCTGCCTGGCTTTTTTGTTGTTGGTCGTCCTGGAGATCCAAGTGTCAAATTACCGTCGCGAGGGGGAGCCTGAGGAAGCCCTGCGTGGGAACTTGTCCTCCAACTTCATGTCCCGGTGCCTCACCTCTGCCCTGAGAGGGCTGCTCGGGGACGGGATGAGCTCCCTCTCTCCTCCTTCTTCCTTCCCCCTCCTCCCCTCCTCTCCCTCTCCCCCACTCCCATGCCGTGGGCTGGGCCTGAGTTGGGAGCTGAAGAAGGAAGTCGGCTCTCTGCCTCCCTGGCCAGGAGGACCCTGGGGAGGCGCCACCTGAGCCTGTGGAGGGGAGTCCTGCGGTGCTCTCAGGTCTGGGGCACCCACCCTCCCGCGGGAAGGCCACCCCTTCTGTCCCTCTGGCCACTCCCTGGCTGGGCCCTCCCTCTGGCCTCTCAGGAACAACAGTAAACAGTGGGGAGCTGGTGCCCTCCCAAGACGAGCAGGAGGCTTTGCAGCCAGTCCCTGGGGAGGCCCTTGTACCACTCAGCGTCTGAAGGCGTCTTGGGGGAGAACTTGGAATCCTGAGTGACCCGGGAGTGGCCTGCGCGCCCGGCAAGGCACCTCATGTTCCTCGTGAGGTGAGGGCCTTCTGCCGGGGCTGTGACCGCACTCCTGGCCCAGCTGTCAGGGCAGGGCTCCAGAGTCCAGGGGCCGGGCCCTGTGACATTTGCCTGGTTGTGCCACCCAGCAGGCCAGGCTGTGTGGAGAGAAACTGACCCCAGCCCCGCTGTCAATGGAGCTCTTTGAGTCCGAGCACAAAACCCCAGTGAGTCAGGGCTTGGGGAGGGCAGGGGGAGGAAGCCAGCCATGTGGTCACACCGCTTGGATGCCAGAGCCTCCCAGAAGGCTGGACAGGCGGCCGCTGTGCAGACGCACGGACTCCTGGGGATGGACCGTTTGTCGTATTTACTCTTTGGAGCAGAGCGGGGGCAGGAGCACCCTCTGGTGGCCGCCTCGGCTGTCCCAGCCCAGGTCAGGCTTCAGAGCTGCGTTCACTCAGCTAAAGGAGTCAGCCAGGCCCTGCTTCCTTAGGGGGGTGTTACAATCAGCCTTGGATCTTTGAGCCTGCGCCTTGGGGTCGCAGCCCCTCAAAGGGCTTCTTGCAGCCCCAGCAGTGCTCACACTGGGAGGAGTTCTAGTTACAGCAGTTAACACCAGCTATTCTCGTCCCTGGGATGTGGCATCCCAGACAGCCCTGCCTCTGTTCCAGCATCTCCTCTTGGGCTTCCCTACCCTGTGCCACGTTCCTGGGGGCAGGAATGGCTGTTTGTAAGGAGCCTGAGAGAGCTATGGCCCCTCTTGCAGCCTCTGCACCTGCCCCAAGGGTCGACAGCCACCCGCATGCATAGGGAACAGAGATGCGACAGAGCCTCGTGGGCCAGCCAGAGGCTGCTCCCTGCTCCCAGCATGGGCAGAGGCCACTCACCCCAGGAGGGCTGTAGCAGGGTTGAGACAGTGGAAGACGAGAGGAGGACTCCAGGCAAGGCTGTGTCTCCCTGGCTAAAGGCCCCACCTGTGACACCCTCAGAGGTTGATGATGGGACATATTACTACACAGTCATGCCTGCCTTAGCAATGCAAATAAGTTTTGAGAAGTTTAACTTGACATTGCACAGTCACAGAGTATACTTAAGGAAATCAAATGGCAATTCCAGGGAAGAGAAGGAAAAAAAATATTAAGTGGCATAGCCTCCTACACACCCAGGCCATGTGGGACAGCTTGTTGCTCCTAGACCACAAACCTGTACATCATGTTACTGTCCCAAGTACCATATGCAGTTGTAACACGGTGGTATTCACATATCTAAGCACACATAAGGCCGGGCGCGGTGGCTCAAGCCTGTAATCCCAGCACTTTGGGAGGCCGAGACGGGCGGATCACGAGGTCAGGAGATCGAGACCATCCTGGTGAACACGGTGAAACCCCGTCTCTACTAAAAATACAAAAAAAAAAAAACTAGCTGGGCGAGGTGGCGGGCGCCTGTAGTCCCAGCTACTCCGGAGGCTGAGGCAGGAGAATGGTGTAAACCTGGGAGGCGGAGCTTGCAGTGAGCTGAGATCCGGCCACTGCACTCCAG